>NC_061510.1:136995660-137188454 GCF_022539505.1 Lolium rigidum | reverse complement strand
GTGGTGCCTAAATAGCATAATCAATTTGAAAATAAAGAGATTATGGATGCATGAGAAGTATTCCCTCTCGATACAAGGTTTAGGCTAGCAAGGTTATTTGAAGCAAACTCAAGGATGAACAAGTGCAGCAAAACTCACATAAAAGACATATTGTAAACATTATAAGACTCTACACCGTCTTCCTTGTTGTTCAAAACTCAATACTAGATATTATCTAGACCTTAGAGAGACCAAATATGCAAATCAAATTTTAGCAAGCTCTATGTATTTCTTCATTAATGGGTGCAAAGCATATGATGCAAGAGCTTAAACATGAGCACAACAATTGCCAAGTATCACATTATCCAAGACATTTTAGAATTACTACATGTAGCATTTTCCAATTCCAACCATATAACAATTTAACGAAGAAGAAACTTCGCCTTGAACATTATGAGTAAAGCCTAAGGACACATGTGTCCATATGCAACAGCGGAGCGTGTCTCTCTCCCACAAAGTGAATGCTAGGATCCATCTTATTCAAACAAAAACAAAAACAAAAACAAACCGACGCTCCAAGTAAAGAACACAAGATGTGATTGAATAAAAATATAGTTTCGGGGAGGAACCTGATGATGTTGTCGATGAAGAAGGGGATGCCTTGGGCATCCCCAAGCTTAGACAGCTTGAGTCTTCTTAAAATATGCAGGGGTGAACCACGGGGGCATCCCCAAGCTTAGAGCTTTCACTCCTCTTGATCATAGTATATCATTCTCCTCTCTTGACCCTTGAAAACTTCCTTCACACCAAACTTCAAGCAAACTCATTAGAGGGTTAGTGCACAATTAATAATTCACATTCATTCAGAGGTGACACAATCATTATTTTCACTTCTGGACATTGCATAATGCTACTGGACATTAATGGATCAAAGAAATAAATCCAACATAGCAAAAGAGGCAATGCGAAATAAAAGGCAGAATCTGTCAAAAACAGAACAGTCCGTAAAGACGAATTTAAAGCTGGCACCAGACTTGCTCAAATGGAAAAACTCAAAACTAATGAAAGTTGCGTACATATCTGAGGATCACGCTCGTAAATTGGCAGATTTTTCGAATTTTCTACAGAGAACTGTGCCCAGATTCGTGACAGACAGCAATGCTGTTTCTGCGCAGCGATCCCAAATATAACATCAACTTTGACATAGAAACTTTACTTGGCACAAAAACATGATAAGGAGAGGTTGCTACAGTAGTAAACAACTTCCAAGACTCAACAAAACAAAAAATTGCTGTAGGTAAAAACATGGGTTGTCTCCCATAAGCGCTTTTCTTTAACGCCTTTCAGCTAGGCGCGAAAGTGCAAATCAAGTAACATCGAGAGTAGAAGCATCAACATCATAACTTGTTCTAATAATAGAATCAAAAGGCAACTTCATTCTCTTTCTAGGGAAATGTTCCATACCTTTCTTGAGAGGAAATTGATATTTAATATTACCTTCCCTCATATCAATAATGAGCACCAACGAGTTCGAAGAAAAGGTCTTCCCAACACAATAGGACAAGATGCATTGCATTCGATATCCAAGACAACAAAATCAACGGGGACAAGGTTATTGTTAACCGTAATGTGCACATTATCAATCCTCCCCAAAGGTTTCTTTTTAACATTATCGGCAAGATTAACATCCAAATAACAATTCTTCAATGGTGGCAAGTCAAGCATATCATAAATCTTTTTGGGCATAACAGAAATACTTGCACCAAGATCACATAAAGCATTACATTCAAAGTCATTGAATTTCATTTTAATGATGGGCTCCCAACCATCTTCTAACTTTCTAGGAATAGAAGTTTCAAGTTTTAGTTTCTCTTCTCTAGCTTTTATGAGAGCATTTGTAATATGTTTTGTAAAGGCTAAATTTATAGCACTAGCATTAGGACTTTTAGCAAGTTTTTGTAAGAACTTTATAACTTCAGATATGTGGCAATCATCAAAATCTAAATCATTATGAGCTAGAGCAATGGGATCATTGTTCCCAAGGTTGGAAAAAATTTCAGCAGTTTTATCACAAGCAGTTTCAGCAGTTTTAGCAATTTCAGGCAGTTTTGTTCGCTTTGCACTGGGAGTGGAAACATTGCCAACACCAATTATATTACCATTGATAGTAGGAGGTGCAGCAACATGTGAAGAATTAGCATTACTAGTGGTGGTGATAGTCCAAACTTTAGCTACATTATTCTCTTTAGCTAGTTTTTCATTTTCTTCTCTATCCCACCTAGCACGCAATTCAGCCATTAATCTTATATTCTCATTAATTCTAACTTGGATGGCATTTGCTGTAGTAGTAATCTTACTATCAATATCATTATTAGGCATAACTTTCAATTTTAAAAGATTAACATCAGAGGCAAGTCTATCAACTCTAGAAGCAATAGTATCAATTTTATCAAGCTTTTCCTCAACAGTTTTGTTAAAAGCAGTTTGTGTACTAATAAATTCTTTAAGCATGGTTTCAAGACCAGAGGGTACACTCCTATTATTATTGTAAGAATTCCCATAAGAATTACCATAACCATTACCATTAGCGAGAAGGATATGGCCTATAGTTATTACCGAGTTGTTCCTATAAGCATTGTTGTTGAAATTATTATTTTTAATGAAATTCACATCAACATTTTCTTCTTGAGCAACCAATGAAGCTAAAGGAACATTATTTGGATCAACATTAGATCTACCATTCACAAGCATAGACATAATCACATCAATCTTATCATTCAAGGAAGAGGTTTCTTACCTTGTGGAGCTCTTTCCGTGTGCCATTCAGAGTAATTTATCATCATATCATCAAGAAGTTTTGTAGCCGCCCCCAATGTGATGGACATAAAGGTACCTCCAACAGCTGAATCCAATAAATTCCGCGAAGAAAAATTTAGTCCTGCATAGAAGGTTTGGATGATCATCCAAGTAGTCAGTCCATGGGTTGGGCAATTCTTTACCAAAGTTTTCATTCTCTCCCATGCTTGAGCAACATGTTCAGTATCTAATTGCTTAAAATTCATTATGCTACTTCTCAAAGATATAATTTTAGCGGGAGGATAATATCTACCAATAAAAGCATCCTTGCATTTAGTCCATGAATCAATACTATTCTTAGGCAAAGATAGCAACCAATCTTTAGCTCTTCCTCTTAATGAGAAAGGAAACACTTTCAATTTAATAATATCACCATCTACATCTTTATACTTTTGCATTTCACAAAGTTCAACAAAATTATTGAGATGGGCAGCAGACATCATCGGAACTAACACCCAGAAAATTGATCTCTCATGACAAGATTTAGTAAAGCAGGTTTAATTTCAAAGAATTCTGCTGTAGTAGCAGGTGGAGCAATAGGTGTGCATAGGAAATCATTATTATTTGCATTTGTGAAGTCACACAACTTAGTATTTTCAGGAGTATTCATTTTAGCAACGGTAAATAAAACAAACTAGATAAAGTAAATGCAAGTAACTAATTTTTTTGTGTTTTTGATATAGAGAGCAAGACAATAAATAAAGTAAAACTAGCAACTAATTTTTTTGTGTTTTGTTTAGGTGCAGCAAACAAAGTAGTAAATAAAATAAAGCAAGACAAAAACAAAGTAAAGAGATTGAGAAGTGGAGACTCCCCTTGCAGCGTGTCTTGATCTCCACGGCAACGGCGCCAGAAATTTAGCTTGATACGCGTAGATGCACACGTCCGTTGGGAACCCCAAGAGGAAGGTATGATGCGCACAGAAGCAAGTTTTCCCTCAGAAAGAAACCAAGGTTATCGAACCAGTAGGAGCCAAGAAGCACGTGAAGGTTGATGGTGGCGAAATGTGATGCGGCGCAACACCGGGGATTCCGGCGCCAACGTGGAATCTGCACAACAAAACCAAAGTACTTTGCCCCAACGAAACGAGTGAGGTTGTCAATCTCACCGGCTTGCTGTAACAAAGGATTAAACGTATCGAGTGGAAGATGTTTGCAAAGAAAACAGTAAAACACAATTGCGATGAGATTGTATGCTATGTAAAGAATAGGACCGGGGTCCACAGTTCACTAGAGGTGTCTCTCCCATAAGATAAAAGCATGTTGGGTGAACAAATTACAGTCGGGCAATTGACAAATAGAGAAAGGCATAACAATGCATATACATGATATGATAAATATAGTGAGATTTAATTGGGCATTACGACAAAGTACATAGACCGCCATCCAACTGCATCTATGCCTAAAAAGTCCACCTTCGAGGTTATCATCCGAACCCCATTCGGTATTAAGTTGCTAAGCAACGAGACAATTGCATTAAGTATGGTGCGTAATGTAATCAACAACTACATCCTTAGACATAGCATCAATGTTTTATCCCTAGTGGCAACAGACACATCCACAACCTTAGAACTTTCCATCACTTGTCCCAGATGTCAATGGAGGCATGAACCCACTATCGAGCATAAATACTCCCTCTTGGAGTTAAGAGTACAAACTTGGCCAGAGCCTCTACTAATAACGGAGAGCATGCAAGATCATAAACAACACATAAACAATAGATTGATAATCACCATAATCATAGTACTCTCTATCCATCGGATCCCGACAAACACAACATATAGAATTACAGATAGATGATCTTGATCATGTTAGGCAGCTCACAAGATCCAACAATGAAGCACAACAAGGAGAAGACGACCATCTAGCTACTGCTATGGACCCATGGTCCAGGGGTGAACTACTCACTCATCACTCCGGAGGCGACCATGGCGGTGTAGAGTCCTCCGGGAGATGAATCCCCTCTCCGGCGAGGGTGCCGGAGGCGATCTCCCGAATCCCCGAGATGGGATTCGCGGCGGCGGCGTCTGCGGAAGGTTTTCCGTATCGTGGCTCTCGGTGCTGGGGGTTTCGCGACGGAGACTTTAAGTAGGCGGAAGGTCAACGCGGGGGCCACACGAGGGGCCCGAGGGCGAGTCGGCGCGGCCAGGGCTTGGGCCGCGCCGCCCTAGCCTCTGGCTGCCTCGTGGCCCCACTTCGTTATCTCTTCGGTCTTCTGGAAGCTTCGTGCAAAAATAGGACCCTGGGCGAAAGTTTCGTCCAATTCCGAGAATATTTCCTTACTAGGATTTCTGAAACCAAAAACAGCAGAAAACAACAAGCGGCTCTTCGGCATCTTGTTAATAGGTTAGTTCCAGAAAATGCATAAATATGACATATAATGTGCATAAAACATGTAGGTATCATCAATAAAGTAGCATGGAACATAAGAAATTATCGATACGTTGGAGACGTATCAGCGCACCCACAGGGCAATGGCCAAGTTGAAAGAACGAATGCTTTGGTACTTTCCGGTATCAAACCAAGACTCATTGATGCAATGGAAAAATCGCCGGGATGTTGGATCGATGAGCTACCATCAGTGCTGTGGAGTCTAAGAACAACTCCGAACCGGTCTACCGGATACACGCCATTCTTCATGGTTTATGGGGCGAAGCGGTCATACCAACCGACATTCTCCATGATTCCCCAAGGGTGCAGCTCTATACCGAAGAAGAGGTAAAGGAGGCCCGGGAAAATGATGTGGACTTGCTAGAAGAAGCAAGAGAACTAGCTCGGCAAGAACAGCCATTTATCGACAGAAACCTCGGACGCTATCATAGCCGGAAGGTTAATCCAAGAGTGTTCCGAGAAGGGGACCCGGTGCTACGCCTGGTGCAGCGCACTGAAGGCCGGCACAAACTTTCCCCTCCATGGGAAGGACCTTTCATTGTGAGCAAGGCTCTCCACAATGATGCCTATTACCTAATTGATGCACAGGAATGGAAGAAAGGAAAGGCGGACAAGTCAGGAGAGGAGACCAAACGCCCATGGAATGTAGCTTTGTTGCGTCCTTTCTACTCTTGAAGTGGTGCTGTAAGAGTTCCTTTTTGTACCTTAATTGCTATGGATAAAAAGATGTCGGAACCTCGAATGAATCTCGGGGACTACCCTTACTAAGTTGCATGAAACATGTTTATTTTTTCTGTTGCCGGTTGCTTATTGAATGTTTTTTCTTTCCGGTTTAGTAATGTGCTGGACCATACCGGAGTCTTCGACTCTGCTGTTGTCCATAACTTGGCTTCATGGCAAGCAAGATAAACCGGTAGGGGATAAGCACATGAACTGCGGAAAGAGAGAGCAGGAAAGAACAATCCGGAAAAGTTTAACTAACCCCGGTTATACCGGTTTTTTGCAAAAATTTCGAGTTCTTTCTAAGTTCAAGAAATTCTTGCTTGGTAAAAGAACTTTGTGCTCATACGCCAAAAATGCCCAGAGAAGGTAGGCAGAGCCAAGGCAAAAGAGCCAAGTATGCATCAATTGGATGCGGAAACAATTTCGGAATCATTGCAAGTGCAAGAAAAAGCAACTCAACAAGCAAATATCTTAAGACAAACATAACTTAATAAGTTACCGGTACAGCTTACCGGCATAAAATGTTGCAGCATAAACCAAAAGGTTAAGTTTCATCTTACATCATAAACCCCGGCATACCGGGGTAGAATTTAACAAGTTTTGTGACAAAGTAACCAGGAACAGGTGATATCTTGTGACAAGACAAAGTCAGGCAGCGAGGGCTTCCGGGGGAGCAGCGCCGGCATCAGGAGTTGGCGGTGGCACATCCTCGCCTTCATCTTCCTCCTCCTCGCTCAGATAATCTTTGACATCTTCAGGAGGGGGGATGAAGGTGCGCATTTCAGCGTACTCCGCGATGTGGTACGCGCGGTCCTGCCGCTTCACGGTAAGAACCGGGTCCACATCAGTGGGAGCACCTTCACGCACGCCGACGAAAGCATCCAGATCCAGCTCCGGATACCAGGAGCAGGCAATGCGGAGCGCTGAGTCCGCTCCGGCGCGGGCAGCAGAGCACTGCCACTCCCGGATCCGCCGGCAGGCACCTTTCAAGCGGTCGCTGATAAGGGAGAAGGTGTCGGGCACCACTTCGCCGGGCCGGAGGGTCTTGAAGAGCTGGGAGGCCACCTCGGGGATGTCGGAAAGATTCCGGTCCACCGAGCGCATGTGCGAGACCCGGGCGTCTAAAGCAACCAAGTGATCATAGGGATCCCAAGGTGCACCCAAGTTGTTGCCGGCCTGCTGCGCCCGGTGTTCCGCAACCTTCTTTATGGCATGAGCCTGGGAGTCCGGAAAGAGCCCTACGAGACAAACGAAAGCTAAGTATATGATACCGGAATGAATAAGCTTGTAAGCAGAAACCGGAAAAGAGAAAAGAAGAAACATACGAAGGGCAAGCGCATCAGTCCGCGTGACCAGAAGATCGTACTCCTTCTGTTCCGCTTTCAACCGCGCAACCTCGCCCTCGGCTGCTTTCTGGGCCTTCTTGGCCTCCTCCGCGGCAGCCTTGTGCGCTTTTGCGGCTTTGCCCTCGGCTGCTTTTAGCGCCTTGGCGCCCTCCTCCAGCTCTGCCTGCAACACCACATTGGCGTTGCCGGCATCCTCCAGCGCCTCGTTAAGCCTGGCCTCCGCAGCAGCTTCAGCGGCCTTCAGCTCCTCAGCGTGCCGGACTCCGGCCTGGATAGCCTGATCCTTGAGCTCTCTGGAGATCTCCTTCTGGGCCTCCAGGGCCTTCTGGTGATCCCGGATGAGCTGCTTCTTTTCAGCTAAAGCCGGAAAAGAGGATGTTAGCAAAAAACACAAAGACAGATGAGACATAGAGAAGCAAGTTAACCGGAAAGATAGAAGTTGTACCTTGGAGTGTGGCAATCTGGGCTTTGAGGGCCTCAATGGAGGCTTCCGGAATAGCTGTTGCATGGAAAAACTTGTAAGTAACAAAGAAAAGAAAACTTTCCGGTAAAAAGATGCCGAAGGCACGAGAGATTACCTTGGCACTGGCTATGTGCTTCAGCAAGGCTCCGGTGCTCCCATAGAAGCTCCTCAAAGAGAGCCTTCCGGGCGTCGGCCGTGCTCTGTTTAAGGAAATGATGTTAGCAAAGAACAAAGGATTTTAACCCGAAATTCGGGGGCTGGTTATGCCGGCTTCGTGCGTTTCTAGTAAGTTTTGCGCTAAGAGCAAGCTCTCAACCCAAAACTTGGGGACTAGGAGTTTGCGGCGTATTTTAAAAAGAAAGAGAGTTTTGCGCTAAGAGCAAGCTCTCAACCCAAAACTCGGGGACTGGGAGTTTGCGGCGTCTTTTAAAAAGAAAGAGAGTTTTGCGCTAAAAGCAAGCTCTCAACACAAAACTCGGGGACTGGGAGTTTGCGGTGAGAAAGATGCCGGTTTCGGAAATTCTTTAAAAGAAAGTTTTGCGCTAAGAGTTGCACTCTAAACCCAAAACTCGGGGACTGGGAGGATAGACAAGATCCGGAAAGAAGAAAACCGGCATCAAGAAAATTAACAAAGAGATTGATAGAACTTACCACCACATTGGCGGTGGCGTCGTACCACGCGCTGTCGAACTCCTTCACGGCACGCTTGAGGCGCGAGAAGTGTTCTTCAGTAGAGCGAGGGCCGGCAGGATCTGGCGCTGGGAGGCGGTCCTTCCCCAAGCCGCGCGTAGCTGCGGAGATGTCCGCATCATTCCAGCGCTGGGCATAAGGGAGGAGAGGCCCCAAGTCTTGGCCCCCGCGCTTAAGCTCAACGATCCGGCCCAAGAGGCCGGAAGGTTTGTCTTGGACCACCACGGCGGCAGGCCCGACGTGCAGCACTAAGGGCTGCGAGCCGCTTGAGGCGCTGCCATCCGCGGCCTTTCCGCGGGACGCCCCCGGCTTGAGATAGTCGGTGATCTTGAGGGACGCTGGCGGCGGCTGGGCGCGGTCGCGAGCTCCTTGGGTCGATGGAGGCGTTGGCGTGGGCCCGGTTGCCTCAGGAGCAGAGGTTTCCGGTGGCGGCGTCGGTGCTGAAGTTTCCGGTGCGGAAGCTTCCGGCGCGGTCTTGGAGGACGTTTTCTTCCTTTTCTTCTTTTCAGGGACGGGAGGAACAGAAGGTTCCGCCCGCCCGACAGGTTCTTTTCCGGCGCCCATGTTGCTGGCGCCGGTGTCTTGGGTCTCTGGAGGGGAGGCAAAGTCCTCCTCCGCGCGGGGATCTGGCGGTGTAGGGGCCGCGCGCCCCGAACTTGTTGTGCCCCCCAGAGGGGAGGCAGAGGTGTTGCCGGCACCAGATGGTGCCGGGCTGGAATGAGGAGGAGGAGTCGAGGTCCTGGCCGAGCCGGCAGAGCCCTCAGGCCTGGGGCCAAGCTTGAGCGCGGGGCTGAAAGAGAGAAAAGAAGAAGGTTGGGAAAAGAGTAACCGGAAAAGAACTTGGTGAAAACAAAACAAGCGGAAAAGAGAAGCCTTACCCGGTAGCCGTCGGCATCTGCTTGCCCTTGTGGCGCCTCATGGCAACGACCTTACCTGCGACAGGTTCGGTCCGGAAGCGCTTGGCAGGAGGAGCTTGGCTTGAGCCGGCATCAGAGGTCGGCGTCTTGCTCTTCTGGCCCTGGGCCATGAGTTTGTCCACAAACTCTTGGCCTGCCTCGGCCTGCAGCGGCGCCACATGCTCATGGACCTGTGGGTTGAGGTTGGCTGAGGGCATATCTACAGAAGAACAATAGCAAAAGAATATGAGAAGTATAAAAGAAAAGCTACCTCAAGGATGGTCAGTTCATCAGACGAACCGGAAGGTTCCGGCGGAGCCTTGCCAAGGCGCGCGGCTGGAGTCCGGCCCATCTTCAAGTCACGCCAGAAGATGACGGGGTCGGGGTCAAACTTGTCGAGACCGCGCTTCCGGCAACGGCCTCGCTTGTCGGATTCGATGCCGGGGAAACGGTCATTGGCCTGAAAAAACAAAAAAGGAAGAAGAGGTTAGCCGCAATAAAAGCTTCCGGAGAACCGACCCGAGTTGTGTAATTTCTTACTTCTTGGGTCGGAGGGTTAGTAGAGCTAAGAGGCCGGAGGCCCCATTCCCAATCTTCCGGCATGGAGGTCTGGCAGATCTGCCTGGCCTTAAGAACGACATCCTTCTTGCTGAGAGGGAGGCCGGTGATCTTGGTAGGATCGCCGGGGCCATACATCTCGCACATCTTGTGGGCGCGGCGCTTAAGAGGAAGCACCCGGCGCGAAATGAAGGTGCGGATGATGTCGTCAGAGCAGATGTTGGTGTCCTTCATCCGCTGTTTCATGAAGCGTATAATCCGGTTTGTCTCGTTGTGAGACTCCTTCGGATTGTAGCTCCAGTTAGTCTTGGTGGGCGGCGCCGGATCAAAAGGAGGCAGATCAATGAGATCTGCGGCACCGCTGTTCCTAACATAGAAGAAGGTCCCTTGCCATAATCGGCATGACTCAAG
Source organism: Lolium rigidum (assembly GCF_022539505.1). NCBI lineage: Eukaryota > Viridiplantae > Streptophyta > Magnoliopsida > Poales > Poaceae > Lolium > Lolium rigidum. Next base: position 137,178,142 of record NC_061510.1, on the reverse strand, counting down.
ACCGGAAAACTTGAAGAAGGGGCTCGCTTGACGAGAGCCAATGATGCAAGACCCGCATTGTACGGGGGGTTTGGGTTTCGGAATGTCTAAGCCCTGAACGGAATTAATCCGAAGGGCGAAGAATCGAGCAAACGTCTCGCGGGTGGGATGAATGCCGATGTATGCCTCCATGAAGGTGACATAGCCAGAAAGGTAGAAGATGGCATTGCCGGGAAGATGGTGAGGTTGGAGTTTGTAGAAATCGAGAAAATCCCGGAAAAAAGAAGAGACGGGGAGGCCGAAGCCGCGCTCGAAGTGAGCGAGAAAGACAACGCGTTCACCGGGTTCGAGCACCGGTTCAATCTCGTCGCCAGGAAGCCGGCAGGTTACTCCTTCCGGAATCCTCCGGGACCGGTATAACCAGTCAATCTCGTACTGACTAACGCTGGAGCCCATCCAGGCTCCGCGCGTGATCTCGGAAGAATCAGCGCCGGAAGCTTGGATAGAGCTACCGGCATCTTGTTCTTGGACGCTATCAGTTTCCATCTGCGCTAGATCTGCACTGACCCCGTCAGATGCGGGATCTTCCGGGTTACTGGAGGAAGAAGTGGAAAGGTATTGTTCGGAAGACATTCAGATTTGAGAGCTTCCGGTATCTACTCGGAAAAACAAATTCCCCAAGAACTACCCCCGCGAGAAGATCTACGAAGGAGAGAAAAAGCAAAGAAAAGGAAAGGATAAATACGCTTTCAACTCAAGATCTGAACTGCAAGCAAAAGAGGAGAAAACACGAGTAAGGCCTAACCTGGGGCGGCAGAGTCGCAAAGGGAGAGGATCGCCGGTGTTTGGGCGAGCTTGCTGTAGGCAGGGAGGTCCGGCGACGGTGAGGCGGAGAAGAGCTTGAAGGAGCGCCAATGTCGCGGCCGAGAAGAAGGCGCCACAAAAGTTCTTCCCGCGGCGAAGTCCGGCGGCGTCCGGCGGCGCGCTGGCGAAGATTTGCTCGGCGGTGGAACTTAAGCAAGCAAATGGAGCGGCGGAGGCGTACGAACGAGGAGCAGCAGTGCGCAAGGAACGGGAGAATGCGAAGAAGAAGAAGGAGAAGGGGCGGTTTGCCCTTATAAAGAAAAAGAGGTGGGCTGAAAAACCGCCGAACCGTAGCGGTTCAGCCCGTGGGCCGCGACGGTTCGCCCCGCGTATCGCCACGTGGCGCGATGATACACGCGCGGAAGAGAAGGGCCACATGGAGACACACACGGATCCGGAGAAGTGGTTGGGATCCGCTGTGGATCAATTAATGCGCGCGCGGAAGCCGAACGGAAGTGACTACTGACACTGGCGCGTCAGTCACAGTGCGCATGTCACTGACAGGCGCGGGACCCGATATATTCTCGACTTCGCCGAGGAAATGTTAAATGAACAAGATGCCGGAAGATAAGCAGCCGGAGAATGCCTTGCAAAGAAAGAGGGCATAAGTCCGGGCAAGGATGCCGGAGCCAAGCAGAGTGCCGGATAAATAAAACCGGTATACAAGAACATGGGAACCTGGCATGGTCTGTCGGATAGAATCCGCCAGACTATACCAGCTTCGGGGACTAATGTTGGGGGGATGACCCCCGGTATGCCAAAGGCATGCCAACCCAGATGGTCTATTCATCAAGATACCGGTTTAATATTTATACCGGAACTCAAAGATAGGAATTTGGCTAAGTAAGCTAAGCCGGTATCCCCAAGAGGGGTATACCGGAACCGGGAAGGAAAGATACCGGAGCACCGGAAGGAAGAGCATGTCGGCTGGCTGGTCAAAGATTCCGTCAGGAGCTAAAAGACAAGGATGAGCTAAGCAAAGTAGCTTTAAACGAAGGCCTGAAGACAAAGAAGAGGATGACGGCCAAAGAAGCCGGAGGACGTCAGCCTCCCTGTTTAAAGAAGACCCCGGTGTCATCTATGATTAAAGTAGCTTTATAAAGTATCTTTGTAAAGTAGTTTGTCTAGTCAAAGATCCTATTAGGGTTTCTTGTCCTGTAAGCCACCCTCTCCCCTATATAAGGAGAGGGGGCAGCCTCTTTCATACGCGCGGAGCAATAGAGAAGATAGAGAGAGAACCTTGTAAGCTTGAACTCCGTAACTTTGTGGAGATCAATGAAAATGGTGATCTAGAGCGAGTTCTTCCTTGTGTCTTTCTTCTTCAACCTCTGGCCTTTGCCAAGTTCTTGAGGAAACCATCCGGAAGTTCATCCCATCTAGTCACAAACCCTCCCCCGAATCCTCTAGCGTCCATTCGGCCCCAAGATAAGCCATCATATGGCATCTGTTTGTTCCCCACGACGACATGTTATGTTCACTTAGATGCACCTGCAAGTCGACTGAAGTAAATGAGAGTACATAGACGGTAGTAAAGTAAATGGAACTCAATAAGGGTAAAACGTTCTCGGGGAGATGCAGATCCACCACTAGCCTAGGTATGGTGATTACAGTTTTGCATTTTATATATTTCCGTGTACGGAAAGGTTCCTCAGGCGGATGTTTCCCGGAAGCACCATTTTCACATCCCACATGGCCACTACTTTCCAGTACGGATGCAAGCTTGGTCCGGTAATTAAGGGTCTCCCCATGGTCATGGCCATAAGTTTTGGTCCTTGTTATCCTCATATACACATGAGGCGGCGGATTGTTGTCACATTTGCGCCCATGTACTACCAACAATAATGCAACGATTGTTCTAACCAAAGTCATGTAAGCAAATAATGTGTGGTCGACAACACACAACATAATTGATAAGAACCAACACACTTCATAACTAGTAGATAATCAAAAAACTTTATATCATTTTATAATTTGGCTAGGGTTTCTCCATCTCCACAAGAACAAATGGGTCTACTCATACATGGAGGAAAATAACATCATCGTTAATCTATGAATGGAAAATAAAAGATCGAAGGGGTTCAAGTACAAATACCACTCAAAGAAAAGGATTACAATGAGATGCCCAATGATGATGGTGGTGATGATGATGAATATGATGATGATTTTGATGAATATCGATGCCTTGGACTCCAAGGATCCGAGCTATGGTAATGATGGATCCCTCCTTGCGAGTCCCCCCTATCGATCCCTCCCGGTGGTCGGGCTTCGTGGTTTTCTGGTTGCTCTGTGTCTTGCTTCCCACATCTGACTTCATGGGCGTATTATATTTGAGGAGGCGGTACTAATGATGGGTGGTACAGTCAGGCGGTACGGGCGAGCCTAGCCAAACCACTGGTCGTTACAACCCATGTAATCATCTCTTCGCAATTTTTGTTGTTGGATCGGTTTGGTTCATTGTTGGAAGGTTTTATTGCTTCAAATCATCATTATTTTGCCCAGATTTGTCCCTTTTTGCATTGTTTGCGAATCCTCCTCTTTATTTCCAAGATTACCTATAATAAATAGAATAGATGCATGCCAACACGGTAAAATACGAAAATCCTAACACTAGCCATGCATTTAGGTGTTGTAAAACATGTTGCATTTTTGCTCTCATTAACATCCCCAAGCTTAGACTCTTGCTCATCCCTGAAAAAGGTAGCAACTTGAGTGAATAGGATCAACTTGTTCATGAGTTGTGAGTCAATATATGAAAGAGAGCAAAATAACAAGTGATTACTTTATCAAACATGGGACTGATCCAGGTTCTACCTCACACATATGAACCAAATGGTTCAAAAGGCTTACACATATTTTCAAAGGAGACTTGCATATTGGATAAAAATTGTAGTATACGGTTCATAAGTTCAATCAACAAGCAAGCATGATGAGGGTGCATCAAACCTTTTATAACAACGCATGACTTTCTTGAATTTTTAAACATGAACGTTCGGTTTTAGTCTCTGTCACCGTCGTAAGCATCTCTTTTATTCATGGCACGTTTTCTCTTAATTTTCTTTCTCTTTTTATTCTTTTGCCTTCCTTTTATTTCTTTCTTTTCCTTCTTCCGTCTTCTTTCCCCTTCTTTCTATTTTCTTTTTATTTATTAAGAGTTGTGCCAGGAACTAGACATGCTTTTCAGCAACACATGAGATGGCATAAAAGAGATCAAGGACAAGGTTTAATTTTAAAGGCTATCATGAAGCAGTTAATTATTTGTGATTTGGATGTTTACCTGAACTTGTGCTCACTTTCAAGAACAAAATTTACCTCAAAACGTGTTGACTTGATGCTTTGTTGAATATTTAGGTCCATACAGATATAAGAGTGTGTAAGTCTCTAAAGCATTATCGTCCTATAAGTCAAGTAAATCTCAACTCAATCCTCATACTATATAAAGGCAATCACAAACCGGATTCTTCATTCATAATAATGGCTTGTAGCAAGGATAAATCTCATCCCCTTATAAAGAGATGATGATGCAAATTGCAATGCAACACACGAAAATGTCTAAGTATTGCTAGGAATAAGAATATTAAAAACCCTTCTTGCTTGAAAAACAAGCGAGGGCGGATCAAATAATCCCTTGGTATCGCGGTTTGGCGAACGTGGTCACTCAATTGCTGCATTGATAAGGGCATTCCGAAGTATCCAGTTTGACTCTTCAAGAGTAGCAATATGTCGATTGCTCTTGCGCACGCCTTCGTGTAGCCTTTTCAAGCTATCATCAGATGCCCCACATATGGTTTTGAGATCCTTATTATCTTCAAGCTTGTTAGGACGGTAACGCACAATATCTCAATGAATGAATAAATTCTTCATTTTGATACTCTTCGAGCTTACCGACAGGCTGGTTGATGAGATTAGTTGAAGTCAGTTTCAGACTTGTCAGGGCCGAGCATGTTGGCGGAGAATTCCCCGTTCCATTATTCCTGCGGCTTCACGGATATGCGGTCTTGAAAGTGAGATTCGTTTGGCCAATGCACCAGTGGAGGATACCTCTTTCTCTTTCCTCCCTCACTCGTACAGAAACTTGATGGACGCAATGCCTCCCTCCCCACATGGCTCCCGCCCCTCATCTTCATTGACGAAACCTTCGTGGGTCTCCCAACCGTAGTAAGGTGAGTCTTGTTCATCCGGATTGAAGGACTCGTAGTTGGAGTTGTAGGAGTCGTAGGAAGATGCTCTGAAATAAGAACTGGGACCATGCATGAGGTGCATGGTCGTTGTCATCGTAGGTAGAGTCTTCATCATCACGTCGAGGTGGCATCATCCCAAGCGGCTTGCCAACTCCTGGTGCGAGGTATCTCATCTCTTGATTCAATCTACAAACTATGAATTAAAAAGGATACGACTTGGAGGTGAGGGGTTATGACATAAGGAATCACATGTATAAAGAGATCATATCTACAATAAATTAAATCTATTTTTTGAAAAGAAATAAACAGTTTGAAGCATGTCAGACAACTTAACAATCGGTGGTACGGTGGTGATGACCATACCAACTGCCCAGACATGGATTTTCCTTTATAAAATGACTAGCAAAAGTGCCCGTGCGTTGCACCGGGAAAATAAAAATACTCAAACGCTTCAGCAAACCATTTATGTTGACACTTCTCTTTTCAGCATCGTTGATGGTGGCTAAACTTATATATATAGCTATTTAGAAACTCTTACATGCAAAATCAATAATCCTAACACCCAACTCGCTCCAACCGTACTATACCACTCACCTCAAGAAAACTATGTTAACTCGTTACCTTCGTCCTCTCACCAATCCTCGAGAGAACTTTGGCATTGTATGACACCTTCCACCTATGTGTGGGCTCCTACTTTTCACCGGCAAGGCTCCACTCCCGTTCCTCCTCCCTGGTTTTGCCTAATTTCCGTGCTCGTCGGCGCCACCCTCCCCTCTTCTTTTCTATCAAACTTACTTCCTCCTCGTGTCTTGGCCTGAAATTGTTTCTACTCTAGCATCACCTCACTTTGTATCGTAGCACCTAAAATCAATGTGTTAATTATTATACTCCCTCCGTTTCAATCTATAATGCCTATAGATTTTCTGCATTTGTTTCATAATATAAGAGTAGATATGTGTTTATTTGCAAAAAATATATGACGGGGATACGTGGGATGGAGGCATCGGGAGATTTTCTTTAACGACAGAGAGATTTTCGAGATTCTGTTTTGACTTTCCGTATTTCTCTCAATTTCTGAGATCGTGGTTGGACTCGTTAGGGGGTTTTGTGTTTAAAAATGACTTGCGCTAATTACCGTGCAGAAAATCTATAGGCATTATAGATTGAAACGGAGGGAGTATCACTTTTTGTTAATTATTATATCACTGTTGTCCCCCACAGTTTTCCAAAACCATGCATTTGAGCGCTTAGAATATTAAGAAGAATGGCCATTCATTCAACTTGTTTGCAGCTTCTGCTTGCTAGTACGGACTACCTACATTGGATCCAAGTCATGAGTTGATTTGTTCTCTTCAAATCTATTAACTTTGTCCAACACACACAAATTATAATTCAAATCTCAATTCATCTTATGAAACAAAATCAATAAATATGATTCAATGATGGTGCCAATAAGATTGCAATAGACGCAAAAGTATTATGAGAAACCAACAATTTTAAAAATAGTCTGCGCCAATTCATATAAGACACTACACGAAAACGGTACTGTGCCGACAGCCACCAGCCGTCGGCGTAGAGGAGCAGGCCGTCAGCGTAGAGTTGTGTCAGCGTACCGCCGTCGGCGTATCTCCGATCGGCGTAGCGGATCCGGCGGTCGACGCATCTCCAACCGTCGGTGTCTACTCCGTGCCGACGATTTTTCTTCGGCCGTAGGCCCAGCTCAACCGTCGGCGTCGCATTTTCACGGAGACGGCCGTCTGACGGATGCACGTGGCGTCACCTGGCAGACGGTTTCTTCGGTGGACGCATGGTTCCAGGCTATGTGCCGACGGCTCCGATAAATAGCCGTCGACGTATCTTCTGGTTGTCGGCACCTAATCGTTTTCCTATAGCGAGAGGAGATTAACATTCGTACTGTTTTATTCAAAAACCTGGATCAACCGTGTTTTTTTAAGAGGCCTTTTTTCACTGCAGTAAATGTGTACAAGACAAATAACATTAAATCTGTCTTCGAACAGTCCAGATCTCATGCTATATTAATATTTTCAGAAGTTAAATAAACTGCACAAGGTCTTCAGTGAAAAAAAAATTAACAGCTGAACTCATAATTTACCTATGTAGTGCAACCAAGCCAACCATCGAATGGCTGTAATCTTCCTCTTACTGAGAATCCCCTCAGAGCATGTTTGGCAGACTAACGGAAAGGGCATGGGAGTTTAGAGGAGGGAGTTTAGCAGGGAAAAGGAACCAAAAGTGTCGATATGGCAACAGAGAATAATCACAAATGGCGCTGGGTCTAGAAATCGAATAGCAGGACAAAAGATTAACACGTTCCTGGTGTAGTTGATGCCGCCGCCGGCAGTGGAAACTCGAGCAACTCCTCAACGGAACACTCTCCCGTGGCTTTGTTCATGGCAACCTCCAGGAACGCCTCGCTCTCGGACGGCCCGTGCCCGTGGCAAGGTCGACGACGCCATGCGTTGATCGATATCCAGACCATGTACCCGTTCTATGCGCGCACGAACCAGTCGAGTGCGGGGTCGTAGGTTTCCCTAGCCGGTCATGGCGTTCCCCTCAGGAATCGCAACTCCGTTAGCTGCACCAGGTACGGAAGTTTACGGGGGATCCGACGTTGCGGTTGCTGCGAAACCAGGCGTGCACCTCATGTCATCCAGGAACGACACCGGCGATTGCCGGCGTGTAAGCACGACGGAGGCCTAGACGAGAGGGTTGCCGTGTTGTTACCAGATTGATTCGAAATCGTATCGGATCGTGTTGCCGATGCACACCAACTCGAACCTCCACCTCCTATGCGCCGTCATCCCGCTCTTCCACCGCTCGATTGCCCTCTGCTCCTCGCCGCGGGAGCATACAGTAGGGCCGTCAAGATCCTGTTTGTGCCTCGTCGGAGGAGTAGTAGGAAGGCACAAGGGCGCGCGGCCGTGCATCCGGAGTCGCGTATGGGTAGGGAGCACTGCCGCCTCCGCGTGATAGACTGCCGCCGCCGGGTGTGGCTGCTTTCCAGCAGTCGGCGCGGCGGCGACGAGGTGAGCACGGCCACTGCCGCACGTACCGAACTCCATCGTTTCCAGCTGCGTGTTTGGGAGAAGGGCGGCCTGGTTGGTATGGCCACATGAGGCGGGACGTGTACTGGCCTAGAACCAGACGAGAAATCAATCGGATCATGTCAGGTTTGGCTGGGATAGGAGGAGGCGGTGTCTTGTCGATCATGTATATAAAGAGAAAGATCAAACATACCAAACCTCCTAGTCTCCTACGATCAGGAGACCGAACCAATACCAGCTAGGAACTCTTCAATCGTGACACTGCGATGGACGAAAGCGTCTAGACGGAAGGACGAAGGCGACCAAACCATGGAAAGAGATTTTAATTTACGGGTGGCAGTGGAGGGTAATTTGTACCAACTTTTAGGACAGTTTTGAATTGGACGAACGACCGAGGGAGAAACCCTTTTGCTTTTATTATTAGGTATAGATATCTTACCGATTTGAAGTTAGCCCGTATGGGTGCGCGTGTCCATACTAATTTCTAGTCAACCGACTTACTTTTAAAATAACAATAATAAAATAAATCGAAAGAAAACTTGCATAAGGTCTAACGGGTCGAGGTACGGGCGCTATGACCGCACCAGCTGCCCGTACTGATTTCTCGAGCTTATGCTCCTGATAACAGAAGAGTTAAAGACCGTCGGCACGATCAAGGTTGGTTGACCGTACCAGATGATCGTTCCAACTCCGGAAATGGCTCATATAAGCATAAGGAAATAAAAACAAGGACTATAACTATGAAACTTCAAATTTTGATGTAGATGGAAAACATCCTCTGGCTATTGGCAGATATCCGGTGGACTACTTTCATCCCCAAGCTTGCATTTGTTCGTCTTCTTTGGCATTAGCACGGTTTCTTCTCCGATGTCACCAATAGTACTATATATCAAATATCTTACTGAGTTTTCAGGATATACCTCCCTGGTGGAGTATATTTTTGCATTGCTTCATGGTTCTCATCTTCGAAACTTAGTTCTATGATCTTTGGTTCTTTTTCCGTCGTGAGGGGTTCTCTCCACCATCTGCAATTCAAATTCTTGCAAGAGCAAAATCCGACGAATCAACCTTGGCTTAACATCTTTTCGTGTGATTATTTACTCCAAGCATTGGCGATGTGTATAAACTTTAACCTTCAAACTAAAATTTAAGACCTAAACTTATCACATCCATAGACTACATCAAATAACTCTTTCTCAGTCATAGGGTATTTTTTTAGGCTTCATTCAAAGTTTTAATTGCATAATGAATAATGCTAAGAGAGTATCGCCATCATGTTGGCTCAAAGTTACTCCTATGGAATTATGACTAGATTCACATATAATTTCAAAAGATTCATCATACTTGGGTGGTTTCATAGTGGGAGCATCAACAAAAGAGCTTGCTTAAGATGATTAAAAGCTACCATGAATTTAACTTAAAGCGAGTCTGTTATTGTAGCAGCTTAGTTAAAGGAACTGCAACTTGACGAAAGAGTTTGATAAACCTTCTATAGAAACTCGCATGACCAAGGAAACTTCTAAATCCCTTTACATCGCGAGGTGGTGGTAGTCGTTCAATTTCTTCTATTTTAGCTCTATCACCTTCTATTCCTTTTCTTTACACTTTGTGTCCAATAATGATACCTTCTTTCACCATGAAGTGGCACTTATCCCAACTTAAAACAAGGTTAGTATCTTCACATCTCTCTAAAACCTTATCAAGATTATTGAGATAATTATTAAAAGAGGTTCCATAGACAGAGAAATCGTCCATGAATACTTCCATGATATCCTCTATAAAGTCAGCAAAGATAGAAGTAATGCATCTTTCAAAAGTGTTTGGGGCACTATATAACCCAAAATGCATACAACGATAAGCATAGAATCTGAAAGGACAAGTAAAAGCACCTTAGGTTGATCATTAGGATGGACTATTGTTTGAGAAAATCAAAAATAGCCATCCAAATAACAAAAATGAGGATGATTTGCAAGTATTTCTAAAGTTTGATCTATAAAAGGTAGAGTATAATGATCTTTCCTAGTTTCTTTATTCAATTTTCGAAAGTCGATGCACATTCTATATCCTACGATCCATCTAACAAGAAGCATTTCTTGATTTTCATTTCGTTTAAAAGTGAATCCTCCTTTCTTAGGTACGCAATGTATTGGACTCTTCAAATCACTTTCTTTAATGGGGTAAAAAATACCAATGTCAAGTAAGCATATTACCTCTTCTCTTACCTCCTCTTTCATTTGAGGTTTTAGCTTCCTTTGGAAATCCGCAACTGCCTTGCCTCCATCATCTAGGAATATTCGATGAGTGGCTATAGTTGGGTTTATTCCCTTAAGATCGGCTAGAGAATACGAAAATACCTTGTGGTGCTTTCTTAAGACAACCATAAGTTTGATTCTATCTTCCTCTGAAAGGTCAGTACTAATAATGATTAAATATTTATTTAAATCATATAAAATTCATACCTTAGTCTCGTTGGTAATGGTTTGAGTTTAGGTAGAGGAAGTTCTTCATCTCTCCCTTCCTTTCTAGTACTTCATATTATTCATTAATAGGAGGCTCCATGATAGGTATTGAGTCAAGATACTATTTAAGTTCTTAATTCTCTAGATCTTCAATAACACCATCTTCAATTTCTATGTTTCCTTCTGTATCATCAATTGGAGTACCATAAAATACAGCAACTAGTTCAGCTATGGTTGTGCCTTCATAATCTTCAAGGTCCATGTAATAAGGTTGCTCTCTAAATTTGGAGAAGTGAAATTTCACTTGCTCTTCCCCCAAATTATGAGAGATATTCTCCTATTTGCAATCAATTTAGCATTTACATAATTTAGAAATGTTCTTCCAAACACAATATGACAAAGAGGATCATGTGGCATATCAATAATAACAATCTCAATGGGAAAAGTGTACGGATGAGCATTCAAGTATACATTTGAGTGTGTGTTGTTATCTACAAGCATGGTCATATACATTCTTAACTATTCGCGCTAAGAGTTCTATCCACCATTTGAATAGTAACGTCATTTCTTCGAATGATAGATGGTGATATATCTTCTAGAATTTCATGACAGAATATATTAGAGATGATATTAATAGCATATCCTAGATCACATAAACCATAATAAAGGGCTCCTCCAAATGAACATGGTACACTAGAGGAGACAGGGCCTTCTGTCCCGGCCCGTAATAGGCTTTAGTCTCGGTAGGCCAACCGGGACTACCCAGGCGGGACTAAAGGCGAACCCTTTAGTCCCGGCCCGATTACCACCCGGAACAAATGGTTCTCCACGTGGCTGTGATATAGGGTTTAGGCTGGAGGACATTTAGTCCCGGCTCGTACGCCCAACCAGGACTAATTATTATTTTCCAAATTTGTTTTTCATTTTTCTAATTTTATTTTACATTTTTCTAATTTTTTGACGCGTTACACTCTCACTTGAACCATTTTTAACACTAATTACACTTAATCTGTAGTTAAATTTTAGACTTGGCCACAGCTCAGTCGGTCACTCATCCTCATACTACTCTACCCTCAGCACGCTTAACTCCTCGGTTCTTTTCTGTTGTGCTCCCGCGAATGTGATTGTCCCTTGTTGTAAATACTACCGTATAAATCCTATTAACTCGTATATCATTGTATCACATTTCTGTATTTTTTAAAACCGAAAACAATTATGTAAGTAAACAATAATAAATAAGATAATAATATTGAACTCCAATGAAAATAAAATCAGTAATAAAACAATTTTTATTAGAAAAATAATATATGCATTATTCATATAATATGGCAAAATAATTAATATTTTAAATCTGTAAACTGCAACTGGACAAATAATATATGAATTATTATTAGAAAAATGTGAGTAATTTAAATATGAAGTAATTTTGTTTATATTTATTATTATCAAATAATACAAGCATTATTCATATAATATGGCCAAATAATTAATATTTTAAATTTGTAAATGACAATTAGACAAATAATATATGCATTATTATTAGAAAAATGTGAGGAATTTGAATATGAAAGAGTTTTCTTTTTATTCATTTTTATTATTATTATCAAATAATATATGCATTATTCATATAATATGACAAAATAATTAATATTTTAAATCTGTAAATAGAAATTGGAAAAATATTATATGCATTATTGTTATAAAAATGCGAGGAATTTGAATATGAAATAATTTTGTTTTTATTTATTTATTATTATTATTATTACTAAATAATATATGCATTATTCATATAATATGTCCAAATAATTAATATTTTAAATCTGTAAGCCGCAATTGGATAAATAATATATGCATTATTATTAGAAAAAATGTGAGGAATTTGAATATGAAATAGTTTTGTTTTTATTCAGTAATTATTATTATTATCAAATAATATATGTATTATTCATATAATATGGCCAAATAATTAATACTTTAAATTTGTAACAGAGCTACATACATTATTATTAGAAAAATGAGAGGAATTTGAATATGAAATAATTTTGTTTTTATTCATTTATTATTATTATTATTATAAAATAATATATGCATCATTCATATAATATGGCCAAATAATTAATATTTTGAAATCTGTAAACCGCAATTGGAAAAATAATATATGCATTATTATTAGAAAACTGTGAGGAATTTGAATATGAAATAATTTTGTTTTATTCAATTTTTATTATTATTATCAAATAATATATGCATTATTCATATAATATGGCCAAATAATTAATATTTTAAATCTGTAAACCTCCATTGGACAAATAATATATCAATTATTATTAAAAAAATAATGCATTATTATTAATATTTTAAATCTGTAAACCGCAATTGGAGAAATAATATATGCATTATTAAAAAATAATATGGACAAATAATATATGCATTATTATTAATATTTTAAATCCATAAACCGCAATTGGACAAATAATATATGCATTATTATTAAAAAAATGTGAGGAATTTGAATATGAAATAAAAACTTATTCATTTTTTATTATTATTATTAAATAATATATGCATTATTCATATAAATGGCCAAATAATTAATAATTGGAAATCTGTAAACCGAAATTGGACAAATAATATATGCATTATTATTAGAAAAATATGAGGGATTTGAATATGAAATAATTTTGTTTTTTTTTATAATTATTATTATTATTATCAAATAATATATGCATTATTCATATAATATGGCCAAATAATTAATATTTTAAATCTGTAAACCACCATTGAACAAATAATATATGCATTATTATTTAAAAAATGAGGAATTTGAATATGAAATAATTTTGTTTTTATTCATTTATTATTATTGTCAAATAATATATGCATTATTTATATAATATGGCCAAATAATTAATATTTTAAATCTGTAAACCGCAATTGGACAAATAATATATGCATTGTTATTAGAAAAATGTGAGGAATTTGAATATAAAATAATTTTGTTTTTATTCATTTATTATTATTATCAAATAATATATGCATTATTCATATAATATGGCCAAACAATATGGGAAATTTGGATATGACATAATTAATATGTGAGGAATCTGTAAACCGCAATTAGAAAAATATGATGAATTTGAATACGAATAGAAAGATTCGATATATTGAGATGATTCAGAGTTCATACAAATATAGAAGACACACACCACACACCACACCACCATCTACTCATCATATTTAAATATTGAGACGATCAACATGGCTATTGTAGCCAACTAGCCTCCAATACCTCCTAGCCATCTCGAAGCCCAGGCGAGCATCTAGAGCGGCATAGTGCACTTTCTCGTAGCTCAATCGAACACTGGCCCATCCAAAAATCAGTTCATCTTCTTTTTCTTCCGCGTCGTCCATCTTCTTGTCCCTCTTCCTGTTCTTCTTCTCAAGGTTTGTCCCAATAGTGGAATTTGCCAGATCATACAAACTCGGAATGGGATTTTTGGTGGGGTTCGGGAGTATCTTTTAGAGGTCGAACGCAGAAGTAATATCAATACCGTACGAACTCACCATTTCCACATCTTTGCCGATAACCGCACCGCAGAATCCGATGGTCTTGTCCTGCAAGACATCCTTGAGAACTTGTGGCACTTCATCAGCCCAACAAATCTGGAAGACCACATTCTCGGTCGTCACTGAGAGTTGAAGGACGGCGGCGCGCTGATTACCCTCGCGAGGGTTGTTGAACTCGCAGTCCAAGCTGACGCACTCTATTGGTGCGGCGTCGAGAAAGTCCCTCTTGACGGAGCGGATGCACTTCTGCACCCTTGATGCACGGAGAGTGTGAAAGGATCGTATGCCGCACCTAGAGGGGGTGGGGTGAATAGGTGCTAACCAATTTTTAGTTCTTTTTCAATTTAGGTTTGACACAAAGGTAAATTCTCTAGATATGCAACTAAGTGAATTTACCTATATGACAAGGTTATCAACTAAGCAAGATATAGCTACGCAATATATAGGAGATAGAGTGGGATAGAGGTAACCGAGAGTGTAGCACGCGATGACACGGAGATGATTCCCGTAGTTCCCTTCCTTTGCAAGAAGGTACGTCTACGTTTGGAGGAGTGTGGTTGCTACGCAAGCCAAACCAACGAGCCACGAAGGCTTCACTCGGATCTCCCGTGAGCAACGCCACGAAGGCCTAGCCCACTTCCACTAAGGGATTTCCTCGAGGCGGAAACCGGGCCTTTACAAGGTTCTTGGGGCACACATCCACAACTGAATTGGAGGCTCCCAAATCTGTAACAATACAACAATCAACAACAACACGTCAACACAAATCAACTAGGGAACCAAATAGGAACACTAGCATGAGATCCCTCAAACAAATGAGGGGAAATGAAAAACGCTTTGGTGAGGATGTAGATCGGTGGCTTCTCCTTCGAATCCCCAAAGATCAAGAGCTTTGGTTGGGGGAGGAAGGAGATCTTGCAAATCTTGTGTTTCTTGAGGTGGCTCTAATGGTGGTGAAGCTTGGCAGATTTCTTGTGCAATAATTGAGCAGCTTGTCCCTTTGGAGAAGAGAGCTATTTATATGATTGGAGCTCTCAGATCTGACCGTTTGAACTTTTACTCGTAACACCGGAAGTTCCGGCCAGGAGGGCCGGAAGTTCCGGCCGGCACCGGAAGTACCGGCCAGGCGAGTCGGAACTTCCGCCAGGACAAATCTTCGTCAGGCAACCTGTCAGAAAAAGGTGAGGGCGGAACTAGGGCGGAACTAGGGCGGAACTTCCGGTGACCGGAAGTTCCGGCCAAGTTCCGGACAAGTTCCGAAATAGCGCTAAAACCTTACTAGATGATACTGAGCCACAAACGCGGACTTTCGGAACTTGTCCGGAAGTTGGGCGGAAGTTCCGCTGACCGGAACTTCCGGCCAGCTTCACCGGAACTTCCGCCCAGAGATGAAAACCTGTAGACAGACCAACGCTGAAGGGCTACTGCGGGAAGTGCCAGGGCGGAACTTCCGCCTGCTGGGGCCGGAACTTCCGCCAGAACCAAAAAAGCCTTCAGAGCTACAGAATTGCCATACCATTTCACCGATCGAATATGTTTACCGAAAACTTGTACCTGTCTACATCAACACACATAAATATATACCTAGTGTTGACATCAAACACACAAAACCCAAAAGGGCGGGAAATGTTCTTTCAATCTCCCCCTTTTTGGTGTTTGATGACAACACAAGTATTTGCAAGAAATGCATATTGTAAACCAACAAAGTGAAAGATATAGAGGAGCTCCCCCTAGATATGAGCAAAGGTGTAAAAGAAGCTCCCCCTATATCTAGCATCCATCTTCCATGGGTTAGCAATACAACATAGTGATAAGCATATGGATAATAGCATCATGCACATATAGATAACCATGGAAGACACACAAACGGAGTTTAACATCCACATAGATAAGGTTCCAAACAAATAGATAGAGTTTACATGCCAAATAACCTAAGAACATAGTTCAACCACATAGATAAATGACGACACCACAAGGATAAATGAAGTCACAAGCGATAAAAATCAAAGCCAATCACGAGCTTGTGACTTCCCCATGCAAATACCCAACGGAGAGCAACCTAAAAGGTCTCACTCTCCCCCTTTGGCACCAAAGCACCAAAAAGGGATAGGAGAAACTACACGCCCCAAGGGTCGGCGTTAGCCCAGCCGGGAGGAAGATCCGATGGAGCGCCGGGGAAGGGTGGAGTGTGAGGAGGAGACTCGATCTCAAGGCCATCTGGAGGAAGAGGAACACCATGCTGAGAAACCCACTCAGCCTCCGGAGTGATATTCTCCTCGGATCCGGGAGGAGACACTTCCACCGCAAGAGCCCTCATGATGCTCTTCTGACGAACCCGAGACTTCTTGGCTTCTGCATGCTGCTGATACTGACGGTGGTTGACTGCAGCGGTGAGACAAAAGATCTGTCTCATGCGGCGAGCAAGCTTAGAAGCCCAGCTAGGTGGCTTCTCATCCATGGGGGGAACATCTTCAACAGGGGAGTTGTGGCGCTTGGTCCTCAGAACCTTCACTTCATGCATAGTGATGTTGAGAGGAATAGAGTGAATGAGGGAAGTCTGACAAGAATCAACCCAAGTGTCCTCAATGAGCTTCATAATGTATGGAGCAAACGAGGGAAGCTTCTTCTCCATCACACATGACCACATCTCATTGTAGATGTAGTCCATCACATCAAGCTTCTCACCGGTGCCCTTCTTAGCAAAGGAATTTGCCATAAGGTCGACTTCATATAAATGCAACTCATCAAGGTTGCCACCCTTTGGTCCAATGGTTTCCCGGTAGACTCTAAGCATAATGTCCCAAGTAGGGAGAAGATCCGCACTCTTGCCCGGGATGCCCCAACCTTTGATATAGAGGGGCTCCAACACTTCCCTTGGTTGAGAAAATGAACTATCGTGGCACCTCCAACCATTCTCATCAACTCCCGGGAGGCGAGGGTATCCAAGGGCACTTCCGAACTTTGCCAAGTTAGACTCAAGGAGCCTTTCATGAGACATCCACCGGAAAGTTTTAGCTTCATCCGAGTCAAAGTGGACGGTGGCATAGAATTGATGGATCAACCCCACATCATAATCCTTGGTGAGCTCCATTATGGGATAGAGCCCAAACTCACCACACATAGCATATGCTTCGGCAAAGTACCTCGAAGCGGCCATCTTGCCGGTGTCAATAGCATGTTGAGGGGCCCCCCTTCTTGAATGGCACATACACCTCATAGAAGATATCCTCTTGAGTCTTGTTGTGGAAGCGCTTATCCGTAACCCGATTGTTCCGAGGAGTGAGGTAAGGGTTCAAGTCACGGATCTCCTTGTACTCAAGATATTGCATGTTCTTTACGGATACATGGATGTTCTTCCCTCGAACAGCGGGTGTCTTTTGCCTTTGAGAGGATTGCTGCCGAGCGGTGAGCTTGGATGGCCTAGTTTGCTCAAATTCTTCCTCAATCTCGTCCACTGGAGTCTTGTTCCTCTTCTTGGAAGAACCTGAGATGGAATCAACAGGATAGGAATGATAAATGAGTGCATACTAGCAAGGAAGCCAAGAACCAGAACCTACACAGGACATTGAGTAACAGCAGAAAAAGTTGCCAGGCCGGAAGTTCCGGTGAGAACTGGCGGAAGTTCCGCCCGGGGCGGAAGTTCCGGCGTGTTGAGCCGGAACTTCCGGCTGCTCGAAAACAGCTCAGTTTCCCACCAGATCTTTGACAATGGCTTGTTTAACCGCAATACTACAAAGTCCTATGCACGATCTATTAAAGGAAAGGCATCTAGAGGAGTTCAACCATAGTTTTGCCTAGAGTATGCCCTATAGTTCATCTAGTGAGGTCTACCCACACATAGAGAGGGAGAGGGCACAAACCGGGGGGAGCCATGGAGGAGAAGAGGGAGGGGATGCCGATCCACGGAGCCGATCCGGCGGGGGTCGCCGGAGAAGAGAGATCCGGCCGGAGGAAGCTTCAGTCGCCTTATGGGAGAGAGAGAGAGAAACTAGATCTTGGAAGGGGGAAGTGGGAGGCAGAAACTGCTCCCAGCCCGACCCCGGACAGATATGGAGAAAATCGTAAGGGCGGAAGTTCCGCTCGTAGAAGCCGGAACTTCCGGTCCTCCAAAAATTTCCACCAAAAGGAACAGCGACAGCGCGCAGGAGCTGGCCAGACGGATCAGGCCGGAACTTCCGGTCGGTACGGCCGGAACTTCCGGTCGGACTGAAAATAGGGCCAGAACACGTTTTTGACAGAGAATGTAATGCACTCGGATAGGGAAGAGGATATGGCTTAGATGAGATAGGCTTAGGACAGATACGCCAAACTGTGAGATGGTACATTATCACTCATTTTTGCAAAAAATGCAAATGAAGGCCAAAAATGAGTGATTTCCCATGAAACAAGGAGATGTCAAATAAAAACCAATTAAGATCCACATAACTCCAACTCTTCACAAAGAAGAGTGTGGTGGCCTAGGCCACCATATATGAGTGTTATGGCATGGCACCGCGAAGATATATCTTGGGCCCAAAACCACTACTCATCATTGAAGCTCACATATCATTATATGATATAAAGAGAATGATTTCTTTTAATGTTGGCATTATGGGGGGAGTGATAGCTCAATAGTTTAAACCGCACTCCCCCTATCTCCATGCCCACATCTAAACCAAATAAAGTTTTGATACAAAGGTGTGTTTGCAAGATGGTCAAGCTATACTCCTTGAATCAATGATATTTAGCTCATTCCTCAAATAAGAGAACATTGCTTCATCAAGAGGCTTCGTGAATATATCGGCAAGTTGATCTTTGGTAGGAACATAGATAAGCTCAATATCACCACGGGCAACATGATCCCTAATGAAATGATTCCGGATCTCAATATGCTTCGTTCTTGAATGTTGCACCGGATTATAGGCAATCTAGATGGCACTTTCATTGTCACATAATAGAGGCACTTTGTCACAAATGACACCATATTCCTTTAAAGTTTGCCTCATCCATAACAATTGAGTGCATCCACTTGCGGCGGCAACATATTCGGCTTCGGCGGTGGAGAGAGATATACAATTTTGCTTCTTAGAAGACCAACACACCAAGGACCTACCAAGAAATTGGCAAGCCCCGGAAGTTGATTTCCTATCATCCTTGTCCCCCGCCCAATCCGCATCGGTATATCCATTGAGAATAAAGCTTGAGCCTTTGGGGTACCAAATACCATATCTTGGGGTATCAACCAAATATCTAAAGATTCTTTTGAGAGCCATCATGTGGCTCTCCTTAGGAGAAGCTTGATACCTTGCACACACACCAACACTCAACACTATGTCCGGTCTAGATGCACAAAGGTAAAGCAAGGATCCAATCATAGAGCGATATACCTTTTGATCCACCTCTTTACCATTGGGATCTAGTGCAAGATGACATTTGGTAACCATAGGAGTGGCCACACCCTTCAACTCGGTCATCTTGAACCTCTTGAGCATGTCTTGGAGATATTTTGCTTGATTGATGAAGGTTCCTTCTCTCAATTGTTTGATCTCAAAACCAAGGAAGAACTTCATCTCTCCCATCATAGACATCTCAAACCTATCGGTCATAAGCTTTGAAAATTCATCATTGAAAGCTTTGTTAGTAGAGCCAAAGATAATATCATCAACATATAATTGGCAAATGAAAAGCTCCCCATTAACCCTTGATGACCCACAAGTATAGGGGATCGCAACAGTCTTCGAGGGAAGTATTACCCAATTTATTGATTCGACACAAGGGGAGACAAAGAATACTTGTAAGCCTTAACAGCGGAGTTGTCAATTCAGCTGCACTGAAACAGACTTGCTCGCAAGAGTTTATCGAGTAGTAACAGCTTTATGGCAGTGGAAATAGCGAAATAACAGCAGCGGTGAAATAGAGACAGCAAGTAATGATTTTAGTAAACAAGCAGGATTAAAATACCGTAGGCACGGGGACGGATTTAACGGGCGTTGCATGGATGAGAGAAACTCATGTAACAATCAAAGCATGGGCATTTGCAGATAATAATAAAACGGTATCCAAGTACCGATCAATCAACGAGCATGTGTTCCATATTTAGTCGTACGTGCTCGCAATGAGAAACTTGCACAACATCTTCCGTCCTACCAGCCGGTGGCAGCCGGGCCTCTAGGGAAACTATCTGGATATTAAGGTACTCCTTTTAATAGAGTACCGGAGCAAAGCATTAACACTCCGTGAACACATGTGATCCTCACATCACTACCATCCCCTCCGGTTGTCCCGATTTCTGTCACTTCGGGGCCATTGGTTCCGGACAGCGACATGTGTATACAACTTGCAGGTAAGATCAATAAACAACGAATATCTTCATGAATCAATAACATGTTCAGATCTGAGATCATGGCACTCGGGCCCTAGTGACAAGCATTAAGCATAACAAGTTGCAACAATATCATAAAAGTGACATCTACGGATACTAGGCACTATGCCCTAACAATCTTATGACTATTACATGACCTATCTCATCCAATCCCTACCATCCCCTTCAGCCTACAGCGGGGGAATTACTCACACATGGATGGGGGAAACCTTGCTGGTTGATGGAGAGGCGTTGGCGGTGATGGCGGTGAAGATCTCCTCCAATTCCCCGTCCCGGCGGAGTGCCAGAACGGAGACTTCTGGCTCCCGCGACGGAGTTTCGCGATGTGGCGGCTCTCTGGAGGGTTTCTGGCGATGTCGACTTCTCTCCGTGCGTTTTCAGGTCGAAACCAATAAGTAGTCCGAAGGGGGGCGTCGGAGGCCGGCCGAGGGGGCCACACCATAGGGCCGCGCGGGCCCCCCCTGGGCCGCGCCGCCTTATGGTGTGGGGCCCTCGGGCCTCCACCTCCTTTGCCCTTCTGGCTCCGTCGATATTTTGGTAAAATAGGGCCATCTGAAGAAATTCCGAGGATTTTCCCGAAAGTTGGATTTCCGCACAAAAACGAGACACTGTAGCAATTCTCGCGAAAACAGCGTTAGTCCGTGTTAGTTGTATCCAAAATACACAAATTAGAGGCAAAACAATAGCAAAAGTGTTCGGGAAAGTAGATACGTTTTGGACGTATCAACTCCCCCAAGCTTAGCTTATTGCTTGTCCTCAAGCAATTCAGTTAACAACCGAGCGATAAAAGAACTTTCACGAACACATTTGCTCATATGATGTATATATTCTCATGCTATGGCTAATACTTAAGCAAGTTCATAATGAGATACATGCAAATAAGATCATCCAACAGCTATGTCAATCATGGAGAGGTACCAACAATTAATAATAAGCACCATGAATCATGTATATAAGCAGGATTGCAATGTTCATAAGAGAATATGATAAAGTGGTATCTCGCTTGCCCGTATTTGATCGGCAAAACATAAATGCCGAGGCACCTCTTGAGTTCATAGAAGGACTAGAAGTAGTGATTGTCAAAGATAAAAGCATCAAAGTTATACCACAATTAATCATATTTTGAGACAAGCATATTATACTAAGAATGACAAGCTTGTGCTCTCAAGATAGTGCTCAAAGAAAGAATGGAGACACAACATAAAAGTAAAAGATTGACCCTTCGCAGAGGGAAGCAGGGATTAACATGCGCTAGAGCTTTTCATTTGTAAAGCAGGAGTAAAATTATTTTGAGAGGTGTTTGTTGTTGTCAACGAATGGTAATGGGTACACTAACTACCTCATCAACCGGACTCACAAGAGCGGCTCCCATTTATTTATTTTTGGGTGGCACTCCTTCCAACCTTTCTTTCACAAACCATGGCTAACCGAATCCTCGGGTGCCAGCCAACAATCACATACCATGAAGGAGTGCCTTTTTATTTAAGTTTTATTATGATGATGACACTCCCCCAACCTTTGCTTACACAAGCCATGGCTAACCGAATCCTTCGGGTGCCGTCCAACAATCACAAACCATGGAGGAGTGTCTATTTTAGTTAATTAATTCGGGACTGGGAATCCCATTGCCAGCTCTTTTTGCAAAATTATTGGATAAGCGGATGTGCCACTAGTCCATATGAGAGTCCGTCAAAAGTAAATGACAAGGTTGAAAGCTAAACGCCACATACTTCCTCATGAGCTATGGAACATTAACACAAATTGAGAAGCATTTTGAAGGTTTTAAAGGTAGCGCATGAGAATTTACTTGGAATGGTTTGAAATGCCATGCATAGGTATTTATGGTGGACACTTTTGGAACAACTTGGTTTTCAGGTGTTTGGAAGCACGAGCAGCGTCACCGCTCAGTACAAGTGAAGGCTAGCAAAAGACTAGGGAGCGACAAATCAAGAGAGCAGTAATCGTCATAATTATGCTTGCGGCAAAATAAATTAACGGAGGCATAAAAGTGATACAATAACTCTGAAGCAATATAAATCCTCGAGGCTTAATTGACTTTTTGTTCAGTCATATGCATGCGTGAGCATGTGCCAAGTCGATATAAATGAATTATTCAGAGGAGGATACCACAATGCCATACTTACTTATGAATAAAACAATGCAAGCAAACATACATGACATGCTACTCATATTAATAAATTGGAACTAAGCATGAGAGACTATGAACTACTAGACTTTCTCAAATAACATATACCTCACATGAACCAACTAAGCATGCTCATATGGATGAGTATATGTACAAAAATGAAAGCAAATAGAGTTCATACCAGCCTCTCACCACAATCAGATTGTCGTAGATCGTCATTATTGCCCTTTTCACTTGTGTAGCTTGGATAATATGAAATGAAAACCACGCTCCAGCCACCGAAGACCATTGAACTCATAATGAACTTTACAAACCAAAGAAGAACAGCAAATATTTTTGGTGTTTTCGAATTAGAAACAAGAACGAAAGAAAACAAGCAAACAAAGCAAAATCTTTTTGGGTTTTCTTATAGCAAACTAACGATAGCAAATAAAGCAAACTAAGAGCAAGGTACCAAATAAACAAATGGTGAAGAGAAACAACAGAAATATTTTTGGTCTTTTGTGTTTTAGGAAAGAAACAAAGCGAAAACAAAAGAATGCAAACTAACAGAAACACAGAAAAGCAGGATGACAGAAATCGAATTTAACAAAAATCTTCCATTGCTCAGACCAAAAAGTGTTCAACTAATGAAAGTTAGATAACAACCTGGGGAACATGCTCAAAAATTGGCAACTCAAAATAACGTTCTGGATGTGCGTACGAATTTTTTCGGTAACAGCACAGAATCTGTTTTTGGACAGCACTTCCCCAAATATCATCTCCCTCTCATTAGAAAACCACTCTAGAGACTAAACAAGTATGTACAAGTATCCAGCAATCATAATATGCAAAGAATGAGTGATGCCGGTATACCTCCCCCAAGCTTAGGCTTTTGGCCTAAGTGGAGTTCATTCCCAACGAGGGTCGGGGTTCCACGCCGGTGGATCATACATGGAGTGGTAATAAGGCCCCTGTGCAGAAGAATATCGTGGAGGCTCCACGTGACCATGATGTTGATATGAGGAGCTTGCTGCATCGGATGAAGAGTCGGGATGCTCCTCGGTCTCCTCCACATTTTCCCTCGCACGACGGCTTTCTCTTTCTATGTATGCATTTAGCTCATTTTCTGTGATCGACCACCCGTTCCCGGCATCAAGGTTAAACAAAGCAAGTGCGTGCAATCGTACTAGTTTTTCAATTTTCTTAGTTATACTCCAACTTTTCTTATACAAAGTTATCCTATAATGCAGGTTGTTCAAACTAGATGCATCTGAAATAAACTCATGTCTAATCATGGAAACCACATCAAGCTTCTCTATAGAAAGCGGAATATCTAAATGGTGAGGTTCTACACCATGCATAGCTAATAAGCGAGAGGCGATAAGACCTCCACAAATTCCTCCTTTCTCACGGTTAGTAGCAAGTCTACAAGCTATTAAAGCACCCAAATTATAAGTCCTATCCTGTTGCAAAGCAGCAGCTAAGAAAGCCAAGTCTGGGACAGATAATTTACCTCCGGTCCTTCTTGCAAGGACGCACTTTGTAATGAAATAGGCAAAGTAGCGGATGGCTGGATGTTGAATGCTACTAATCTTACCATCATCCTTGGAGAGACTCCTCCCATTACAAATTCTTGTATAAAGATCTGAGAGCTCCCGCGGTGTTCCCCTGATCTTCTCGCAGGATCCCCATTGCGGTACTCCAATTGCTGCACAAAAAACACTAAATGGCAAGTTGACAGCTTTATTGTAAATTTTATACTGGACCATGGGGTCAGACCGCGACCAATTGAACTTGAAGTCCTGCACAAAAGACATAGTTAATTTTACATATTGTCTTGGCTCTCCTTCAACAAAACCACTCAGCCCTGCACGAGAGATTAGAGTTTGCACATCTTGTAAAATCCCCGCACTTCTCATAAAGTCCACGCATGGGTAGTAAGAGGGGTATACTCCCTCCTCACGATTGACTCTTGAAACTTGCTGGACTTCCAATTCTTCTTGGTTCAATTGGGGCACACCTTCTTCC
Organism: Lolium rigidum; assembly: GCF_022539505.1. Lineage (NCBI taxonomy): Eukaryota > Viridiplantae > Streptophyta > Magnoliopsida > Poales > Poaceae > Lolium > Lolium rigidum. The sequence goes on along the minus strand of NC_061510.1, from coordinate 137,153,513 downwards.
ATTTTCTGAAATTTTCAACAATCATTATAAAATTTGATTTCAAGGTGTGTAATTGAAGGGAACTACTATAGGAACTTGCTAGAGTGCTAAACATGCATCAAAACTAATTTCTACCACTTAGAACAAGCATGCAAGCTCACTAAACATGTTATCTACAGCAGCAAAATATTCAAGATATACTCAACCAAATGAAATTCTAATTGGACAATCAAAGGAGTCACATACCAAGGAGTAAATGTGCCAAATTTCGACAGCAATCTGGGCTGAGCAAGGAGATCGAAAATCGCGAGTTCTTGAGCGAAACACGAGTGAGAGAAACTTTGTACGAGTTTTTTCGGGAGAGAGAAGGTGCTGGGAGGAAGAGATGGTGTAGTGGGGCAGTGGTGGCCCACACCACATGGTGGCGCGGCCCCCTTGCCGGCCGCGCCGCCCCTATGGTGTGGCGCCCCCGGTGCCCCACAGGTCATCCTCTCGGTGCTCCCGTGTGCCTCGTCGAAAAATAGGACCAACGGTGTAATTTTTGTAATTTTTAGAGAACTTCGAAAAATGCACATTTCTGGGTATTAAATTAATGATTACTGCGCAGGAAAATGATTTCTAAAATCTTAAACAACTAGATCATATTGCAAAACAAAAGTGCTACAGCAAGTAAAATAGGTGAAGGGAGAGAGAAAGAAAGAAGTGTTGTTTAACTCTTTTATGCAATAAAATATACTTGTTAACAAGGTTGATCAAGTCTTGCTACCAAATAGATTTTATATGACATAAGAAGAAATAAACCCCAAATCAATCATGTTACCTTATATTGAATTGATATGGATCCAATCACAAGAGTTTGATATTCTTCTTTAGGCTCATATATAGGACAATCAATGGATCCCACTTTGATAGTTTTCACATTAAAAATTGTATTGACTCCACATACTTTATCAATCCTCTTGGGAAAATAGACAAGTGTGTTCCTTATTATCAACATTGAAAGTAACCATGCCTTTATTGCAATCAATAACAGCTCCCTGCAGTATTAAGAAAGGGTCTTCCAAGAATAATGGACATATTATCATCTTCGTGCATTTCCAACACAACAAAATCAGTTAATATCAAGCAATGCCGAGTAACTTGAACAGAACATTTTCACATAAACCAACAGGAATAGCAAGAGATTTATCAGCCATTTGCAAAGATATATCAGCTTGGTATCAATTTATCTAAATCAAGTCTCTTATAAAGAGAAAAAGGCATTACACTAACACCTGCTCCCAAATCACATAGAGCAGCTTCTAACATAATTATTCTTGATGGAACAAGGAATAGTCTGTATACCTGGGTCGCCCAACTTCTTTGGAATCTTACCATTGAAGGAGTAATTAGCAAGCATAGTTGAAATTTCCTCATTGGGGACTTTCCTTTGTTAGTAACAATATCTTTCATATACTTTGAATAAGGAGGCAATTTAATAGCATCACCAAAGGGATTTGCAAAAATAAAGGTTTCATCCAATCACAAAATTTATTATAATGTTCCTCCTCCTTTGATTTAAGTTTCTTAGCAGGAAAAGGCATTTGCTTTTGAACCCAAGGTTCTCTTTCATTACCATGCTTCTCAGTAATAAAATCTTCTTTAGTGTACTTTTTATTTTTAGCCGGCTTTTCAGGTTCTTTTTCAATTTCTTCTTTATCAGGAGTATCATTCTTATCATTATCTTCCTCATGTTCATTACCACTTTCGGTCCCAAAGCATCGAAATAGAAATACTATTAGGATCATTAACAGGTTCAGAGGATTCTACAACATTCTTATGTTTCTTTTTCTTTTTCTTAGATGGAGCACTAGTTTTAATTAGTTGAGAATCTTGTTCAACTCTTTTGGGATGCCCTTCAGGATATAGAGGATCCTGGGTAGAAGCACCGCCTCTAGTTGTTACTTCACAAACATGTTTTTCTTTAGAATTATTTCCCAACAAGTCATTTTGCACTTTAGTAAGTTGATCAATTTGAGTTTGAACCATTTGAAAATGTTTAACAAGTATCTTAACATCATTGGAGGTTCTCTCCACAATACCATGCAATTCACTAATAGCTCGGGAATTTTCCATTAAATGATTCTCTACTCTCATATTAAAGTTTTCTTGCTTAACAATATAATTATCAAATTCATCTAAGCATTGAGCAGGAGATTTTGAATACGGAATATCTTCCCTAGTAAAGTGTTGAAGCGAGTGTACCTCAATCATGGATGAAGGGGGAATTGTCTCACATATATCTTCTATAGGAGGTAAATTCTTCACATCTTCAGGTTTAATACCCTTCTCTTTAAGAGACTTCTTGGCTTCCTCATATCTTCATCATTCAATTTAATCATACCCCTCTTCTTCACTATCGGTGTCGGGGTTGGTTCAGTGTGTAGACCAATCATCATGATTCCGGCCTATTTTAGCCAATAATTCTTCAGGTACTCTCCGGGGTTCTTTTCCCGAAAACACAACCAGCACAACTATCCAGGTATGCCCTAGACTCAATAGTTAGTCCACTATAAAATATATCAAGTAAATCATGCTTTTCCAAATCATGGTCAGCTGAGCTCGTAATAAGAGAGCAAAATCTCGCCCAAGCCTCGAGCAATTTCTCTCCATCTTCCCGGTCAAAATTATAAATTCTCTCGCAAAGCAAGCATGTTGTGCACTAGCAGGGAAAGTATTTTGCGGAAGAAAACATCAAGCAATTCTTTTGGACTTTTAATAGAACCAGGAGGCAAATTATTATACCAAGTTTTAGCATCATCCTTTAATGAGAAAGGAAAAATTTTAGCGACAAAATAAGTACGCATCTTAATATCATCGGAAAACAAGCCACTAAGAGTAGATAACTCAGCCATGTGTTCAACAAGACTTTCTTTTTCAGTACCACAAAAGGGTGTTTTCTCCACAATAGCTATATGAGATAGATCAAGAGAAAAATTATAATCTTTATCCCTAATGTTTATAGGAGATGTGGCAAATTTAGGATCAGGAAATGGTTTATATCTAACAGCATGTTCTGCAAGCAACTTTTTAATTTTTCTTGCATCAGTAGTAGCATTGCATTTTTCAATAAAATCATCATCAAGCTCTACATAATCTTCATCAAGATCATCACTAGAATATTCAACGTACTCGGGTGAATTAACAGGTGTAGCAGCATTAGGAGTTTCAGTATTTTCAATTTGTCTAGATTTAGCAATTGTAGCATCTAGAAAAGATCCCAATGAACCACTATCATCAAGCACAGCAGAAACATTATCAATATTATGAGAATTTTCAGATTCAGCAGAAGTACCAGCACGCGAAGCATGTGGCGGTGAAACAAGTTTATCAATCACAGAGGGTGAATCAAGAGCAGCAGAGGTACTCGCAGTTGTACCTTTTCTTGTAGTGGATGGTAATATGGCGATCTTAGTATCGCGAGGTTTACCCATAATGGAGAATTTGCAGCGAACAATATCAATCCAAGTGAACTTCCAAATAAAGCTATGCTCCCCGGCAACGGCGCCAGAAAATAGTCTTGATGACCCACAAGTATAGGGGATCGCAATGAGTCTTCGAGGGAAGTATTACCCAATTTATTGATTCGACACAAGGGGAGACAAAGAATACTTGTAAGCCTTAACAGTGGAGTTGTCAATTCAGCCGCACCTGGAAACGGACTTGCTCGCAAGAGTTTATCAGCAGTGTCAGCTTTATGGCAGTGGAAATAGCGAAATAACAACGAGCGGTGAAATAGAGACAGCGAGTAGTGATTTTAGTAAACAAGCAGGATTAAAATATCGTAGGCACAGGGACGGATTTAACGGGCGTTGCATGGATGAGAGAAACTCATGTAACAATCAAAGCATGGGCATTTGCAGTATAATAATAAAACGGTATCCAAGTACCGATCAATCAACAGTGCATGTGTTCCATATTTAGTCGTACGTGCTCGCAATGAGAAACTTGCACAACATCTTCTCGTCCTACCAGCCGGTGGCAGCCGGGCCTCTAGGGAAACTACTCGGATATTAAGGTACTCCTTTTAATAGAGTACCGGAGCAAAGCATTAACACTCCGTGAACACATGTGATCCTCACATCACTACCATCCCCTCCGGTTGTCCCGATTTCTGTCACTTCGGGGCCATTGGTTCCGGACAGCGACATGTGTATACAACTTGCAGGTAAGATCAATAAACAACGAATATCTTCATGAATCAATAACATGTTCAGATCTGAGATCATGGCACTCGGGCCCTAGTGACAAGCATTAAGCATAACAAGTTGCAACAATATCATAAAAGTGACATCTACGGATACTAGGCACTATGCCCTAACAATCTTATGACTATTACATGACCTATCTCATCCAATCCCTACCATCCCCTTCAGCCTACAGCGGGGGAATTACTCACACATGGATGGGGGAAACATTGCTGGTTGATGGAGAGGCGTTGGCGGTGATGGCGGTGAAGATCTCCTCCAATTCCCCGTCCCGCGGAGTGCCGTAACGGAGACTTCGGCTCCCGCGACGGAGTTTCGCGATGTGGCGGCTCTCCGGAGGGTTTCGGCGATGTCGACTTCTCTCCGTGCGTTTTCAGTGTCGAAACCAATAAGTAGTCCGAAGGGGGCGTCGGAGGCCGGCCGAGGGGCCACACCATAGGGCCGCGCGGGCCCCCCGGGCCGCGCCGCCTTATGGTGTGGGGCCCTCGGGCCTCCACCTCCTTTGCCCTTCTCGGCTCCGTCGATATTTTGGTAAAATAGGGCCATCCGAAGAAATTCCGAGGATTTTCCCGAAAGTTGGATTTCTGCACAAAAACGAGACACCAGAGCAATTCTGCTGAAAACAGCGTTAGTCCGTGTTAGTTGTATCCAAAATACACAAATTAGAGGCAAAACAATAGCAAAAGTGTTCGGGAAAGTAGATACGTTTTGGACGTATCAACCCTCTTAGTAAAAAGAGTGGGATCGATTAGCCCAACATCAAAACCACGGTCTACCAACAATTCTTTAAGGTGCTCGTACCAAGCTCTGGGAGCTTGTTTGAGACCATAAAGTGCTTTATCAAGCTTGTAGACATGGTTAGGAAAGTTGAGATCCTCAAACCCGGGGGTTGCTTAACATAAACCTCTTCATGCAAAGGACCATTAAGAAATGCACTTTTAACATCCATTTGTTGTAACTTAAAGTTATGATGTGATGCATAAGCAAGAAGGATACAGATGGACTCAAGACGAGCCACGGGAGCATAGGTCTCTCCAAAGTCAATTCCTTCAACTTGAGAGAAATCTTGAGCCACCAATCTTGCCTTGTTCCTCACAATATTTCCAAACTCATCTTGCTTGTTCTTGAATATCCATTTAGTGCCTATAACATTGCGGCACTCCTTTGGCTTCTCTACTAAGGTCCACACTTTGTTGCGCTTGAAGTTGTTGAGTTCCTCGTGCATGGCTTCCACCCAATCCGAATCTTCAAGACCTTCAAATACTTTCTTGGGTTCCACAACGGAGATATAAGCATGATGATTGCTAAAGTTAGCCAATTGCCTTCTTGTGCAGACCTTTGCTCGAACATCACCAAGGACCTTGTCATGAGTGTGTCCACGAATTTCAAGGGTCCTATCTCTTCTTGCTAGACGACGGGCCTCGATCTCCTCCTTGGTTTTTCTAGGCCTTGGAGGTGTCACTTGATCAACTTGATCATTTGGGTCCCCGTCTTGACCTTCAATTTGAGCTTCCTCAATTTCTTGAGAATGCTCATCCTCATGTGCTTGATCTTGGACAATGTTTGGTGAAGTGCAAATATCGAATGGTTGATCTTGAATTCTTGGTTGATCTTGTCCTTGATCTTGTTCATGAGAGATAGGGTTTTCTTCTTGTTCTTGGGTTGGTGCATCATTAGCTTCAAAAGATGGGGTTTGTTGATGTTGAGAGGATGAGGGCTCCACCGTGGTAGAGCATAGTTCTTCCCGAGACGCCACACCGTGTCCCTTGATACGTCTCCAACGTATCGATAATTTCTTATGTTCCATGCTACTTTATTGATGATACCTACATGTTTTATGCACATTATATGTCGTATTTACGCATTTTCTGGAACTAACCTATTAACAAGATGCCGAAGTGCCGGTCCTCGTTTTCTCGCTGTTTTTGGTTTCGGAAATCCTAGTAACGAAATATTCTCGGAATTGGACGAAATCACCGCCCGTGTTCCTATTTTTCCACGAAGCTTCCGGAACACCCGGGAAGGACTCGCAGGGGGGCCACAGGGCCCCCGGATGATACCTTGGCGCGGCCGCAGGGGGGCCGCGCCGCCCTATGGTGTGGCCCCCTCGTCAGCCCTCCCGCGCCGCCTCTTCGCCTATATAAAGCCTCCGTCGCGAAAACCCTATTACGGAGGACGAAACCCACGTAAACCTTCCAGCAGCCGCCGTCATCGCGAAGCCAAGATCCGGGGGACAGGAGTCTCCGTTCCGGCACCCCGCCGGACGGGGAAGTGCCCCCGAAGGCTTCTCCATCGACACCGCTGCCATCTCCACCGCCATCTTCATCACCGCTGCTCGCTCCCATGAGGAGGGAGTAGTTCTCCATCGAGGCTCGGGGCTGTACCGGTAGCTATGTGGTTCATCTCTCTCCTATGTAGTTCAATACAATAATCTCATGAGATGCCTTACATGATTGAGATTCATATGATGATGCTTGTAATCTAGATGTCATTATGCTAGTCAAGTGGGTTTTACTTATGTGATCTCCGGAGACTCCTTGTCCCACGTGTGTAAAGGTGACGAGTGTGTGCACCGTGTGGGTCTCTTAGGCTATATTTCACGAAGTACTTATTCACCGTTGAAGAGCGTAGTGAAGTGCTTATTTATATCTCTTTATGATTGCAATGTGCATCGTATCACAATTTATCTATGTGCTACTCTAGCAAAGTTATTAAAGTAGTTTTATTCCTCCCGCATGTGTGCAAAGGTGACAGTGTGTGCACCGTGTTAGTACTTGGTTTATGCTATGATCATGATCTCTTGTAGATTGCGAAGTTAACTATTGCTATGATAATATTGATGTGATCTATTCCTCCTACATATGCATGAAGGTGACAGGTGTGCATGCTATGCTAGTACTTGGTTTAGTCTTTTGATCTATCTTACACTTAAGGTTACCTAAAATATGAGCATTATTGTGGAGCTTGTTAACTCCGGCATTGAGGGTTCGTGTAATCCTACGCAATGTGTTCATCATCCAACAAAAGTGTAGAGTATGCATTTATCTATTCTGTTATGTGATCAATGTTGAGAGTGTCCACTAGTGAAAGTCTAATCCCTAGGCCTTGTTCCTAAATACTGCTGAGTTACTACCGCTTGTTTACTCGTTTTACCGTGTTACTACCGCTGCAATACTACCACCATCAACTACACGCCAGCAAGCTATTTTCTCGGCACCGTTGCTACCGCTTATATATATTCATACCACCTCGTATTTCACTATCTCTTCGCCGAACTAGTGCACCTATTTGGTGTGTTGGGGACACAAGAGACTTCTTACTTTGTGGTTGCAGGGTTGCATGAGAGGGATATCTTTGACCTCTTCCTCCCTGAGTTCGATAAACCTTGGGTGATCCACTTAAGGGAAACTTGCCGCTGTTCTACAAACCTCTCGCACTTGGAGGCCCAACACTGTCTACAGTGAAAGGAGGGGGAACGTAGACATCAAGCTAATTTCCGGCGCCGTTGTCGGGAGGAAAGGTAAAAGGTACTCACACTCCGGACCTCGGCTACTAAGCTATTTTCCGGCGCCGTTGTAAGTACTCAAAGCTATTTCCTTTAGACTCGTCAGCTTGCGACATTTGGTTTCTTGTTTACACTAGTTAGGCATAATGGAAAACAACAAAAATATGAAAGATCTTTATGAACTTTATCTTGAATTAGGACATGATGTGTTTGAAGAAAGAATTAAGAAACCCATGGAACTTTATATGCATGCTAATGGGAATGTTGTTACTATGAATGCTTTGAACACCATTGTTGCTAATGCTATGGAAAATTCTAAGCTTGGGGAAGTCTGGCTTTGATGAGCATGATATTTTTAGTCCCCCAAGCATTGAGGAGAAAATTTACTTTGATGATACTTTGCCTCCCATTTATGATGATTATAATGATAGTAGTCTTTTGTTACCACCTGTTATGGAGGATAAATTTGATTATGATTATAATATACCTCCTATATTTGATAGCTACTTTGTTGAATTTGCTCCCACTACAATTAATAAGAATGACTATGCTTATGTTGGGAGTAGTAATTATTTTATGCATGAGACTCATGATAAGAATGCTTTAAGTGATAGTTATATTGTTGAGTTTTCTCATGTTGCTACTGAAAGTTATTATGAGAGAGGAAAATATGGTTGTAGAAATTTTCATGTTACTAAAATGCCTCTCTATGTGCTGAAATTTTTGAAGCTACACTTGTTTTATCTTCCTATGCTTGTTACTTTGCTCTTCATGAACTTGTTTATTTACAAGATTCCTATGCATAGGAAGCATGTTAGACTTAAATGTGTTTTGAATTTGCCTCTTGATGCTCTCTTTTGCTTCAACTCTTATTTCTTACGAGTGCATTATTAAAACTCGCCGAGCCCATCTTAATGGCTATAAAGAAAGAACTTCTTGGGAGATAACCCATGTGTTTTTTTTACTACAGTACTTTGTTTTATATTTGAGTCTTGGAAGTTGTTTACTACTGTATCAACCTCTCCTTATCATGTTTTTGTGCCAAGTAAAGTTTCTATGTTAAAGTTGATGTTATATTTGGGATCGCTGCGCAGAAACAGCATTGCTGTCTGTCACGAATCTGGGCACAGTTCTCTGTAGAAAATTCGAAAAAATCTGCCAATTTACGAGCGTGATCCACAGATATGTACGCAACTTTCATTAGTTTTGAGTTTTTCCGTTTGAGCAAGTCTGGTGCCATATTTAAATTCGTCTTTACGGACTGTTCTATTTTTGACAGATTCTGCCTTTTATTTCGCATTGCCGCTTTTGTTAAGTTGAATGAGTTTCTTTGTTCCATTAACTTTCAGAAGTTTTGTGCAATGTCCAGAAGTGTTAAGAATGATTGTGTCACCTCTGAACATGTGAATTTTGATTATGCACTAACCCTCTAATGAGTTTGCTTGAAGTTTGGTGTGGCGAAGTTTTCAAGGGTCAATAGAAGAGGGTGATATAATGTGATCGAGAAGAGTGAAAGGTCTAAGCTTGGGGATGCCCCGTGGTTCATCCCTGCATATTTTAAGAAGACTCAAGCATCTAAGCTTGGGGATGCCCAAGGCATCCCCTTCTTCATCGACAACTTATCAGGTTTCGTCTAGTGAAACTATATTTTTATTCAGTCACATCCTATGTACTTTACTTGGAGCGTCTGTGTGCTTTTATTTTTGTTTTTGTTTTGTTATCTTAGTTCTCTGAATAAGTTCATCCTTGTGTGGGAGAGAGACACGCTCCGCTGGTTCGTATGAACACATGTGTTCTTAGCTCATAATATTCATGGCGAAGTTTCCTCTTCGTTAAATTGTTATATGGTTGGAATTGGAAAATGCTACATGTAGTAATTGGTAAAATGTCTTGGATAATGTGATACTTGGCAATTGTTGTGCTCATGTTTAAGCTCTTGCATCATATACTTTGCACCCATTAATGAAGAAATACATAGAGCTTGCTAAAATTTGATTTGCATATTTGGTCTCTCTAAGGTCTAGATAATATCTAGTATTGAGTTTTGAACAACAAGGAAGACGGTGTAGAGTCTTATAATGTTTACAATATGTCTTTTATGTGAGTTTTGCTGCACCGGTTCATCCTTGTGTTTGTTTCAAATAACCTTGCTAGCCTAAACCTTGTATCGAGAGGGAATACTTCTCATGCATCCAAATACTTGAGCCAATATTCATGCCATTTGTGTCCACCATACCTACCTACTACATGGTATTTCTCCGCCATTCCAAAGTAAATTGCTTGAGTGCTACCTTTAAACCATTCAAAATTTATCACCTCTGATTTGTGTCAATGTTTTATAGCTCATGAGGAAGTATGTGGTGTTTATCTTTCAAATCTTGTTGGGCAACTTTCACCAATGGACTAGTGGCTTCATCCGCTTATCCAATAATTTTGCAAAAAGAGCTGGCAATGGGATTCCCAGTCCCAAATTAATTAACAAAAATAGACACTCCTCCATGGTATGTGATTGTTGGACGGCACCCGAAGGATTCGGTTAGCCATGGCTTGAGAGAGCAAAGGTGGGGAGGAGTGTCATCGTAATAAAACTAAAATAAAAAGGCACTCCTTCATGGTATGAGATTGTTGGCAGGCACCCGAGGATTCGGATAGCCATGGTTTGTGAAAGAAAGGTTGGAAGGAGTGCCACCCAAAAATAAAATAAAATGGGAGCCGCTCTTTGAAGGTTTGTCTGGCAAGGGGGTTAGAGTGCCCACTACCATTCGTTGACAACAACAAACGCCTCTCAAAACTTTATTTTTATGCTCTCTTTATGTTTTCAAAATAAAAGCTCTAGCACAAATATAGCAATCGATGCTTTCCTCTTTGAAGGACCTTTCTTTTACTTTTATTGTTGAGTCAGTTCACCTATCTCTCTCCACCTCAAGAAGCAAACACTTGTGTGAACCGTGCATTGATTCCTACATACTTGCATATTGCATTTGTTATATTACTCTATGTTGACAATTATCCATGAGATATACATGTTACAAGTTGAAAGCAACCGCTGAAACTTAATCTTCCATTGTGTTGCTTCAATGTCTATACTTTAAATTATTGCTTTATGAGTTAACTTTTATGCAAGACTTATTGATGCTTGTCTTGAAGTACTATTCATGAAAAGTCTTTGCTTTATGATTCAGCTTGTTTACTCATGTCATTACCATTGTTTTGATCGCTGCATTCATCTCATATGCTTACAATAGTATGATCAAGGTTATGATGGCATGTCACTTAAGAAATTATCTTTGTTATCGTTTTACTCGCTCGGGACGAGCAGAACTAAGCTTGGGGATGCCGATACGTCTCCAACGTATCGATAATTTCTTATGTTCCATGCTACTTTATTGATGATACCTACATGTTTTATGCACATTATATGTCGTATTTACGCATTTTCCGGAACTAACCTATTAACAAGATGCCGAAGTGCCGCTCTCGTTTTCTCGCTGTTTTTGGTTTCGTAAATCCTAGTAACGAAATATTCTCGGAATTGGACGAAATCACCGCCCGTGTTCCTATTTTTCCACGAAGCTTCCGTAACACCCGGAAGGACTCGGAGGGGGCCACAGGGCCCCGCATGATACCTTGGCGCGGCTAGAGGGGGGGCCGCGCCGCCCTATGGTGTGGCCCCCCTGTCAGCCCTCCTGCGCCGCCTCTTCGCCTATATAAAGCCTCCGTCGCGAAAACCCTATTACGGAGGACGAAACCCACAGAAACCTTCCAGAGCCGCCGTCATCGCGAAGCCAAGATCTGGGGGACAGGAGTCTCCGTTCCGGCACCCCGCCGGACGGGGAAGTGCCCCCGAAGGCTTCTCCATCGACACCGCTGCCATCTCCACCGCCATCTTCATCACCGCCGTCGCTCCCATGAGGAGGGAGTAGTTCTCCATCGAGGCTCGGGGCTGTACCGGTAGCTATGTGGTTCATCTCTCTCCTATGTAGTTCAATACAATAATCTCATGAGCTGCCTTACATGATTGAGATTCATATGATGATGCTTGTAATCTAGATGTCATTATGCTAGTCAAGTGGGTTTTACTTATGTGATCTCCTGGAGACTCCTTGTCCCACGTGTGTAAAGGTGACAAGTGTGTGCACCGTGTGGGTCTCTTAGGCTATATTTCACGAAGTACTTATTCACCGTTGAAGAGCGTAGTGAAGTGCTTATTTATATCTCTTTATGATTGCAATGTGCATCGTATCACAATTTATCTATGTGCTACTCTAGCAAAGTTATTAAAGTAGTTTTATTCCTCCCGCATGTGTGCAAAGGTGACAAGTGTGTGCACCGTGTTAGTACTTGGTTTATGCTATGATCATGATCTCTTGTAGATTGCGAAGTTAACTATTGCTATGATAATATTGATGTGATCTATTCCTCCTACATATGCATGAAGGTGACAGTGTGCATGCTATGCTAGTACTTGGTTTAGTCTTTTGATCTATCTTACACTTAAGGTTACCTAAAATATGAGCATTATTGTGGAGCTTGTTAACTCCGGCATTGAGGGTTCGTGTAATCCTACGCAATGTGTTCATCATCCAACAAAAGTGTAGAGTATGCATTTATCTATTCTCGTTATGTGATCAATGTTGAGAGTGTCCACTAGTGAAAGCCTAATCCCTAGGCCTTGTTCCTAAATACTGCTGAGTTACTACCGCTTGTTTACTCGTTTTACCGTGTTACTATCGTCTGCAATACTACCATCATCAACTACACGCCAGCAAGCTATTTTCCGGCACCGTTGCTACCGCTTATATATATTCATACCACCCGTATTTCACTATCTCTTCGCCGAACTAGTGCACCTATTTGGTGTGTTGGGGACACAAGAGACTTCTTGCTTTGTGGTTGCAGTGGTTGCATGAGAGGGATATCTTTGACCTCTTCCTCCCTGAGTTCGATAAACCTTGGGTGATCCACTTAAGGGAAACTTGCTGCTGTTCTACAAACCTCTGCACTTGGAGGCCCAACACTGTCTACAGGAAAGGAGGGGGAACGTAGACATCATCCCTCAATGGGGCGGAAAAATCCCACACCCATTCTTACTATGGCATCTTGAGGTATTTCATCACCTGCACATACATCAACTTGCCCCACTTGGGAGCCATCATTTTCTTCGAACCTCACACTACAAGATTCGATGATAATCCCGGAGGCTATATCAAAGATTCTATAAGTGTGAGATTTGGCACCGTAACCAACAAATATACCCTCCAAAGCTTTAGGAGCGAATTTAGACAAACGAACTCCTTTGATTTTGTAGAAACACTTACAACCGAACACCTTGAAGTATGAGATATTAGGCTTGTTGCCGGTTGATACGCGTAGATGCACACGTCCGTTGGGAACCCCAAGTGGAAGGTATGATGCGTATAGAAGCAAGTTTCCCTCAGTATGAAACCAAGGTTTAATCGAACCAGTAGGAGCCAAGAAGCACGTTGAAGGTTGATGGTCGCGAAATGTGATGCGGCGCAACAACAGGGATTCCTGCGCCAACGTGGAATCTGCACAACAAAACCAAAGTACTTTGCCCCAACGAAACAGCGAGGTTGTCAATCTCACCGGCTTGCTGTAACAAAGGATTAAACGTATCGAGTGGAAGATGTTTGCAAAGAAAACAAGTAAACACAATTGCAGATAGATTGTATGCTATGTAAAGAATAGGACCGGGGTCCACAGCTCACTAGAGGTGTCTCTCCCATAAGATAAAAGCATGTTGGGTAAACAAATTACAATCGGGCAATTGACAAATAGAGAAAGGCATAACAATGCATATACATGATATGATAAATATAGTGAGATTTAATTGGGCATTACGACAAAGTACATAGACCGCCATCCAACCGCATCTATGCCTAAAAAGTCCACCTTCAGAGTTATCATCCGAACCCCATTCAGTATTAAGTTGCTAAGCAACGTACAATTGCATTAAGTATGGTGCGTAATGTAATCAACAACTACATCCTTAGACATAGCATCAATGTTTTATCCCTAGTGGCAACAAGACATCCACAACCTTAGAACTTTCCGTCACATCGTCCCGCATTTAATGGAGGCATCAAACCCACTATCGAGCATAAATACTCCCTCTTGGAGTTAAGAGTACAAACTTGGCCGAGCCTCTACTAATAACGGAGAGCATGCAAGATCATAAACAACACATAAACAATAGATTGATAATCACCATAATCATAGTACTCTCTATCCATCGGATCCCGACAAACACAACATATAGTATTACGGATAGATGATCTTGATCATGTTAGGCAGCTCACAAGATCCAACAATGAAGCACAACAAGGAGAAGACGACCATCTAGCTACTGCTATGGACCCATGGTCCAGGGGTGAACTACTCACTCATCACTCCGGAGGCGATCATGGCGGTGTAGAGTCCTCCGGGAGATGAATCCCCTCTCCGGCAGGGTGCCGGAGGCGATCTCCCGAATCCCCCGAGATGGGATTCGCGGCGGCGGCGTCTCCGGAAGGTTTTCCGTATCGTGGCTCTCGCATCGGGGGTTTCGCGACGGAGACTTTAAGTAGGCGGAAGGTCAACGCGGGGGGCCACACGAGGGGCCCAGGGGGCAGGGTGGCGCGGCCAGGGCTTGGGCCGCGCCGCCCTAGCCTCTGGCTGCCTCGTGGCCCCACTTCGTTATCTCTTCGGTCTTCTGGAAGCTTCGTGCAAAAATAGGACCCTGGGCGAAAGTTTCGTCCAATTCCGAGAATATTTCCTTACTAGGATTTCTGAAACCAAAAACAGCAGAAAACAAGAATCGGCTCTTCGGCATCTTGTTAATAGGTTAGTTCCGTAAAATGCATAAATATGACATATAATGTGCATAAAACATGTAGGTATCATCAATAAAGTAGCATGGAACATAAGAAATTATCGATACGTTGGAGACGTATCAGCATCCCCAAGCTTAGTTCTGCTCGTCCCGAGCAGGTAAAAAGATAACAAAGATAATTTCGAAGTGACATGCCATCATAATCTTGATCATACTATTTGTAAACATATGTAATGAATGCAGCGATCAAAACAAAGGTAATGACATGAGTAAACAACTGAATCATAAAGCAAAGACTTTTCATAAATAGTACTTCAAGACAAGCATCAATAAGTCTTGCATGAGAGTTAACTCATAAAGCAATAAATCAAAGTAAAGGTATTGAAGCAACACAAAGGAAGATTAAGTTTCAGCGGTTGCTTTCAACTTATAACATGTATATCTCATGGATATTGTCAACATAAAGTAATATAACAAGTGCAATATGCAAGTATGTAGGAATCAATGCACAGCTTCACACAAGTGTTTGCTTCTTAAGGTGGAGGGAGATAGGTAAACTGACTCAACAATAAAAGTAAAAGAATGGTCCTTCAAGAGGAAAGCATCGATTGCTCGTATTTGTGCTAGAGCTTTTATTTTGAAAACATGAAACAATTTTGTCAACGGTAGTAATAAAGCATATGAGTTATGTAAATTATATCTTACAAGTTGCAAGCCTCATGCATAGTATACTAGTAGTGTCCGCACCTCGTCCTACTTAGCTTGGACTACCGGATCTTTGCATGCCATGTTTCAACCAAGTGTCACAAAGGGGTACCTCCATGCCGCCTCGTACAAAGGTCTAAGGAGAATGCTCGCATTTTGGATTTCTCGCTTTTGATTATTCTCAACTTAGACATCCATACCGGGACAACATGGACAATAGATAATGGACTCCTCTTAAATGCATAAGCATGTAGCAACAATTATTATTCTCATATGAGATTGAGGATACATGTCCAAAACTGAAACTTCAACCATGGTTCATGGCTTTAGTTAGCGGCCCAATGTTCTTCTCTAACAATTTTGCATGCTCCAACCACTAAAATGATAGATCCTTCGGACAAGACGGACATGCATAGCAACTCACATGATATTCAACAATAGTTGATGGCGTTCCCGTAAGCATGGTTATCGCACAACAAGCAACTTAATAAAAGATAAAGTGCATAAGTACATATTCAATACTACGATAGTTTTTAAGGCTATTTTGTCCCATGAGCTATATATTGCAAAGGTGAATGATGGAATTTTAAAGGTAGCACTCAAGCAATTTACTTTGGAATGGCGGAGAAATACCATGTAGTAAGTAGGTATGGTGGACACAAATGGCATAGTAGTTGGCTCAAGGATTTTGGATGCATGAGAAGTATTCCCTCTCGATACAAGGTTTAGGCTAGCAAGGTTATTTGAAGCAAACTCAAGGATGAACAAGTGCAGCAAAACTCACATAAAAGACATATTGTAAACATTATAAGACTCTACACCGTCTTCCTTGTTGTTCAAAACTCAATACTAGATATTATCTAGACCTTAGAGAAACCAAATATGCAAATCAAATTTTAGCAAGCTCTATGTATTTCTTCATTAATGGGTGCAAAGCATATGATGCAAGAGCTTAAACATGAGCACAACAATTGCAAAGTATCACATTATCCAAGACATTTAGAATTACTACATGTAGCATTTTCCAATTCCAACCATATAACAATTTAACGAAGAAGAAACTTCGCCATGAACATTATGAGTAAAGCCTAAGGACACATGTGTCCATATGCAACAGCGGAGCGTGTCTCTCTCCTACAAAGTGAATGCTAGGATCCATTTTATTCAAACAAAGACAAAAACAAAAACAAACCGACGCTCCAAGTAAAGAACACAAGATGTGACTGAATAAAAATATAGTTTCAGGGGAGGAACTCGATGATGTTGTCGATGAAGAAGGGGATGCCTTGGGCATCCCCAAGCTTAGACGCTTGAGTCTTCTTAGAATATGCAGGGGTGAACCACGGGGGCATCCCCAAGCTTAGAGCTTTCACTCCTCTTGATCATAGTATATCATTCTCCTCTCTTGACCCTTGAAAACTTCCTTCACACCAAACTTCAAGCAAACTCATTAGAGGGTTAGTGCACAATTAATAATTCACTCATTCAGAGGTGACACAATCATTATTTTCACTTCTGGACATTGCATAATGCTACTGGACATTAATGGATCAAAGAAATAAATCCAACATAGCAAAAGAGGCAATGCGAAATAAAAGGCAGAATCTGTCAAAAACAGAACAGTCCGTAAAGACGAATTTAAAGCTGGCACCAGACTTGCTCAAATGGAAAAACTCAAAACTAATGAAAGTTGCGTACATATCTGGGGATCACGCTCGTAAATTGGCAGATTTTTTCAAATTTTCTACAGAGAACTGTGCCCAGATTCGTGGCAGACAGCAATGCTGTTTCTGCGCAGCGATCCCAAATATAACATCAACTTTGACATAGAAACTTTACTTGGCACAAAAACATGATAAGGAGAGGTTGCTACAGTAGTAAACAACTTCCAAGACTCAACAAAACAAAAAATTGCTGTAGGTAAAAACATGGGTTGTCTCCCATAAGCGCTTTTCTTTAACGCCTTTCAGCTAGGCGCAGAAAGTGCAGATCAATTATTATCGAGAGTAGAAGCATCAACATCATTACCAGGGGTGTTGGGAGTTTTCTCAACCAAGCATAGTATGTTTGCTATGTAAGTTTTAGCGTCTCCCTTTTCATTAGTCTTAGGCTTGCTACTCTCATCAAACAAATTTTCAGGGACAAGCCAAGCATAGTTATTTTCTAGTGCATCATTCATAGCTAGGAGTTTACATGGTATTGGTGCTTTGATTTCCCCACCATCATTAATGTTATTAGTGTACCTTATTCTATCCATGTCCATTTTTTCAAGGAGACCAATAAAATTGGTATGAGAACCTAGCATATTAAATTTAGCAAAAACCTTTCTAGCCTCTCTTGCTAGACCACCAAATTCTCTAAGAAGGGTTTCTAAAACAAAATCTTTCTTTTCCCCTTCTTCCATATCACCAAGTGTGAGAAACATGTGTTGGATTATAGGATTAAGATTAACAAATTTAGTTTCCAACATGCGAACTAAAGCAGCAGCAGCAATTTCATAGGTAGGTGCAAGTTCTACCAAGTGTCTATCTTCAAAATCTTCAAGTAATACTAACATGATTGAAAAATTCTTCTATATTATTTCTCCCAACTATAGACCCACGTCCTACCGGTATGTCTTTTGTGGTAAAATTAAAAGGAAACATGATGCAATAAGCAAAAAGTAAACTAGGCAAACAAAGTAAAAACAAGTAACTAATTTTTTTGTGTTTTTGATATAGTGAGCAAGACAGTAAATAAAGTAAAACTAGCAACTAATTTTTTTGTATTTTGTTTAGGTGCAGCAAACAAAGTAGTAAATAAAATAAAGCAAGACAAAAACAAAGTAAAGAGATTGAGAAGTGGAGACTCCCTTGCAGCGTGTCTTGATCTCCCCGGCAACGGCGCCGTAAATTTAGCTTGATACGCGTAGATGCACACGTCCGTTGGGAACCCCAAGTGGAAGGTATGATGCGTATAGAAGCAAGTTTCCCTCGCATGAAACCAAGGTTTAATCGAACCAGTAGGGAGCCAAGAAGCACGTTGAAGGTTGATGGTCGCGAAATGTGATGCGGCGCAACAACAGGGATTCCCGCGCCAACGTGGAATCTCGCACAACAAAACCAAAGTACTTTGCCCCAACGAAACAAGCTGAGGTTGTCAATCTCACCGGCTTGCCGTAACAAAGGATTAAACGTATCGAGTGGAAGATGTTTGCAAAGAAAACAAGAAACACAATTGCGTAGATTGTATGCTATGTAAAGAATAGGACCGGGGTCCACAGCTCACTAGAGGTGTCTCTCCCATAAGATAAAAGCATGTTGGGTAAACAAATTACAGATCGGGCAATTGACAAATAGAGAAAGGCATAACAATGCATATACATGATATGATAAATATAGTGAGATTTAATTGGGCATTACGACAAAGTACATAGACCGCCATCCAACCGCATCTATGCCTAAAAAGTCCACCTTCAGAGTTATCATCCGAACCCCATTCGCATTAAGTTGCTAAGCAACAGTACAATTGCATTAAGTATGGTGCGTAATGTAATCAACAACTACATCCTTAGACATAGCATCAATGTTTTATCCCTAGTGGCAACAAGCACATCCACAACCTTAGAACTTTCTCGTCACTCGTCCTGCATTTAATGGAGGCATCAAACCCACTATCGAGCATAAATACTCCCTCTTGGAGTTAAGAGTACAAACTTGGCCAGAGCCTCTACTAATAACGGAGAGCATGCAAGATCATAAACAACACATAAACAATAGATTGATAATCACCATAATCATAGTACTCTCTATCCATCGGATCCCGACAAACACAACATATAGTATTACGTATAGATGATCTTGATCATGTTAGGCAGCTCACAAGATCCAACAATGAAGCACAACAAGGAGAAGACGACCATCTAGCTACTCGCTATGGACCCATGGTCCAGGGGTGAACTACTCACTCATCACTCCGGAGGCGATCATGGCGGTGTAGAGTCCTCCGGGAGATGAATCCCCTCTCCGGCAGGGTGCCGGAGGCGATCTCCCCGAATCCCCCGAGATGGGACTCGCGGCGGCGGCGTCTCCGGAAGGTTTTCCGTATCGTGGCTCTCGGCATCGGGGGTTTTGTGACGGAGGCTTTAAGTAGGCGGAAGGTCAACGCGGGGGCCACACGAGGGGCCCAGGGGCAGGTGGCGCGGCCAGGGCTTGGGCCGCGCCGCCCTAGCTTCTGGCTGCCTCGTGGCCCCACTTCGTTATCTCTTCGGTCTTCTGGAAGCTTCGTGCAAAAATAGGACCCTGGGCGAAAGTTTCGTCCAATTCCGAGAATATTTCCTTACTAGGATTTCTGAAACCAAAAACAGCAAGAAACAAAGAATCGGCTCTTCGGCATCTTGTTAATAGGTTAGTTCCAGAAAATGCATAAATATGACATATAATGTGCATAAAACATGTAGGTATCATCAATAAAGTAGCATGGAACATAAGAAATTATCGATACGTTGGAGACGTATCACCGGTGAGTATTTCATATGGAGTCTTGTTCAATCCCTTGCGGAGATAGAGCCGGTTACAAGAGTGGCAAGCGGTGGAGATGGCTTCGGCCCAAAAGTTATTGCGGGATTTATACTCCGCCATCATAGATCTTTCCATATCCATAAGAGTCCGGTTCTTCCTCTCCGCAACACCATTTTGTTGAGGGGTGTAAGCAGCGGAATATTGATGACGAATCCTCTCATCACTAAGGAAATCATTGAGTGTGTAGTTCTTGAACTCGGAGCCATTGTCACTTCTTATTGCCATAATGAGGAGGTTGTGTTGACGTTGCACCTCGGTAGCAAAGTCAATGAATATTTGTTGAGTCTCATCTTTCGTCTTGAGAAAGTAGACCCAAGTGTATCTTGAGTAATCATCAACAATCACCAAGCAATGTTTCTTCGCACCAAGACTTGCATGAGTAACGGGACCAAAGAGATCCACATGAAGGAGCTCCAAGATCCTCTTGGAAGAGATGATAATTTGCTTGGATGCGGAGAGTCATGCATTTTGCCTTCAACACAAGCCCTACAAACACGATCTTTGGCAAAAGAAACATTTTCCATTAGTCCCACAATATGGTTCCCCTTCTGAAGATTTTGCAAAGTTCTCATGTTGACATGGGCTATTCGGCGATGCCACAACCAACCCACATCCGCCTTTCCGAATAGGCACATCGCACTTGAAGTGGTGGTCCCCGAAAAGTCCACCACATACAAGTTATGTTCGCGATATCCAACGAAAGCGACTTTTAGAGTCTTGCTCCACAAGAGGACCACAATATCATTATCAATAAAGATGGCGAAACCCATCTTGCCAAGGGCGGAAACGGAAAGCAAATTGTAACCAAGGGTTTTGACAAGCATGACATCCACAAGTGTTATGTTGTGTGCAACCACAACCTTGCCAAAACCCATTACCTCGGATGTAGAATTATCGCCAAAGGAGACGGTGATATTGTTTATGTTGGGCCTCAACTCCTTGACGAGGTTCTTGCCACCGGTCATATGACTTGTACATCCACTATCAAGTACCCATTTTGAACCTCCGGCGGCATAGTCCTACATGAGATCAATTCTTGGATTTAGGTACCCATTTCTCAATGGGTCCTCTTTTGTTAGCAACAAGGGTCTTTGGGACCCAAATAGACCAAGCAACATAGCCATCATATGGGCCAACATATTTAGCATAGACATCACCATAATAATCTTTAAATATAACATAGTTAGGGTTAGCATTTCCCGCATCATCATTATTGATGGTGTTTCCCTTAGGAGCTTCACCATTGGTGATAGCTTTCTTCTTCTCTTGTGCGGGCTTGGCTTTTTGCTTGTTTGCCTTCTTTGCCTTGGCATTATAACCTAGGCCCTCCTTCCCATTGTTTGATCTTTGCTTACTCAAAAGATCATCCAAAGAAAGTTTTCTTTGGGGAGAGGAGGCCTTAGCAAGTTCATCCTTCAACCTAGCATTTTCCTCAATAATATTTGCATGATCACATGAAGGGGTAGAGGAACTAGGCACATCATATGAAGCAAGCCTAATTTGAAGTTGCTCATTTGACTTGGATAGGAGAGAGTATTCACTCTTCAAAGCTTTGTGAGCTTTGTCTAGTTCATCTAGATCCTTCACAAGTTTCTCATGATCAATACCAAATTGGGCCATTTCCTTTTTAAGCAATTTAGTCTTAGCCCTAGCATGATCTCTAGCTTTAGTGAGCTTGTTAATTTCATCTTGAGGCTCTTCAAGATTTTCTAGCCTCTCCTCAAGAGAAGCTATAGTTTCTTGACTTTCCTCAAGGGCATTTTTAAGAGCATGGATTTCAAGAGAGTCTTCTCTCTCTATTTGACCCTTTTTCTCAAGCATATCATTTTGTTGAGCTAAACGAGCCATGAGATTTGAAACATGCTTTTTGTTGATACCTTGTAGGTTAAACATGAATTCATCAAATTCTAGCATTTCTTGTTTCACTTTTAGACTAGCATCATCAACCCCTAGATCACTTGATATGTTAGGCATAGAGGGGCTAGGGGATGATACCTCGGAGGATTTGGCCATGAGACAACTTTCTTCCTCCACATGAATGATCTCATTGGGGGATTCACTTGGTGATGAAGAGTTAGTGGAGAGGGAGGCAAGAGCGACCAATCCATTAGAGGTTGCATCTTCTTCATCATCAACATCATCATCTCCGGAGGAATATTCTTCTTGAGTTGATAGCACAATAGATGTGTCCAAGGAGGACTTTTCCATGAAGCAATGTGCATTCTTGATATGAGGATTCTCATTGGGGGATTCAAAGAGAGATGAAGAGGGAATGTTGGTAGTGACAATGGCGGCCACTTCCTTTGAGCTTTCTCCTTCATCATCACTAGAGCTTTCAACTTCATCGGAAGAATATTCTTCCCTAGTCACTAGCACAACTCTTGGGGGCCTCTTGCCCTTCATGGTCTTGTTGTTGTAGAACTTCTTGTTGGGGGCTTTTGAATATTTGCCCTTTGATTCTTTGCTCTTGTCCTTGGGAATGAGCCTTCCATTATGAAGCTCTCTATTCTCATAGGGGCATTCGGCAATGAAGTGGCGCTTGTCATCACAATTGTAGCATGATCTTGTCTTTGGACCAAAGCTAGTGAACCCACTCTTGTGGTTTCTCTTGATGTTGTCTTCCTTGGCCTTGGAGGGATCAACCCAAAATGACTTTGCATGGAAGGCCATGTGATCATGATAGTGGCATTCCAAATCTTCCGGATAGGACATACTCCAAGATGCCCTATATTGTTCTTGAGGGTACACTTCTTCAACGGGGTTGACCACCAAGGCAAGGTTGTTCCCTTTTGCCATACCAATGGCACGATTGCGAGAATCATGAGAGTTTTGCTCGAGCACCTTGAGGGCTTGCATCTCGTGCACGGCATCTTGAGAAGAGAGAGAAGAATAGCATTCTCTCCCAACAAGGGTCTTGACATCAATGGGTACAAAATGCATCATGCATTCAATGTACTTCTCCTTGATCCAAGAGTCATTGATGTGGGTGGCACCACTAAGCCGGAAGGCATCGGCAACGATGAGGAGTCTTCCATACATGACTTGATGATCTTCATCCGGTAGCCTCATGAATCCTTCGGCTTGATTCCGAAGAGCATTATACTTGTTCCTTCTCGTGCTCTCACTTCCCATGCAACTAGCGGCCAAACCATCCCAAGCTTCCTTGGCGGTGGTGTAGTTCCAAACACGAGGAAGCTCTTGTGTCCCCACACTAGTTTGAATCATGTGCAAGGCGGTGTTGTTGAGTTGACTATCAACCGCTTCTCTTCTAGTCAATTTGTCGGGGTTGTAGGGCTTGAAGCCTTCCAAGATGATTCTCCAAAGTTCATTGGAGGCACTGCAAACATGAGAGCGAAACTCAAATTTCCAAGTATCGAAATTATCAACGGAAAACTTAGGTGGGTCGCCTCGAATGTTCAAATGGGGATGTGGAACCGGTATATCGGGAGATAGAAAAGGTGGAGCTACTCGATTGTAGCTCACACCTCCACTAGTTCCACTAGGAGATGCAATGGGAGATTTGATAGTGTTTAAGTTATCACCTTCCACGGGTTTGGTAGAGGAGGGTAGTGCCGAAGCACCTCCCTCTTCTAACACACCCGTGTCCTTTACCTCTAAGACGGGAGCCTTAGGAGGGACCGGAGTCAAAAGCTCGGAAATCAATTTTCTCATGCTTTCCATTTGAGCATCCATGGAGGATCTCAACGAATTGATTTCCTCCATGATGACCAACTTATCGGACTCTTCCAAAGGCGCCTCGTCCGGCATACTCTTAGGCGGTTAAGCCCGAAATAAGAGCCGAGGCTCTGATACCAATTGAAAGGATCGTATGCCGCACCTAGAGGGGGGTGAATAGGTGCTAACCAATTTTTAGTTCTTTTTCAATTTAGGTTTGACACAAAGTTAAATTCTCTAGATATGCAACTAAGTGAATTTACCTATATGACAAGGTTATCAACTAAGCAAGATATAGCTACGCAATATATAGGAGATAGAGTGGGATAGAGGTAACCGAGAGTGTAGCACACGATGACACGGAGATGATTCCCGTAGTTCCCTTCCTTTGCAAGAAGGTACGTCTATGTTTGGAGGAGTGTGGTTGCTACGCAAGCCAAACCAACAACCACGAAGGCTTCACTCAGATCTCCTGTGAGCAACGCCACGAAGGCCTAGCCCACTTCCACTAAGGGATTTCCTCGAGGCGGAAACCGGGCCTTTACAAGGTTCTTGGGGCACACATCCACAACTGAATTGGAGGCTTCCACATCTGTAACAATACAATAATCAACAACAACACGTCAACACAAATCAACTAGGGAACCAAATAGGAACACTAGCATGAGATCCCTCAAACAAATGAGGGGGAAATGAAAAACGCTTTGGTGAGGATGTAGATCGGTGGCTTCTCCTTCGAATCCCCAAAGATCAAGAGCTTTGGTTGGGGGAGGAAGGAGATCTTGCAAATCTTGTGTTTCTTGAGGTGGCTCTAATGGTGGTGAAGCTTGGCAGATTTCTTGTGCAATAATTGAGCAGCTTGTCCCTTTGGAGAAGAGAGCTATTTATATGATTGGAGCTCTCAGATCTGACCGTTTGAACTTTTACTCGTAACACCGGAAGTTCCGGCCAGGAGGGCCGGAAGTTCCGGCCGGCACCGGAAGTACCGGCCAGGCGAGTCGGAACTTCCGCCAGGACAAATCTTCGTCAGGCAACCTGTCAGAAAAAGGTGAGGGCGGAACTAGGGCGGAACTAGGGCGGAACTTCCGGTTCCGGCCAAGTTCCGAAATAGCGCTAAAACCTTACTGGATGATACTGAGCCACAAACGCGGACTTTCGGAACTTGTCCGGAAGTTGGGCGGAAGTTCCGCTGACCGGAACTTCCGGCCAGCTTCACCGGAACTTCCGCCCGCAGATGAAAACCCGTAGACGTACCAACGCCGAAGGGCTACTCGCGGGAAGTGCCGTGGCGGAACTTCCGCCCGTCGGGGCCGGAACTTCCGCCGTAACCAAAAAAGCCTTCGTAGCTACGTAATTGTCATACCATTTCACCGATCGAATATGTTTACCGAAAACTTGTACCTGTCTACATCAACACACATAAATATATACCTAGTGTTGACATCAAACACACAAAACCCAAAAGGGCGGGAAATGTTCTTTCAGAGTGACCGTGATCTTGAAGTACATCCCTTCGGTCGTGAGGTAGTACATCCGAGAGCGATGAGCCGGGCCGTGCGCAAGGTGCTCCATTGGGGTCGGAACATCGACGGGGAGAGAGATTTTTTTGGGATAGAGATGATGGAGATGTGAAGCATATAAAGGTGAGGAAGATGAAGATG
Organism: Lolium rigidum; assembly: GCF_022539505.1. Lineage (NCBI taxonomy): Eukaryota > Viridiplantae > Streptophyta > Magnoliopsida > Poales > Poaceae > Lolium > Lolium rigidum. The sequence continues at coordinate 137,128,350 of NC_061510.1, read as the reverse complement.
AACAGAATGGCCAGCGGGTGATCAATTCCCGTGGCCGGCCACCGGCGCCGGCGACCCAAATTCTCGTGGTCGCGGCGCGTGACGATTGTTTCCGCGCTAGTAATGGCGATGACGATCGGCTTCCGCACGGGAACGAACCATTTTACTTCATGTCTCGGCTGGTGTCACCAGCCGGGACTAAAGGGGTGCCAGTAGGCGCAGCGGGCCGCAGATCCTTTAGTCCCGGTTTGGGATACAAACGGGGACAATTGGTTCCTAACGAACCGGGGTCAATGGGTGCCGTACGCTTGGACGGATTCAGGGCGACATGACCATGCCTTTAGTCCCGGCCCAGGACACGGCCGGGACTAAAGGGGTCTGACGAAAGGCATGTTTTCTACTAGTGGTAGTAAGGGCTTACCGAACTCCTTACTCTTAATCTTACCGTAAATAAGCTTGGAAGTGTCCTCTTCAATTTTCACTATTTTGCAATTTGGGAACATGCGCTCCTCAGGAATTTGTACTTCTTGAATAATTTTTGTTTCCTTAGGTGTTAAATGATCTTAGAAGCTAGTTTCTCTTCTTTAGCAAGTTTTGCGTGTTGTTGGGCTTCATGTGCTAGCTCATGCGGAGGCTCCTCGTAACGGGTTCTCTCCTTCGTTGGGCCCAAAGGATCATCAATATAAGTGTATCCCACCTTTTGCATCGGAGGTCTTTTACCGGCCTTACCATACCTGAACCATCCTTTCTTGGGCGTTTTAATTTGTTCTGCAACACCTTGTAAGACATGCAAGGCAATGTCTGTATCTAAATTATGTTTCTTAGAAAGATCATCTACTTTTGTCTTATTGCTACAAAAGCTTTAGTGCAATCATGTTCAATTTAATTCCTCCTTCATCTGTAAGATCAGAAGACCCAGCTTCCCTAGTTTGACACACTATGTCTAAAATTTTCCATGCCTCTATAATAGTGAAGTGTAGAAACGATCCTCTAGAGGTCATGTCTATTTCAATTTCGTTTGCTTCGCTTGGCCCTCCATAGAAAACATATAAAACGTACCAATTAGGTAGATCATGATGGGGACATTTACTAAGCAATTATTTATATCTAACATAGCATCTTAAAAGATTTTCACCTATTCTATTCTTGAAATAAGCAATAGTGCCTCTTGCTCCAGTTTTTTTACTCATAGGGTAATGATGAGACAAGTACACTTGAGATAAATTTCCAGGTGTCTTTAGAATTCAGTGGATAAACCCTTATACCAAGCTAGTGCCTTACTTGAATTTTTTTGATTGAATAATTTCAATTTCATACATCATAAGAAAAGGCTCTCAACTTAAAGGTTTCACATATATCGTCAAAGTAATCAAGGTGTGCATATGGGTCTTCCGAATCATCTTCTCCTCGCAAAAATTTCTAGTATGTAGAATTTGGAGTAAATAGGGGTTAACCTCATATTCATTAGTTTGTGGCTTCGGGTACATGCTCGATAGAGCATCATTAAATTTTTCTCTGAAGTCCTTTAGACTCTTCGGATTGGACTGACTTCCAAACACATCAAAATTTCAAACAAATAAGTACAAATAGTAAATAAAATAACTCAAAACAAAAACCAAAAATGTTAAGCTCCCCGGTAATGGAGCCAGCAAACAGCTTGATATATGCAAGGTTACAAATCATGTGTATCTTTTTTTGAAAAGTAAGAGTATCGAATCTACTGTAGATCTTGATATTTAATGGTTTGATTGCCTCTTGTGACCTTCACTTGGATGCACTTGCAAGTTGTCCTTAAATCCAAAATAAAGTAATAATGGTTATTTTTGAGAGTTTGCGAATAAAGTAAATGAACGACTTAAGTAAAGGAGACTACGTAGATGGTAATGAAGTAAATGAAACTCAATAAAGGTAAAAATTTGTCGGGGAGTTGCGTATCCACCACTAGCCTAGGTATGGTGATTAGGAATATCGATTTTGTCTTTTATATATGTGCATGTGTGTGTGGCAAGGTTCCTCATATGGATGTTTCCCGCAAAACACCATTTTCACATTCCTCATGGCCACTACATTTCCAGTTCACATGCCGCGCTAGGTCCGGTAATGAAGGGTCTCCCCATGGTCATGGTCATAGTTACCCGTCCTTGTTACCGTTGTATACACATGATTGACAGAGGCGGCGGATTGTTGCCGCCTGTATGCCTACGTATTGCCAACCATATGCAACGATGGTTCATACCAAAGTACTGTAAGTAAATATTGTGTGGTTGACAACACACAACATCGTTGGTAAGAACCAACACACTTCATAACTATTAGACAATCAACAAACTTTGTTTCATTTCATAATTTGGATAGGGTTTCTCCATCTCCCCAAGAAAAATGGATCTAGTAACACATGGAATCAAATAACCTCATCATGAATCTATGAATGGAAAACGAAAGTTCAAAGGGATGCAAGTACAAATCCACCTCAAAGTCAAGGATTACAATGAGATGCCCAATGATGATGGTGGTGATGATGATGATGATGAAGATGATAAAGAAGATGATGAAGATTATGATGATGGTGATGAAGATCAATTCCTTGGCCTCCAATGATCCAAGCACCAGAGATGATGAATCCCTTATTGGGACTCCCCCCTCGAGATCCCTCTCGGAGGTCAGGTTTCAAGGTTTTCTGGTGGTTCTGTGTCTTGCTTCTCAGATTCAACTTCATGGGCGGATTATATCTGACGAGGCGGTGCTAATGAAGGGTGGTATGGTCAGGCGGTACGGGTGGGTCTGACCGTACCACTTGTCGTTAGAACCTCTGGAATCACCTCTTCATGAATTTTTTATGCCTTGGCTCTGTTTGGTTTATTGTTGGAAGGTTTTTATTGCTTAAAGTCATCATTATTTTGCCTAGATTTGTTCCCTTTTGCATTGGTTGTGAATCCTCTTCTTTATTTCCAAGATTACTTGGAACAAATAGAATAGGTGCGCTCCAACGTAGTAAAAACGAAAAATCCTAACATGACTTAGGCATTTAGGTGTTGTAAAACGCATTCCTTTTTGCGCTCATCATGCACCAACAACTTGTGCTATATATAGCTTCAAGCACAAAGTCTATCATAAAGTAAAGTGCATAAGTAAAGAGCTCGGGTATAGAAATAATTGAGGCACGCGGAGATGACAATGTATCCCGAAGTTCACACTCTTGTGATTGCTACTCGTCGTTGGAGCGGTGTGGAGTCCAAAGCAACCATGAGGACCTCATTGTATTTTCATCGAGCCTTCCCGCCAAAAGGAATTCCTCGATCCACTAAGGGACCCTTGAGGGTGGTCACAGACCTGTACAAGCTTGGGGCAATCTCCACAAATGAATTGAAGGCTCCCAAGAAATCGCAACGGAGGCCTCACGCTTCATGAATCTCCACAACTTAATTGGAGGCCCCAAGAACACCACTAAGTCACAAAGCCGTCTAGGGTCCAAAGACCCAAGAGAATCAAGCTCCAGGTTCAAGCACTCGAAGGAAACATCTCACGAACTTTCACCTTCACGTATCACTGCGGAGAGCTCAAACCGATGCACCAAATGCAATAGCAAGAGCCTCACTCTCAAATTATCTACAAAATCTATTGGGGAAATAAGAGAGGAAGAACAAAGAAGGATAACATTAAATTTTTGCAATACCTATATCTAATGGGTTCCCCTAACGAAGAGAGGGATTTGATTGGTGAAGATGTAGATCTACTTAACCTTTCTCTTTTCCCGTCAAATAGGTGCAAAAATCATGGAGGGTGAGATATATCAAGCTCAAAGCAAGGTCAATAATCGAGGGAAAATGAGTTAGATGAGTTAGGAAATCTTTGGGAAAGAAGTTCCCTTAAATAGGGCCCCCAAAATTAAACCATTGAGTCAAAAGCACACTACGGGAGAAGTGGTCGGCCTGGCTGGGCCACTACGGTCATCTAGACCGGCCAGAAGCAGGTTCTATACCTGGAGGATGAAAGTTATCCCAGATCAAGCCTGGATCACTCCGGTTCGCCGGACTGGCTGGCCTTGTCAGACCATTCTAGCCAAACAGATAACACCAAGTAAAAAATGCCGCTATTTTCACATACAAAATTCGATTTTGATGAACTTCGACTCATTTCAAAGCTAGCAACAAGTTGTACAAGATCATGCCGATACCATCATAGTTTATCAAAGGAGTATAAAACCAAATGAAGAAAGGTTTAACCTATCTATAAGAGACAAACTGGTAAAACCTACAACAATGAAAACACGCCAACTTGAGTTAGAAAACTTTGATTTAGCTGAAACCGATTATGTTGGAAAGAGGACAACAAGAGCAAGTGGGGTTGATTTTCGATGAATTTAGAGGTGGAACCTCTCAATACGAAGGGAAAAACTCCAATATAGAGAACACAACAAGTATATCATGCGAATACGGTTTTGATGAACTAGATCTTGTCAAGATAATAATTGCAAGCTCTAACGCATCTCATGGGTAAGATCCAAATAAAAACCAAGAAAGATGATGCCATGTACGCAAAGTTTTGAGCTCTCTTCGAATGATACGATCAAGTTACTCACTCGAGAGCCCTCTTGATATTACGACCAACTATCCTATAAACCGGTATCCCAACTACACCGCGAGACCGGTTAGAAATAAACCATATCAAAAACAAACCTCAACCTTCCATATTCCACTTGAGCTAGATGATGATAACCTTGGCCGTAACAAGATGGAACACATTTCTTGGTTGTGCTTTCTTGGTGAAGTCTTGCGGATTGCTTCCTCATACTCCACTATGGGACATATACTTCTTCAGCATATCTTCATATATCCATGATCACCATATGGATGGAAACTTCAGGCATATGATCTCTTCGAGATGGCTCATCTTGAAATTGCACTTAATTTCTTCTTGCTTCATAGTGTTGATGTCTTGGAGATATATGTGAGAGCTCACTCCATATTCTTGTTCAAGACATACTTGTCACTTCTTCTTGCCACCATGAAACCAACATATGGTTCAATCATTGTCTATGGAAAAATCATGAAATACAACTCAATGCAAACATTAGTCTATAGGGATTGTCAATAATTATCAAAACCATCCATGCACTTTCCATTGTGATTAAAACATGCCATACAAGTTGATGCAACTGTAAAAGAGCTAAAAAAATCTCCCTTTGTGGTTGCTCCCACCATGGGGCTAGCCCAGGAATACTTTCAGAAGTGTAGGTAAGCTCCATGTCCCCACTCCTTTTCCCTCTATTTGGCTTCAGCATTCCGTATGTGCAGTTCTTCTTTGCTGCTATTGCATAGGCTTTTACCCACACCACTCCGCTTTCGAAATTTTGGTTACTATCTTTCTTATTTCTAATCATGAAATCATATATTTTTGTATCATAAAGAACTAATGTGTTACTGCTTGGCCCGTTCCTTGTTGCAAAATTACACAGCGGCAGAGCTCGGTTGAGGTGAAGGGGGGCTGCACTCAATAGGCAATGCCCGTCCATTTAATTGTTTCAAAAAATATTGTTTGTCATTTTCGGCTCGTTTGACGCTCGTTATGAAATGTGGTGGTTTTTGCAATTTGTTGCAGCAATCACATCAAACCTATGTTGTCCAGGTCAGATATTACTAGTAGTGAAACATCTCCGTGATTTAAGTGCCGCAAAATATCCAAGGTGAATGGGTTCGGTGATCAAACCATGCATACTCGAGGAGTCGGGACACAGCCTCCGACCTCCTTCAGTGTGGGCAACTAGATTTTGTTAGGGTAACATGTCGTGCTTAAAATGAGGTGCGGATAGCTGCTACGAACGCCGTCGAGGTAGACCTAGGCAATATTTTACCTACATCTCCTATAATCAATTTGGATCGGAGAAAGTAGCCTACTACTTCGTACTTCTGTTTCTAAATATAAGACATCTTACAAGTTCAGTTAGTCTTATATTTTATGAGGGAATGGAGTACTTTCTAGCCACTCGGTCGCTGCTTAATTCGGTATGTAATTGACGTGATGAGCTGCATCAACGATCTTTTTTATGTACTTTCCTTTTGTAGCCCAAACACAACAATCTGCCAGTTCACTGTTCCATTTTTCCTTGACGTTAATCTTTGCTACCATGATAAATACACCAGGAGGCATGGGTGGCGCACGGCCCTCTTCCCCGCAGGTGTCGTGTTGGGCTGCAGGGAAGAGGTGACCCCAGGAAGGGAGAAGCCTGGGCAGCGTGGTGATGAGTTGGTGCCGTGCAGGGAAGAAGTGGTGGCTCGGAAGCAGTGTTGCGGGAGGGGAGTGGTAGTTTTAGAAAAAATTAAATTGCGGTGGCCTTTTGAAGTCTTTGCCACAAATGTGTTGGTATTTTGCAATTTTCTCGATTGCTGCGGACATTGCCCAGGTTTATGCAAAATCCCGTAATGCGCTGACACCATAATTAACGGCTCTACAGAATGTGCTGTGATTGTGTATTACCTCAGAGCAATACTGCCTCCGTAATAGTCAGACGTGATATTAAAACAGGCGAAAGAGAACTCTGACAAAGATACCGGCGACCATAAACAGAGACAAAGCAGGCCAACATCTAAAAACTGCCTCGGAAACAATTAAATTTGAACTGTTTTTCTCGCTAATTGACATGTATTTTCGTGATGGAACAATAATCACCTTGGATCTGTCTACCGTCAATAATTACCAGTCAACATTTTCTTGTTGCTTGTCCTTGTCACATGTTTGGAAATTTACACAAGTATGCGCGTGTGTCACCCGACCACTCGTCACAGTCGACGGTTTAGTCACATCCTGGAGACTTTGCCTGCAAGACTTGTTTGGCAAAGGCCAGTTAACCTATCCAGAGAGGCCGAGCATCAGCTTCCCTCATCGGTCGTCTTCCCACTAGCCATGGAGGTTGCCATATCTGCAATCACAGGTGAACTCGTTAGCCGGTTCATCTCCTTCCTGATGAACAAGTATCACTCCTCCAGCAATGCACAAGCAGAGGAGAAGAAAATGGTGGAGAGGTTGCAGCATCTTCTGATGAGAGCTGGCACCGTCATCGAGGAGGTGGACACATGGTACCTAACCAACTTTGGGATGATGATGCAGCTCAGGACACTATCAGAGGCCATGTACCATGGACACCGCGTGCATGACACCTTGAGGTACCGATCCGCCCTCCAAGACAGTGAAGACTTCGACGAGGTTAGCAACAACAACTCATCTAGCAGCTTGTATTTAGCCATCCCCCACAAGCGCCCTCGAAAATTAACTGACAAAGATGAGGATCTCGAGCCACGTGGTGCCTTGGAAAGCTTAGAAAAGGCTGTTGCTAACATGGCCGAATTTGTTGTGCTTCTGGGTGGATGCAAGCGCATATCTCCTAGGCCTTACGATGTATATCTTTACACTGAGAATTTCATGTTCGGCCAACATTCTGAGAAGCAAAGGCTCTTGAGCTTCTTGTTGCAGCACAACGACTCTCCTGGTGATTATGCACTGGCTGTTCTTCCAGTCATAGGTGGCACTGCAGTTGGGAAGAAGACTTTGGTTGCTCATGCGTGTGCAGATGAAAGGGTTCGCTCACGGTTCTCCTCCATTTTGCATTTAAATGGAGACAACCTTATGAGGATTGACCAGGGAAGGACCATGTTTGGGATGATGTTGGTAGTTATTGAGTTTGCTTCTGATGTAGGTGATGATGAGTGGAAAAAATTTCAGTCATTTGTTATGAGAATGGGCAGAGGAAGCAAGATCATCATCATAAGTAGGCTTCAACGGTTAGCCCGATTCGGATCGGTGAAACCGGTTTTCCTAAGCATTTTGACTTACGACGAGTTGAGGTACCTTTTCAAGATGCTGGTATTCGGAAGTGTAGACCCTGCAGGACATCCTTGCCTAGCACAAACATCAGATGAATTTACCAAGGTGTTGCACAGTATGCAAGGTTCACTTGTCGCAACAAATATCTTCGCGGATCTGTTGAGAATGAACCTCGATGTTCAGTTTTGGCGTTCCATATTGGAGAAAGGGTTAAGAATGGTTAAAAGGAACATCTTGATGTATGGTGCAAACCCACCATGCTTGAACAACAAGGGCAACCAGTAGATATAACAGACTTTGCTTTGCATCCACTTAGCATGACACGTTATCCAATTAAGGCTTCAATCAAGGAGGATTTGCCAAGTGTGACACTTAGGGAACTTGTACCAGATCCTAGTGTTAGACCTAAAGAAGATTTCATTCTAGTTTTATGGGAATCAAGGATACCCCCTCACAATTCATTTTCTCATTTTATTACAAGTCGTACTCAGGAAACACATAAAGGTAGTAGTGCCTTGCTAGGGAGGAAGCGCCGAGAGGTGCCAATCTAGTTTTGTTTCAGAACTCATGTAATGTAGCTTTTGTTGAATTATTTTTTGTGCATGAATAAACATATGTGTTCCTGTGGCCACGGACAAGTGGATGTATTGCTGTATACCATTCAACTAAATTTGCTAGAGATCTCACTTAACAGTGAAGTTGTATGTTTTTTTCACATCGAGCCCCCTGATCATCTAAAGTCAGTAACTACTACCACTCCTCAGTGGCTCTAGTATCCATAAGGTGGCTTACTAAAGAAACTGAAATAGAACTAGCAAGAATGGTCTATGCATAATCATCATCGTATAGTGGAGCAACTATCGGAAAATTTAGATTGAGTTTCCACAATTTGGTGATGCGAAAGGAGACGTGCAAGATCAAGGAAAAGCTACAGAAGGCCAGAAAACTGATGTGGCCTCACCGGTATTCAGGAACAGGGTCAGGCAGCTAGAATGCTAGAAGAATGGATCAGAAGAGCGTGTGATGCAATTTTGGGAGATCAGTTGGAATTTTTTTTTATTATCATCTGTAGTATGATCGGATGGCCCAAGTAGGAAAAAAAAAACATTTAGAAAAGATAGGCTATTCAAGAGATATCTTACAGTTTGTCACACAAAGTTCTGCAACCAAGATTTTCCATGTTATATACATGATTTGGACCATTCAGTTTCTTTGGTTTAAAAATATTTTTGCTAAACTTGTGTGTGGAGGAACAAGTTTTCCATGACACATCATACTGCTAATGTTTCTAAAACCTTGATTCCCATGTAATTCACTGAATGTGGCAATGCCTTCCCAGGGAGAAAGCGCGAGAAGGTCCAATCTAATGTTGTTTCAGAACACGTGTAATGTAGCGACTTTTCTTTATACATGAAAAAATGGATGTGTTAATGTGGCCATGGGCTGTAATGTGTAATTTTGCAAGTATTTGGCTATTTCACAAAAAACTTGAAAATTTGAACTGCCTTTAGGAATAGCCCAGATCTTCGTACCTCTAGTTTTAGCTGAAACCAGTACGAACAAAATTGAACCTGCAAAGATAAGCAAAAACACAGATCAGAGAACCTACTACAGACATACATGTAAATATTTGGCTACCCTATTGGTTATCTGACATGCAACATTGCACATCACACAATTATAGAGGACAGTGGAGTTTGAATTTTACCAAAAGTGATTGACATGTAACATTTGCTATGAGAAGTGACAAAACCAAAATCACACCAACAAGGGGAATTGTAGCTTATATGATGACTAAAACAGTCACATGTTAGTTTATGGAGAATCTAGATTTTTTAACAGGTGCAGAATCTAGAAAAAATAATTAACAGGTGCAGAATCTAGATGAGGGCAAGCTCAATAAAAATGGCCTAATGGAGGATAAGATGCACCTATATGGATGCTTTCTACCAATGAGTAGAAAGTTGCAAATGTCAATAAGTGCAACCACTATATAATGGCAATACAGAATCAACTCGGAACTGCTTGATGTGTAATTGTTACAAACTAATTTGTGCTTACGTTGTACTTCAATTCAGAGTCCAAACTGATGGTATATCTTTTTGGATAATGCAAGCCAGTCAGAAACACGTTTCAGTCTCCATCAAATAGGAGAGTCTCAACCTGTCTCTGCATACATGCACATTTCTAAGAATTATATTGTTCTATCTGGTGTGATAGTTTCTTTACTGCTTTTGCTCTACAATTTATGAACATCATAACAAATGAAGAAAAATAGTAGTATGAAGAGTGCCAAGAGTTTAACGCACATACAGGTCCAGAAATTCTGCCAGTATGTTGGATATTGATTTGCTCAAGGTGTATGCCGTAGGTAGTCGTATGCTCAATCTTTTGTGAACCCCCCTATCAATATTGGTGAATTTGATTTCAACTATGTTCCGACAGTTGGATGCGATTGACTGTCCCACCGGTTTGTAACTTTGTATATTCCTTTTGTTTCTAGTATTACATGTGGTAAGTAACATAAAAAGAAAATAGTAGATCAGGTAATCATGTTTGGTCACTTTAATAAGACACGGTTATCCATCTTACAACTCTATACCATAGAAAGTTGAATAGTAAGCTTCTCCAAAATTAGTGAGTGTTCGACTAAGCAAATTTTGCATTGTGTCAGCAGCCAAACACCAGTCGTTGAGTAACAGTCTTAAACTTGGTATATGTAGGGCACCACTTCAAATCCCTATTGAAAACAATCTACAAAATTACAAAAGAGCCAGATGAATTAAGGAGCCCTTTGATCTTTTCTATACTCCTATATAATGTACCAATTTTGAACTTTTGAATTGTAAGCATGATAAGCAATTCCAACCGTTGATGAGGGTCTATCGTATGGTTCAGAGCGAACGGATTCGCGTTTACAGTACCGCTGTGTAACTGCAGTTTACTCTAGAGACATCGAGGCCCTTCTAGCTTATCACTGCAGGTGTCGCGCTTATTCCTGACTCTTGAGCTCATGCTGCATGTCCACGTGTACAAGCGTAACTGCTAAGCCTCGCGCAGACGCTACCTGGCCACGGGCTCCCTTCTCTCAGACCTTGGCTATGCAAACACAGAGGGCAGCATGTGAGGATGACACAGAGGACTGAGACGGTTAAGGGATAGAACCTGGGACGGAGACGGCCTATGGAGTAGAAGCAGCTTATCGCTGGAAGAAGATCAGTAATTTGGAAAAGCGGTGATTTACTGCTGTTAGCCTGTCCCCAATGCTTTACAATATCTCATTTTTTGATAAATTTACAATATCTCATAAGTTCAAACTTTATTCACGATGTGCAGAGTAGAGTAGATTTGGCACAACATTAATCATGTCTGCTTGTGATTAGAGTACAACGCTTGCCCTCCATGCACGTGCTCCCTTCGCCTATTTTATTTGCGTATAATTTTCCGTGCAATTCAATATATACAAACTTTAACCAACAATATAGATAATAATACAATAATTAACTATGACTTGCATGTAATATGAAAATATATTTCATGACAATTCTATACACATTATTCTTTTGTTGTATATGTTTGTATTTTTATCAATGTAGATGATAAAAGTTTACGAAGTTTGATTTTGACCAAACCTTATATGCAACATATTTTGGGCAGGAGGGAGTAGTTACTAACACGATACCCATGCGTTGCTACGGGCAAACCTGGCGTTCAACCAATTAATTTAGCAAAATAATTATATTTTGTTATTATTGAATGCGAATAACCAGTGGATATACTTCTTTCTTACAGTTTCCAAAAAAAAACAATGTAGTACTACGTAGTTATAAACCGAAACAACATATTTACGTATATTTTGTAAGGTTTTATATCCATAAAATGATCTTTTTAAAGAACAAACATGACTCGAGAGAATTCTGGAGTGGTGCATATTGCTTAATTAATTTCCCTAGCACCAAACCACCCATCGTGTAATTAGTCGCAGTAGCTTTACATAGAAACGAAAGGCTTCAAATAGATGATAGTTTATATGTTGAATTTTTCAAGGGATTATGTGGCTCTTTTGAAATTTAATGCCCAAACTTGGATCCATGACTTAAAATTTGGACGTGCACAGCACGTACCAGCGTACTAGTAAATACAAAATGCAAACTGCTTGTGTGTGGAGTCATATGTAACTTAACCGTAAATTGCAGCTGTGTAGTAGCTGCACCAGAAATGGTGGAAGATAAATAACAGTAGGAATTAAGAGATAGGCAGTTGCAAACATACCACATCAGAATCAGCTGACAACTCCAAGTCTGTAGCTTCTGACAAACATTTGAGAAAAATGCAGCTGTCTCGGCCATAACCAGGCCCATAATAATCACGACAACCATCACAATCACCACAGCAATCAAATCGGTCATTTGAACATCGATCACTGCAAATTTCATTGAGTATGACAACTGCCCTCGCTAACGATGGTAAGCTTCCAAGCAATTGGAAGGACCAAGCAATTGGAATCCTTCCTTGGCATTCAATTAACTCTAGAGAAATGAAACTAGAATGCGGGCATAACCAAAACTATGGCAGCGGGCAATGTGGAGGTATTTCAAGGATGGAGACAACAACTGATTAACAAAAACATCGCAAACATCCATTCGCATTTCCACCATTACCGGTGAGCCTGAAAAATCAACAACGCTCTAACCTCGTGAGGTGCTGGGGAACAAGAGGCAGATTGGACACTGGCGAGGTTTTCTAATCAAATTCAGTGACACGGAGCCGTGAGGTGCTGGGAAACTGGAGGCAGATCAGACACTGGCGAGGTTTCCTGATCAAATTCAATGACAGGGAGCCGGAGATCCCGGACAAGGGCCCCGGCTTGCCAGACCCAGTGGCTCGCGTGCGGCTCGTTAGCGGGCAATTGCATGAACCGGTCGGAAACAAAGTCGAAATCGCAGAATTCAAGCAGCACAAAGCCGCCTCCGCACCAGAGGTGGAGAAGGTGGTGGACGAACTGGGAAAACCTGTCGGCGCTATCCCACCCTTGGCTCCGTTGAAGCGGGGGTGGATGGGCACGGACCGCCAGACGCGGCGCCAGCGCCGGGCGAACGCGCAGGTTGATACAGGCCTGCAACGCGCCTGCTTATTTCTTGCTAGCTTTTTTTCTTGGAAACATATGATTTTATTGTGATAATCATTTGTTACTTTTGTATAAACTAGCACAGTGGCCCTCGCAAATGCGAGGGCAACATCTGAATGTTTGTAAAAAGGGTTTAAATATATATTACTCAACATTTGTAAACATAAATAATTTTAGCTACATGCATTTTCTTCAACATGTTGACCATTGATTTTCACACATATATATTGGTCAACATTTGTAAAAGTACAATACAGTGGAAAAGTTTATGTCTAATTTAATAATATCAATTTGTTATTCTAGTTTACTGTACATATTCTACAGCGACATGCATTTATGAAAACATGAATTTAATGTTAGCAATTTCGAGATATATTTGAAGCCACATAGTGGCAATCTTGGTCTTTGGTGCTGAAGGCTATCTCTCAGTATGGTCTTTACTGATGAAGGTGATCTCTCGGGTAGTAATCAATATACTGTTACGACAATAGCTTGCATGATGTCAGTAATGTGCAATGACTAATCACACTCATGCATTTTATTTCATGCATTGTAGAATAAAATCAATATCTGAAGAGTCTTGAACTCAATTATGTATGTAATAACATGTCGACTGAGGTAGTTTTATGCATGAAATTATCACACCGAGCCAATAATTAATAGCTAATAATCTTTCAATGTCGGGTTATTTCCTTTGGGCAGAAATGGCCCAAATAATTACTCTCTTTGGATTCAAATCAGATATGTTTTATTGATCTCAAAAAATATGTGTTGCATCTAGATTTTATATTTTTATAATAAATTATTTATGAGACGGTCAAGTTGCAAAATAAATATTTTTTGAATAAAGTTTAAATAGTTATGATCATATGGTTACACTGCATTTGGCATTCTGATAGCTTATAATGATCTCGCTTGTACAATCTAATTTTTCTAACCAATGTTTCATATATTCATATCGAATAGTTAAATAATTTCAGCGCAACAGAAATGAAGAGCTGCAAATTGAGCCTTAGTTAGAATAATTATTTCCCGGTGCATTTAACAAAACCCTTAATAATGTTATTCTAATCATAAAATCACACGTCTACAAACATATATGTCCTTTGAACTTTCTACCCCAGAAATCAAAGTAAGGTGTATCTGATATCATTTAGCAGTTCACAAGAATACCAAGTCAACACAGCCATTCATAATATTTCTATCACAGTGGTCTGTCTGCTAGTAACCTTCTGTTAACCAATTGTGATTCTGCTTTTATTTTGTTAAAGTGGATACAATATCTTTGTGTATGCCATATTGCCTCCCGATTTTTTTTGTCATATCTGATAAGGCAATGTGTCCTGGGAATAACACATGTATTGTCTCCTCTAAGTAATACTATCTGCTACGACTCTTTGGTTAGGATGCTTATGGTTAGTGAACAAAATATGCGTATGCAGTTTCCTGGGATCAGGAAATATGCATAAATAATATTCAGGTGGTTAGGACTAAATAAAAAAATAGGCTAGAGAGAAAAATTTAGCATGAACAATAGAGTTGTAGCCGAGAAGACTAATCATATGAACCATGGATTGTTCGATTGGTTTGTATTCACGATTCGATAAGTAGATGGAATTGAAGTTCATACCGTTAGGTATGAGCTATCATTTTTTCATAATGTCAAATAAGCAGGTACTTGCCAATTTAAATCTAAAGAAATATAGGAGTACATAGAAAGTTTTTTTTTTGTTCTTGCTTTACTCGGTATCGCCAATCGTTTTATAAAACTGGCGGAATAGCTCTTTTCATATTTCCTATACGTGTTAGTATTTCCGTCTTCACAATACCTATCAATCTAGTAATGCAAAATGTTCAGCAAAAAAATCTATCTTCTAATTACCATCTGGCCGGTATGGCTCTTCCTATATGCAGTCTATTAAGATTCATAAAATACATGACACAGGAAATTTAATTTGCTTAAGATCAAGAAAAAATACCAGATAAGCACATCTGCGTGATTAAGAATGAAAAGGAAGTATCGAATTAACTATAGAAGAGAACCAAACGCTGATGTTGTGAAACAACTCTTCCCTGCAAAAAACATATGACGTGTTAGGGTCGTCAGAAAGAAGAAAATCCATGGGTAATTTTTTGAAGCATGCATCAGCTGGTTGGCAGTCCAGCTCGATCTTACCGCGTTGGCCATCGTGGTGATGCATGGTGCCGCAGCGCGTACACACGTACAGGGTCTATATATGTCATGGTATATAGCTGTATCGATCACACTTTTATTCTCTTCAGCTATTGCAGTACATAAAACATCCACGTATATGTACATTGAACTGTGGAGTACGATCCTTGCCGACTTTCCGTCCGCTAGAACACATCACAGCCTCTGCACCATGTCGCTCGACACCGGCAGAGCTGCAGAAGCATTGAGAGCACATGCGGTCAATCATGAAATTAATCCTTATACAGCGCATCCGGCCGCTGTGCATCATCAGTTTTAGCCCTACATAAAAAAGCTAGGTTAGAAGCACTGGTACATTGCTTGATTCACATGCAAATCAGCAATCGTTACTTTGAAATCTCCACTTCGCATCGAGCTATGAAAAAGAAATCCAAAGACTCCTCTGTCCAGCACGTTAATTTCAGTTAAGGGAGCATGTTGCCATGTTGGGTGAATTAACCTGGATGATGCTATTGTATCGCTCGGCCGGAGATTTCAAAGCAGGTAGTCTTGCGCTGAGCGGCTCCAATGGATCCCGAGGAGCGCCCAATATCAGAATCTAGGCAGGATGGCGGCGGCCATCCTTTTCTTTCGAGAAAGGCAGCGGCCACGGGAAAAATTAGGGATTAGAGACAAGCAAAATTTGGTTGATCAATGGCATGGTGGGTAATTTACTTGAAGTTAGATCTAACGGATGTACTATTCTATCTGTTAAAATTAAAGGCCAGATGTTTCTAATTTTTGTGGGAATTTCTAGTTAATTCTCTAATTTCTGGTTAGCCCTTAATGTACTTTTAATATATAATAGATAGATTATTTTTTGTTGTAAATGAATCTGGAGCAAAACAAATGGTGCTACAAACACATAGTTTTTTGTTGTTTTTGTTTATGATTTTTATTAACATATTTGATGATTTTTGTTGTAAATCATATTGCTCATTACTTATTTGTAGCATTGCTTGTTTTTAAAATAATTTTGTTGTACTAGAACGTGATTTTTGTAAATATTGATGGAACTTTTTGTTGTGAAGAACCTAAAGCAAAAAATTGGTAAATTTTTTTTTGTTGTAATACTCCGTTGTTTTTTAAATATTTATGGAAAATTTTGTTGTGAAGGAACCTAGCGCGAAAATTATTTTTAACCACTTATATTAGTAGCATTACTTTTTTACAAATATTAGGATGATTTTGTTGTAATGGGGTAATTTTTGGTACGCGGTGAGAATTTTTGTTGTAATAGTCTCTATTATAGGCTAATATCTTCACGGTGGCGTATTTGACGTAAATATTGGGATGTTCAGGGTCGAAATAGTATACCCCTACAGTTTTAGTGAAGTGTTTATGGACCGCGGGTTGAGTTTAGAAAATCAGAGGGGGTAAATGCAAACATCGTGCGACTATTTTTGGACGTCAGATCGGAATCCATTGGCGCGGAGAGCAACCGATTTTCTGCCCAGATCGGGGCGACCGATGACTAGCGCTACCCTTCGGGTTATAGGCCTAGAGAAAAGTTTGGGCCTCTAAGGGGAAAGAGATTTTTGGCTTGCACCAGTGTGCACATGTTGTTTAAAAAAATCACACTTATGTGTTTCAAAAAAAAATAGAAACAAAAATTCTTTAGCCAATGAATTATCTTGTAAATGTGCAAAATTTTAATTTCAAATATAAAATATTATGTACTACACAAAAATGACAAACGTATAGATCTGGGTATGCATATTTCAAATCTCCAAATTTCAACAGATTTTGTCTTTTCTGTGTAGCCTACAATATAAAGAATTTCATATTAAACTTTTTACAAGCTTGTAGGTTACGTCATTTACTATGTCCAGATTTATTTTTATATTTTTTTGAAACAAATATGTATGATTTTCCTTTTTTTATAAACAGCGTGAACATTGGTGCCCAAGAGGCAAAGACACTTTTCACCTCTAAGGATAGGGAGTAGTTGAATTAGAGAAAAGTTTGGGCATCTAAGGATACTTTTATAGGGACTAGTTGAATATCCGTGCGTTGTCACGTATCATTTTTTATCATCATATACATCATACATGTAAATATAAAAATGCATAAGTATTCAAAAATATAGCTAGCTATTATTACAACAAAACAACCACCAAATGTGTGACACCATGGGACGTACCATCGCCGCCGCAGGTTTTACAATAATAGTAAAGATTTAAAAGATTCAAGTTCTTTTAAGTCTTTGCACGACGGAATGGTTGTTAGATTACAGGATTGCAAACCATATAAAAATACATGAAATCAATTGCACTATATATATTTGAAGAAAATATAACACGCACTTAAAACTCCTTGTGAGAACATCGCGTGGTACATGTGATAAGATACGCTCAAACAAACAAAAACTCCTTGTGAGAACTCTATGATTTTTCTGTGTTACAATTAAACAATTTTTGGTGCATACGAAATCCTCTAGTAATGTAATGCATGTGATTTTGCAAACCTTTTTTTGGTGCATACGAAATCCTCTAGACTCTAGTAATGGAATGCATGTGATTTTGCAAACCTCGGAGAGCAGCACGTGATCGTATCCCAGCAATGAATTCCCGACGCGGCACAGCTCCAAAACCTCGTGAGTCCACAACCAAACGGCGAGTCAGTCTGTCGCCGTGTCGCGTAGCCACGCCGTTCGTACCTGTAACTGCAAAGAAGCTGCGTCCAGCTGTATCCACGTACACCGTGTCTAGCGAGGTCCATAATAACTTGGTGAAAACCAGTCCGTTTATGTAAATCGTCACGTGCCCTTTTCTTTCTTGAGTAGATCGATCGCACTACCGAAGCCCGAATTGGTTATGGCGGTGGTTCCGCACGCAACAGGCGATGCTTCGGTGTATCCAGCAAGCTAGCAACGATTAAGGTCAAGGATGGGTAGAACAGTGAATCGGCATAATGTTTTGTTTGGGCTGCAAAAGGAAAGGTGGAAAAAGAAGCCGTTGTTGATATTGCAGAAAGAAAAGCGCGCATCGATTGATCACAATGACTTCAGCGATAAGATTGCTCCACAGCTCAGCACACCGATTGCATTGCATCCCGGATTAAGCAACGACCGAGCGGGCTGGAAAGCGGGGCAAACTCGAAAGTGTTGGAATTTGGCGATTGGATCTTGGCCTATAGCTCAATATAAAATTCTAAATAAATTACGGTTTTGCTATGTCTCAGTCAACTGAGATTTTCGTAAGTCTAAGTCACTTACAAAAAACTACTTGAGTTACACTTTTCTGTTAAAAAAGTGCAATTGCACTTTTCTGCCAGAAATGTGCAACTAGACCGAGTTGCACTTTTCTTTGAAATGTAGTTGCACTTTTCTAAATTGACTGAGACTTAAGAAAATCTCAGTTAACTGAGACATAGACACACCCAATAAATTATATGTCCTACTACAATGCATGTCGTGGAGAGTTTGAGTGATTTATAAGACAAGATTTTACGTTGACAATTGTATTTTATTTAAAAGTATTCTATAAAAAATATTTTGTAAAAAACGAAGGAATAGTAGAAAATAAATTAAGAAAATTGCAAAAAAGTAGAACTAATTTTTTTAAAAAATGTTTTTTTCTTTTCCCACCCTCATGGCATTTCTATCCTTCTAATCAAATTTTGTGATTCAAAAGAAAGCGACTATAATTTACTTCTAGTATATGTACTCCTCTAGAAGCGCATACAATAATGCGTGGTAAAGACGGAAAAATAGTATATTGAATCAAAGGGCAAATTATCTTACCTAATATGAGACATTAACGACACGTTACTCAATTGTTTCGACTTTCTCTTGATCGTGGGTCTCTTGACTCGTATGTGGGTTGCGTCCCACAAACCTACCGAGCCGACATTATATAATCCGAGATGTAAACCCTAGCCGCAAGACAACAACGCATGCAACTACCTCCTTCCAGAACCTGTAGCCATGATCTTCCCATACGATCCTCCAAACCCATCTCTCGTAGATGTGTACGGGTGAGGGGCGATATGGTTTTTGGGGAGCGCTTACGCGCGATAACTCGGAACACGGTAAGTTTTCAATAGTCGACTTCCTCCCGAACGTGAACAATCTATCCGGCAACCTAAACATGATCGACAACATCGAGGCGAACAGTGTTGCCGTCGCCGCTGCTGCTCAAACTGCCATATGTGACTCTCTTCTCTCTTGATCAGATTTTGCTAGAATTTCTACCGTTTGGAGTAGATGTGTTCGGTTTGTTTAGATGCAATTTATTCGTCTACACGTTAGTATATATGCATGATTAATTTAATTACTGTTTGTATGCTCATGCTATATCGTTTATTATTTCGAATTAAATTATTCAGTAATTTACTTATATTTTTAATAGAAACAGCTAGCTAGCTTTCCAGTCTCACATCAAAGTTAAAAGAGAAAGCTGGCCCCTCTCGCTTCCTTATCCTGTGGACGATTATATATGCAAACTGGATCGTGGGCTGTTTCTTCCTTAAAACGATCGTCAAGCCGCGTTGCGTTGTACTATATTGTCTGTCTCGGTGGTGTTCATACCAGCTGTGTGCAACTCATTCCACTTAACCAAATCCAGGAGCTTCCACGCTGACAGAGGCTGGACTGGAGCAAGGTGTCCTCAAGCACCCTCGAGTAATTTGAAGCAACTGAATCACGGAAAAGTTTACCATTTCAAACCCACAAATTTCACGTGATCGCTGCGGAGATTGCGCAGCTTGATTCCCCATATTGAACGGCTCTACAGAATGTCGTGACATTTTCTATTGATTTATCTCAGACCTATAAATCAGACGTGATAAACAAACGGAGAGAACTCTCTGAGACTCTGACAGAGATACCGCCCACTATAAACAAAGACAAGCAGCCCAGCACTAAAAACTGCCGAGGAGGAAACAATTAAATTAAAACTGTTTCCCCTCGCTAAACCACACGACCGGGGTCAAACAAGAAAAAGGTTACCTCGTAAGCATACATCGCTGTCGCGCACCACCACACCACACTCAAGCGACACTAGTACTTGGTTAAGCAAACGGCCAAAGTACGACGCGTCCCCATCCCTAATACACACTTCCCACACTAAATCCCACTTCCCCAATTCACCCAGCTCGTCCCGGCACGCGGCTGCGCACGCAAAACCCCCATTCATCCTCCCCCTCTTCCATTTCCATTCCAAGAACCACCAAGGAGGCGGCGGCGGCGGCGCGCCTGTGCCATTGCCGGGATCGCTAGGGATTTCGCGGGATCAGGTGGGTCGGCGGGATGAGCATGTACGGGAGGGACCCCTGGGGCGGCCCGCTGGAGATATGCCACGACTCGGCCACGGACGACGACCGCAGCCGGAACATGGACCTGGACCGGGCGGCGCTGTCGCGGACGCTCGACGAGACGCAGCAGAGCTGGCTGCTCGCCGGGCCCGGCGACCAGGGCCGCAAGAAGAAGAGGTACGTCGACCTCGGCTGCCTCCTCGTCAGCCGCAAGATCTTCCTCTGGACCGTCGGGGTGCTCCTCGCCGCCGCCGCGCTCGCCGGGGTCGCCGCCGGGATCGCCAAGGCCATCCCCAGGCACCACGCCCCGCCCCCGCCGCCGGACCAGTACACCGTCGCGCTGCGCAAGGCGCTCATGTTCTTCAATGCGCAGAAATGTGAGTCAGAGTCTCCCCCCCCTCCCCTCTGCTATGATGTTCTGCAGTTCGTTAATCTGCGGGGAAGATTAGATTTTTTATGTTGGGGCGGCGGCGATTTCGGTTTTGATTTGGGGGTTATTTCGCGTTCGACCTGTGCCAAAAAGCATAACAGCAGATTTTCCATCTTCTTCTTCTGCTGGTTTCGTGGCTGTAAATTCGTCATTTGGGTTTCCTTCCCGTTGGATTGAAATGCTGGTTTCATTCCAAGGATTCAATTTTCTACGCGTTAATAGCTCGCTTTTCTCTGTCGCGTGCCTGAAATGGGAGAGGCCAGTTGCCTGAAACCCTCCCAGCATTCAGATCCATTCGGAAGGAAACTGAAAACAATTTTTTGACATGTCTGCTCTGCAAACTTTCTTCAGCCGGAAAGCTGCCGAAGCACAACAATGTACCATGGCGCGGCGACTCGTGCCTGAAGGACGGACGCTCTGACCAGTCATTCCGGCGAGACCTCTCCGGTGGGTACTACGACGCAGGGGACGCCATCAAGTTCAACTTCCCAGCTGCCTTCTCCATGACCCTCCTCAGCTGGAGCGTCATTGAGTACAGTGCCAAGTACGAGGCTGCTGGGGAACTTGGCCATGTCCGTGACACCATCAAGTGGGGGGCCGATTACTTATTGAAGACCTTCAACTCCACCGCAGATACCATTGATCGATTGGTCGCACAGGTAAAACCAACTGTACAAATATGTATACATAATGACATAAAGAGGGTCTAGTTCATGCTCTTCATTCACTGCTTATGTGAATTTTGTTGACGGCACAGGTGGGTAGTGCTGCAACGGCATCTGGCTCGACTCAGCCCAACGACCAGTATTGTTGGATGAGGCCAGAGGAAATCGACTACCCGCGACCAGTCACCGAATGCCACAGTTGCCCCGATCTTGCTGGAGAGATGGCCGCGGCATTGGCCGCAGCATCCATCGTATTCAAGGATAACAGGGCTTACTCGCACAAGCTGTTACATGGTGCTACCACCGTCTGGAAATTTGCAAGCGATAGAAATAAACGCGGGAGTGGGAGCTATAGTCCACGCGGATCAGATGCTGCGAAGCTCTACAATTCAACCAACTACTTTGATGAAGCTGTGTGGGGTGGTACGTGGATGTACCTCGCGACAGGCAATGAATCATACCTGCAGCGGGTTACTGATCCCAAGCTTGCAAAGAGGGCTGGTGCTTTCTCAGGTGGTCCGAACTATGGGGTCTTCAGCTGGAACAATAAGCTCCCTGGTGCACAGGTAAAAATCAATGTAGCTTGGTTTAATTTAATACTAGAGACATTCCCCATGTTGACCTGTGCTGGCATTTTAATTTGTCTATTACTAGTCAAGTAGATTCCATAATCTACATGCTGACTGTTAGAATATAGTACTGTGGGCCGAATCACCAATTTTCTTTATAATAACCTCACCTTGTTTTGTTGCAGTAGTAATTTAGCATGTAGTCAACTTGCTCTACCATTTGTTAAGTATCTATTGGTGGTGGCCAACTACTGGGCATTTACGATTATAGAACAGAAGTTTTACAGCTTGGTGGATATAATAAGAGTTCTGTTGGTACCCTAGTCATGTCTTCGTCTTCTGTATTTCGAAATTCTTATCCTTGAAATGGACAGCCATAATGAAAACAGACTTCCACATGGACCCAACGTTTTGGATTAACTAGTAGAACTTCACTTAGTTATTGGCAGAGTCGGCCGCATATGCTTGCAAGTAAATAATGAATACTAGTACGGAGTATTATTTACTATCTGACATGATTTGTTTTCCCAATCTGCTTGATAGAGGCTCTGAGCCATGTGATAATCCAAGCAAACCACTGTCCATTAGCTATACAGTAGGATTCCATAAAGAAAAACTCTCTTCTGAGCTGGTTAAGGCTATCCTTCAGTCCTGGGTATTGAGTGGATTTACTTACGTGTTCCAGGTTCTTCTGAGCCGGTTAAGGCTCTTCTTGAGTCCTAAGTATCCATATGAAGAGATGTTGAGGACGTTCCACAATCAAACAAACATTATCATGTGCTCTTACCTTCCGTTTTTTAAATCTTTCAACAGAACAAAAGGTATCAACAGTCAACCATTTATATCACATTACTACTAATTGGTCACATGGAGCAGTTTACTGAATTTATTTGCACCACAGGTGGTTTGATACAGTTGAATCACGGGATGCCACAACCTCTCCAGTATGTCGCCAATGCTGCATTCCTTGCGACCGTGTTCAGTGACTATCTTGAAGCTGCAGATACCCCTGGGTGGTATTGTGGCCCCCATTTCTACTCAATTGAGGTTCTTCGGAGTTTTGCAAGGACTCAGGTAAATTTCTAGCATTCGAATATATGAATATCTTGGTATGGTGGACTGCACTTTGGACTCCTGTTTATGATTTGCTACTTTTTCTTTTATCAGATTGAGTACATCTTGGGCAAAAATCATTTGAAGATGAGCTATGTGGTTGGGACCATTGGGTATGGAAAACGTTACCCTAAGAATGTTCATCACCGTGGTGCCTCGATCCCGAAGAAAGGTGGTCACCGTGGCTGCACAGGAGGGTGGCACTGGAGGGACAGCAAGAAGGCCAATCCTAATATCATTAATGGAGCTATGGTGGCTGGTCCTGATCGCCATGACGGCTTCAAAGATACCCGGAAGAACCGCAACTACACAGAAGCAACCCTAGCTGGCAATGCTGGTCTAGTCGCTGCATTGGTCGCATTGTCGGGCGAAGGCCATGGAGTGGACAGGAACACCATGTTCTCTGCTGTTCCGCCGATGTTCCCTTCTCCCCCGCCGCCTCCAGCACCATGGAAACCATGACGAACTGGCGTTTAGGACAGCGAAGGAGATTAGATAACTAGTTCTATTATTACTTTTAGTGTAGTATAATGACAATAACATATTAGCACATCGCCATGTAAGAACTATGACGTTGTATGAAACATTTATGCTCTAAGTTAGTGGTAGTTTCCCTTGTCTAGTTGTTGAAGTTTTAAGTATTGGGCTATAGCGCGACGAGGCGTTTGCACCCTGGGAGCATATGCTCTCGGTTTTTGAAATGTTCTTTTAAGCTTAGTTAAAAAATGGTAAAAAAATTCTGATTTTTTTTTTTTTTGAAACGGAGGCAAAAGCTTTGCCTCATCCATTAATTAAGAAGAAAATGCCCAGTTAATTGATGGAAAACCGGGCAAAAACCGCTACAACAAGGTCACATGTTGGCTCTTCCCAAGCATAAAACTCTTAAGGTTGCCTCTCTACTCAAACAAACACCCCAAAACACACTACAATCTAGAACCCTGATGTCTGGATCAACACCTCACAAAGAAACCCGATAAAAACACATAAACAACGAATCTCAACCCAACAACACACACATCAGACACTTCAACCCTAGAAGATGAGAAAATCATCAAGCATCATCAAGCAGCTGCGGACACCTTCTTTGAGACACTTGAAAATTTTGACATGTACATCTTGAGATCATAGGTGCTTAGAGGGTCGTTTCATGAAAAACCGACATTTCGTCTGTCGTATGAAAAAAAAGACTAAATTTGGTGTTTTAAAAAATATTTTACAGCACATTTCTTTATCTTTTATACGCAGGATAGAGAAAATATCAGTTTTTTGCGAAATTTGGCATGCACACATATAATATCGACATATACACGCTAAATTTTTGTTTAGATTATTTTGATATTTTAAAAGTTTTTATGGGTAGCAGGAGCATATGCTCTCGTGTTTAAAAGTCGATTTTCAGCTATAGCGACCCTATAGTGTTTTGCGCACTGTGCCCCTAAATGCGCAGGGCGCTAGCAGTGGTGTCAAAACCCTCAAATCGCGGACTATAACGGCAATTTAGCGGCTATAGCTGCGTGTAGGCCTTGCCGTGGTACAACATTATTTTCCCCTCTTATCATTAGTTTAGTATTCAAAACTGAACTTCATATATAATGTACTGTATTTAAGAACTGAGGTTGTTTGTTGACGGTATCGCTGCTATTGAAATTGTTTATTCCAACAGTGTTTCAGTAGTACAGCTGCTTGCCTATGCACGAGGAGATATACAACTAAAAATTTCACCCAGCAGAGAAACGGAATATGCTAGTCAAAAAACCCCTCTTATCATTAGTTTAGTATTCAAAACTGAACTTCATATATAATGTACTGTTTTTAAGAACTGAGGTTGTTCGTTGACGGTATCGCTGCTATTGAAATTGTTCATTCC
Source organism: Lolium rigidum (assembly GCF_022539505.1). NCBI lineage: Eukaryota > Viridiplantae > Streptophyta > Magnoliopsida > Poales > Poaceae > Lolium > Lolium rigidum. Next base: position 137,103,313 of record NC_061510.1, on the reverse strand, counting down.
AACAGTGTTTCAGTATTACAGCTGCTTGCCTATGCACGAGGAGATATACAACTAAAAATTTCACCCAGCAGAGAAACGGAATATACTAGTCAAAAAACCCCTCTTATCATTAGTTTAGTATTCAAAACTGAACTTCATATATAATGTACTGTATTTAAGAACTGAGGTTGTTCGTTGACGGTATCGCTGCTATTGAAATTGTTTATTCCAACAGTGTTTCAGTAGTACAGCTGCTTGCCTATGCACGAGGAGATATACAACTAAAAATTTCACCCAGCAGAGAAACGGAATATACTAGTCAAAAAATAATTTAAAGTCCATGCATAGTGTGGGCTACAAGCCTACAAGTAGGAGAACTTGTTTGCCTTAGTGGCCAAATCCATAAGGATTCAAATCCTTCGCTTTGCCTCCAAATAAAAGAGAGAAGAAGTGGGAGCGGATGAGTTGATTCCTGACGTTGGCGAAATAAAACTTGGGCAGATGACGGTCCAGGTCTGGCCCAAGTAACTCGTAAAGCCCATGTTAGTCGTTCTTCAGTCCAACAATGTTACAAGCCCACGTGTGAATTTATTGTGGTCGCACCAACACCATGGAAGCCATCTCAAAAGAAAAAAGAAAAAGCAGACCATGGAAGCGGTCAGGAACTCTTTCTTGTAGGCACCACCCATGAAGCCACAGTATGGTGCTGGGTTGCAACTGAAATGTCGTTTGAATCTGTCCCGGAGCCGGTAGTCTAGGGCACGAATCAGTCGCGGGTGACGAAGTATGCATACCAACACACACCGACGCGCATCAGTTTTGCATGGTAGGGCAAAAGAAATGCAGGCGGGTTTGGGTCATGGCGACGGGCCTACGCAATCGTGCGAACCGACCGACGTACCATTGCGAGCAGCACATCAGCACCGGAGACCACGCCGAAATGGCAAGGGCACCGGAGCACGCAAGCCCAGCCGGAGGCGGAGGAAAGGGGGTACTCGATCGCTGCTGCCGCCGCTAGGGACCGGCGAGAGAGCAGCCACCATGCCGGGGAACGGCGGAAAGAAGGCGTCCGTCCGTCCGTGGCGCATGTGCGAGAGCAGAAGCAGACACGCACCACACCGCACGGTCTTCCACGACCCGATGTTCAGATTTGAATCCTGCCTTGAGAGCGGCCACGCTAAACAAGCAACACATGGGCTAATGGGCAGTAGGATTGGTGGACAGACTTTTTTTTTAAACCATTCATATAAGGACATCATGCCGCCTCATTAAAAACCGTCGAGTCTCCTTCGATACTTTGAAAGGAAAAGAGTGTGTGTGGAACTTGCTGCCACAACAACCAGTACAGCTACAAATGTGTGAGCAAAGTCACATCTTTGATTACATCAGGAATAATAAAACTAGGGGGACCGCAGTCCCAGAAAATAGAATTATTAGAATCAAAACAAGTTCTAGCTAACTTATGTGCCACCATGTTTGCTTCTCTAACACAATGTTGTATGGAGAAAGGCACGATCCCGCTTGCCACCTGAAAGCAGTCAGAGAGGATAGCGTGATAAGGGCCCCGATCTCAATCTCTCATTTGAAAGCTTGGACAATTTCCAGGAAATCAGATTCAATTATAATTGGAGAGCAACCAATTCAATCAACCAATTGCAAGCCCTGGAAAAGAGCAGCTGCTTCAGCCGAAGTAGCATTATCCATGAACTGGAGGAGAGAGCACGAGCCAACAATTGCCTCCCCCTCCCATCACGTATAATAGCACCTGCAGCTCCTGTTCCATTTGTGAACAAACATGCGTCTACATTTAATTTGTAGGAGTTCATCGGAGGCTTACACCGGTTAACTTCTTTAGGTTTAGACTTTCTTTCAGCAGCACAGTAATTCAACTTCAAAGCTTGTATTGAAAAAGCAGATTGGCGAGGAGGTGCCACTTACTCTCCCTTTACAAACTCTCTTCCTCGCCATATATGCCATGCCCCAACCAAAATCAGTTCCTTTAAGTCCGTTTTAACAATTCCATTTTGAACTTGGATCAAATCCCTAAGAATTTCCTCTACAACAACTGAACCCGACCTGTTCAAACGAATGGCACATTCAATATAGGGAAGAACTCCTAATGATCGCCAAATATCCTTAGCTCTCCTACAAGAAAACATCAGATGAAGAATATCATCTGGTCCTTCAGAACAAACCGGGCATTGTGGAGAGACAGGGATATGCCTATCCGCAAGAATCGACATTCCAGGAATGGTTCCGTGCAAAGCTTTCCAGGCAAAAAAAATAATCTTGCTAGGAATCCTTAACTTCCATAATATATCACAAACTGGGTTCATGATCGACACACCTTGGTGATCCACTCTATTAAGTATCCATCCATTTAAGTGGTTCTACTCAGAATAGTAAGCCGATCTTACCGAAAAAGTATTTGTTTTTGTCAGATGCCAAGCAACAAAATCATCCTCTAGATTTGAACTTAGGGGAATTCTTAGAATCCTTTGGACATCTAGCGGATTCAGGTTCTCACGAAGCAATTCCTCATCCCATTGTAAAGTTACCGGGTTGATGAGATCATCTACCGTTCTGAGCATGATTTGACCCCTCGGTGTCTGGACCATACAATCCGGGCTTGACGGTATCCAAGGGTCTTGCCAGATATTGATTTTTTTTTCCAGATCCTACTCTCCAGATAAAGCCTCTTTTGAAAGTACTCAAACCTTCCATTATACTCTCCCAAGTAAACGAGGATCCATTTTTCAGGCCAGCCTTTAAAATGTTACCATTAGGATAGTATTTCGCTCTCGACACTTGGGCACATAGGGAATCAGGATTGGTGATCAATCTCATGTTTGTTTTGCTAGCATTTCTAAATTGAAAGCATGAAGATCATGCAAGCCCATACCTCCAGTTCTTTTAGGGACACATAATTTCCACCAAGCCATCCAGTGCATCCTTTTTTTCTCCTCTGTATCTCCCCACCGGAAAGCTACCATTGCATATGTTATTTCCTTGCAAAGCTTCTTTGGAAGATTAAAAACTGACATTGCATACACATGTATGGATTGGATAATAGCCTTCAGCATAATTTCTTTACCCCCCATCGACAAGAAATTTTCTTTCCAACCCTCCAGTCTTTTAATGATTCTCTTTAGAAGATAAAGGATTTTATCTGATCTATCTGCACCAACTAAAGCGGGTAAGCCAAGGTATCTATCAGAGATTGCTTCAGTCATAATATTAGGTTCCACACAAATAGCAGCCCTTATATCAACATCCACATCACAAACTTACTTCACACTTGTTGTGGTTTCACCCTTTTTGTTGGGAGGCCACGAACTAGCTCCGATGAATGAGGGGTTAATGGTCTCTGGTGGGCCTAATTAAACATGGTGCACTACTTCTCTTGATAATCATTTCGAATTTGGTCGGCCCAAGGGGATCTACAAAACGAGAGTGGCGGGTGGCGGCGCGAGACGACGGAGCTGATGTGCCGGAGACCAGGAAGATGACCAGATCTATCTCGCCGGAGATGGGACGTTACCGAGGGGCTTAGTGTTGGGATTCATGTGCAGAAAGCTCACGGTCGACAGGGTCTTTTAGGGTTTAAGAAGCAAGGTGGGCTCTTGGGGCCGCAGACATGGAGGCAGCAGCGACAGAGGTTGCGAGCCCGCAAGACGAGACATGAGCGCCAACCGTGGGTGGCATCAGCAGATGGCAAGGCCTATAGAAGCGGCGGATCATCAACAACAAGGAGGCGACAACGACGACAGCGTGCGAGAGGTGGCAAGAGGAGGCGGTATTGGAGGTACGTGTGGGATTGTGCTAGTGTCAACTCATTCTACAACCAAAATGATTCAAATAGAAGGACCCGATATATGATATTACCTACGTCTACAAAAAAGACATTTTAGGTTTATCTAAATATAGATATACATGCATACTATTATTTAGTGTATAGATACATTCAAATTTAAATAAATTTAAGATATCATTTAATAGACGGATAGTAGGCTGGCACATTGTAATATAAGTCGGCTCATATGCAATAAGGCGGCACGAGGAGGCAGTGTTGGAGGTGGTGGGCCTCGGCCCTGGAGTGGGATGGTGCGAGTGTCAATTAGCTTCGCGACGCAAAATGCGTCAAATGGAAGAATCCGATATATGGTAGTTGTTTGTCACATTGTAATCTAATTCGGGTCAAATGGTTTGTCAAGGAAATGTAGGCCCTAGAGATAATAAAGATATACTACTTTAAAAGATTGTCACAAAATTTGTCTAAATTTAAATATATTTAGTGAGACTATTTAGTATATAGACACATCCGAATTTGAACAAATCTCCGACATACTTTTATGGACGAGGGATTATTATTATTTGTAAAGATGTATTATTTATATTGTATGGTTTATAATTAAGTTGGAATTCTATGCGTTGCTATATTGGTTCTTTTTTTTTTAGAGTAACCACATATTTCATTAATCGAAAACCAAGTTACATGAAGCAATACATGTGGAAACTAAAAGACAAACCGGGATAAAATGATTATCCTGAATTTGCAGATAAAATTCTAAAAGATCGAGAAATACAAAACGATCCCTAGGGTTTCCTGCAACCACCGTAGCCAGCGGCCGCCGTCCAATTCCAACGCCGCCGAGACGAATGCAAGAAGAGACGCCGAGCTTCCACCATTGCAAGATCCAAGAAAGCACCATCACCAACGAGGCTTTGTGAGTCGATTAACAGGCCTGCTGCAAGCAGCGAGGCACATGTCGCTGTGGCACGTCGACCGGGGGACATCCCCGTGCTGTCTTGGACCAAGATACGCCGCCTCCCATCGACGAAGTCGGAGAAGAACGACATATCCACCACCTCCGGACCAACATCTTTGCTCCATAAGAACCACCTCGCCCCGGCCCCAGCGCTGTCGTGGACAACGACAAACGCCAGTGACACGTCGAGAAACAGATCTCACCAGATCTGAAGAACGGCGAGAAGACCAAGCTACCGACATGAAAGATCGACAAGCACACGTTGCCAACAAATCTGAGACGCCACCGTGAAGGTCGCCGCCGGTGTGGGAGTGGAGTTGAGGCAGATTTATTTGCCCGGGCGCCGCTCCCACCACCCCAACGACGCACCACAATAGACAAACCCTAACTACAAAACGGATGAGGAACGAGGTCCCCTCCCCCTCCTGCCGCCGGAGCGGCAAGCGGAGGAAGAGAGGCCCAGAGCTCACGCCGGTGGAGATGGGATCTGGCTGCCGCCGCCTGGGAGAGAGGAGCAGGGACAAAACGTTTCAGCAATTCATCCTTTGCTATATTGGTTCTGAATATCACGAGTCTGAGAAAAACCAAATTACGCGTGTAGAATTGTAAAAACCAATATGCATCCCTAGGGCGCCGCAGGGAGAAGATTCGCAGCAGTGTACTACTGTTAGCGGCTTATGTCTAAGTAAATCAGCTTAGCCAACCACTAGTTACGATCCTAATCTAATCCTAATCCGAGCCGGAAGCGATCCAATCCAATCCCCTGCGGCGCGGGGGCAGCAATCTGGGGCGGGCACAGTGCGCGGCACGGTCCGCACATGCCGGCACATGCGAGCCGCTGCACACGGCGAGGGGCCTAGACGGCAGTACCACCTTGGCACACTTGCATTGTTGCTTCCATGCCATTGCCATGCCATGCCATTGCAATGCCCGGGGGATACAAAACAAAACCCAGCAAGCAGAGCCGGCCGTGTTCAGCTCAGCGACATGGGTGGCAGGCAGCCAAAAACTGTGCGCAGGCACGGCCGCGTAGGCATGGGGACGGGTGACGTGTGGGCCCGGGCCCAGATGTCTGTGGAGCCCTGCTTGTCCCGAACATAATATCAGTGGATGCATAGGTTATTTGCATCTAGACCGGTCTGACCAAACGAATAAATCTGGTTCGTTTCATCGTGCGGGCAGTGGATACCCAGAAACCAGACAATCATCCGACCCAAACGGATCAACGTCTTGGCGGCGACTGGCGATCCATTCTCAGTTTAAATTTAGGGCATCTCTAACGGAGCAACATGAGCGAACAGTTTGCATTTGCTGGGCTGAAAAATACGTGGGGTAGCATCTTCAGCGGGCCGACCCATAGTGACCGGATCGTTCACGGCGATGCAAACCTGGCCTAAATATGCGTCAGGTTTGTGTCTCCGTAGACGTTGCGCGGTCGTGGAAAGTGTGCGCGTTCGGTGCACCCGGACCAGGTCGGCAGTACTAAGCAAAAAAAAAAATCATTACTATTTGTTGGCCAAAAAGACCATCTTTGAAGATGGTTAGTCGAGTTAATCTAAAACTACAACGGCTGTACCTACTCGCCGTCGCACGGCCTACCACAGCCTAGGTTACTCGCAGTCGCGCGGCCGGAGGGGCTAGCACCGTCGTCGAAGCGGGAGCTCTTCACGCACTCCACGCGTCGCGCACGGTGGCGATCGGACGTCTCGTCCTGCCGCCTGCGGCGTTCGAGGGCCTCGGCCAGGGAGGAGTCCCACATGACTCTCTCCTGGCCATAGAGTTGGCCTCCGCCTCCGCCTCCGCCTGGGCCGTGTCGTCTGGGCCGCCACCGCTTCATCCCTGGCGGCGATGGCGCCCGCCAGCTCCGGTTCTCCTGCTCGACCCGCGCGGGAGAAGGGCCCCTCTGCTGGAGTGAGTCTAGGTCGGAGCACATGTACCACCGAGCCATGGCGACCGCATAGCTGTGGGCTTCCTCCTCCGCTGCCCAAGCCTGACGGCGCAGGGCGTCCCCAGCCAGGGTCTCGAAGGATGCGAGCAGAATCCGCTGGTCGCCGGCGAACTCGAAGCAGCCGGGTACAGCGTCGTCATACGTCGGCGATGTCGTGGATGACGGTGTCCGCTGGTGGGGCCGTCGGAGGGGCTGCCATCGCGATGTCGTGGATGACGGTGTCCGCTGGCGTCGGTGAGCTCGGCCCTGGCGTCGGCGATTTCCACCCTAGTCGCCGCGAGGCGCCCTTGCGTGCGCTATGCCGCCTCCGCCGCCTCCACGTCCAGCTGGTCGGCCTGAACGGCGGCGGCGACTAGCTCCTCGTCCTCCTCTGGGTGGGCGTGGCGACACATCTGAACAACCTGATCCTAGCTAAGGTTGTACTCGGCCATGGATGGATGCTAGGGTTTATCTTGAGGTGTGCCCGTCACCCCCGCCGGTGTCCAACATATATAGCCATAGAGGGGTGATGCGCGTAGATGTACACGTCCGTTGGGAACCCCAAGAGGAAGGTATGATGCGCACAGTGGCAAGTTTTCCTTCAGAAAGAAACCAAGGTTTAATCGAACTAGGAGGAGCCAAGAAGCACGTTGAAGGTTGATGGTGGCGAAATGTGATGCGGCGCAACACCAGGGATTCCGGCGCCAACGTGGAACCTGCACAACACAACCAAAGTACTTTGCCCCAACGAAACGAGTGAGGTTGTCAATCTCACCGGCTTGTCAGTAACAAAGGATTAACCGTATTGTGTGGAAGATGATTGTTTGCGAAGAAAACAAGAAAGAACAATTGCAGTAGATTGTATGCGATGTAAAGAATAGGACCGGGGTCCACAGTTCACTAGAGGTGTCTCTCCCATAAGATTAAAACATGTTGGGTGAACAAATTACAGTCGGGCAATTGACAAATAAAGAGGGCATAACAATGCACATACATGATATGATAAATATAGTGAGATTTAATCAGGGCATTACGACAAAGTACATAGACCGCCATCCAGCATGCATCTATGCCTAAAAAGTCCACCTTCAGGTTATCATCCGAACCCCTTCCAGTATTAAGTTGCCAGCAACAAACAATTGCATTAAGTATGTGATACGTCCAATTTGCATCACTATTTTGTATCATATTTTGCTGTTATTCATTGATATATTTCATATTGGGACACAATACTTATGTTATTTCATCTATTTTGCATGTTTCATCATTATTGGAGGATCAAACACCGGAGCCAGGATTCTGCTGGAAAAAGCACCATCAGAACGCAATATTTCGGAAGATCAACTGTGGAAGGAAATTACATGTAAATTCCTATTTTTCCAGATGACGGAGGGAGCCAGAAGGGGGAGAAGAGGGGAGCCAAGGTGGGCCCAGACCACAGGCCGGCGCGGCCCATGGCCTGGCCGCGCCACCCTGTGGTGTGGGGGCCCCACAGCCCCTTTCGCCTCCTTTCTTCGCGTACTCCTTCGTCCCGAAAACCGAAGCCACGAGAGGGAACCTCACGAAGGGTTACGGCCGCCTCGCGGGCGGAGAACACCGAGAGAGAAAGAGCTCTCCGGCGGGCAGGAATCCGCCGGGGAAATTCCCTCCCGGAGGGGGAAATCGACGCCATCGCCATCGTCATCGAGCTGGACATCATCTCCATCATCATCATCATCATCATCTCCACCATCTACACCGCCATCACCACCGCTGCACCTCGTCATCGCTGTAACAATTTGGGTTGGATCTTTATTGTTTGATAGGGGAAACTCTCCCGGCATTATTCTCTACTTGTTATTGATGCTATTGAGTGAAACCATTGAACCAAGGTTTATGTTCAGATTGTTATTCATCATCATATCACCTCTGATTGTATTCCAATATGATGTCTCGTGAGTAGTTCATTTATTTCTTGAGGACATGGGTGAAGTCTAAATGCTAGTAGTGAATTATGGTTGAGTAATATTCAATGTTATGATATTTAAGTTGTGGTGTCATTCTTCTAGTGGTGTCGTGTGAACGTCGACTACACGATACTTCACCATTTATGGGCCTAGGGGAGTGCATCTTGTATTCGGTTGCTAATTGTGGAGTTGCCGGAGTGACAGAAACCTGAGCTCCCGTTAGTATATCGATGCAAGAGGGATCGCAGGATCTCAGAGTTTAAGGCTGTGGTTAGATTTATCTTAATTACTTTCTTGTAGTTGCGGATGCTTGCAAGGGGTATAATCACAAGTATGTATTAGTCCTAGGAAGGGCGGTGCATTAGCATAGGTTCACCCACACAAAACTTATCAAAACTATGAAGATTATTAAGCCACATGAAGCGAAAGCACTAGACTAAAATCCCCGTGTTTCCTCAAGAACGTTTGGTCATAATAAGTAAACAAACCGGCTTGTCCTTTGTGCTAAAAAGGATTGGGCCACTCGCTGCAATTATTTCCCTCGCATTTTACTTACTCGTACTTTATTCATCTATTACATCAAAACCTCTTGAATACTTGTTTGTGAGCATTTACAGTGAATCCTTCATCGAAACTGCTGTCAACACCTTCTGCTCCTCGTTGGGATCGACATTCTTACTTATCGAAGATACTACGATACACCCCCTATACTTGTGGGTCATCAAGACTATTTTCTGGCGTCGTTGCCGGGGAGTGAAGCGCTATTGGTAAGCGGAATTGGTAAGGAAAACTTTTACTGATTGTGCTGATTTTATTTCTGCCTACTGCTGTAAATCATTATGGAGAGATCTTCTCTTCAATTTCTATTTGGGAAATCTACTACTACTGCAACGGTAGTGGATGAAGCGCCAGGTGAGGAAGTAGTACCATATAAAATACCTATGAAAATTATTGAACGTGTTATGGATAACCGCTATGAAGGGGATGGAACTGTCCATCCTGGTGATCATTTACTGTTTTTGCATGAATTATGTGGGTTATTCAAATGTGGAGGTATTTCTATGAATGAAGTTACTATTCACTATATCGTTGTCTGGTAAAGCGGCGCATTGGTATAAATTGCTGAAGAATGGTGATTCTATTGATTGGGAGGACATTGTGCCTTTATTTTATTCCAAATTTTATCCTCCAAGTGAATTCACAAAGATCGGAACCGCATATATAATTTCTGGCCTCATGATGGAGAAAGTATTGCCCAAGCTTGGGGAGATTGAAGTCTTTAATGCTCAAATGCCCCATTCATGAGCTTCCTGGTAATGTTATTATTGATAATTTCTATGCAAGACTTTCTTTTCAAGACAAGACCTTGCTGGATACTTCTTGTTCTGGATCATTTACACGCAACAAAGAAGAGTTTAAAAGGGACCTTCTTGATCGGATCCAAGAAAATACTGAAGGATGGGAGAACGACAAAGATAGAGAATTAGGTATAATTTATGATTATAAATGCATTGAAGCTTTATGGATACTGATAAATTTCGTAATATGAGTGCTACATATGGTCTTGATTCCCAAGTTGTTGCAAATCTTTATAAAGCTTTTGCCTCTCATTATGAATTGCCTAAGAAGAATTTTGATAAGTATCATGAACCGTATAAAGATAAAGTTGATTCATCTGTAAACAAATGTGTAGTGGTTGAAACTGTTGATAATGTTATTCCTGAAGCTTATATTGAAAAAACTCCTTTCCCTGCTAAAATGAAGGAGTACTCTGTTATATCTAGTGTGGTTAATAAAAGTGAATAGAAACCTAAAGAACCTGAAGAACAAATTAAAATTGAACCTGCTGTTGCAATAGTTAAAGATCTTGTGACTGAAAATGTGGAGGATGGTCATATTATTTTCTGTGAAGATGCATCTAATATTGTTTCACATCCTAATAAACCCAAACAAGTTAGTGTTCCTATGTTATCTGTTAGAATTGGTGATCATTGCTATTATGGTTTATGTGATATTGGTGCAAGTGTTAGTGCTATTCCTTATGAGCTTTACACGGAGATTATGCACGAAATTGATTCTTGTGAACTTGAAGATATTGATGTGGTTATTCAGTTGGCTAATAGAGAAACTATTTCTCCAATTGGTATTGTTCGAGATGTGGAAGTTCTATGTGGTAAGATTAAATATCCTGCTGACTTTTTGGTACTTGGTTCTGCTCGCTAGTGATCATTGTCCTATCATTTTTGGTAGACCTTTTCTAAATACTTGTGGAGCTATTATAGATTGTAAGAAAGAGAAAATTTTGACTAGATTTGTTGGTGAGCCTTATGAATTTAACTTTTCTAAATTCACTAAAACTCCTTATAAAGCTGACTTGCCTAGTAATGATTTTAAAATGGAGCAAGTGTGCATCTATTGTTCTTGTTCCTAATAATCCTTTGCAGCAACATTTGGAGAATAGTGAAAGTGAAGCTTTTAGGAAAGAAAGAGATGAGCTTGAGGAAATTTTTCTTCGCCAACCTATTCTCAAGCATGATTTACCGGTGGAAGATTTGGGTACAACACCGCCACCAAAGGAAGATCCTGTTTTCGATTTAAAGCCTTTACCTGATAATCTTAAATATGCTCATATTGATGATAAGAAAATATATCCTGTTATTATTAGTTCTAAGCTTTCAGAGATTAAGGAAGAAAGGTTATTGGAAATATTGAAGAAACACCGAGGAGCTATTGGCTATACTCTTGATGATTTGAAAGGGATTTCTCCTTCTATTTGCCAACATGCTATCAATATGGAAGATGATGCAAAGCCTGTTGTTGAACATCAACGTCGTCTAATTCCAAAGATGAAGGAGGTGGTAAGGAACGAGGTATTAAAACTTCTTGAAGCTGGTATTATATATCCTATTGCTGATAGTAGATGGGTTAGTCCTGTGCATTGTGTTCCTAAGAAAGGAGGAATGACTGTTGTGCCTAATGATAATGATGAGCTTATTCCTCAAAGAATAGTTGTAGGGTATAGAATGTGCATTGATTTTCGAAAAGTTAATAAAGTTACTAAGAAAGATCATTACCCTTTACCCTTTATTGATCAAATGCTAGAAAGGTTATCTAAAAATACTCATTTTTGCTTTCTTGATGGTTATTCTGGATTTTCACAAATTCTTGTTAAAGCTAAAGATCAAGAGAAAACCACGTTTACTTGTCCTTATGGAACTTATGCTTATAGGCGTATGCCTTTTGGTTTATGTAATGCTCCTGCTACTTTTCAAAGATGCATGTCCGCTATTTTTCATGGTTTTGCGAAAGTATTGTAGAGGTGTGCATGGATGATTTTTCTGTCTATGGGAATTCTTTTGATAATTGCTTGCGAAACCTCGATAAAGTTTTGCAGAGATGTGAAGAAACTAACCTTGTTCTTAATTGGGAGAAATGCCACTTTATGGTTAACGAAGGAATTGTACTTGGGACATAAAATTTCCGAGAGAGGTATTGAAGTTGATAGAGCTAAAGTTGAAGCAATTGAGAAGATGCCCTATCCGAGGGATGTTAAAGGTATTCGTAGTGTTCTTGGTCATGCTTGGGTTTTATAGGAGATTTATTAAAGATTTCTCCAAAATTTCAAAGCCTCTTACTAATCTTCTTCAAAAAGATGTACCTTTTGTTTTTGATGATGATTGTAAGGAAGCTTTTGAAACTTTAAAGAAAGCCTTAACAATTGCTCCTGTAGTCGAACCTCCTGATTGGAATTTGCCTTTTGAAATTATGTGTGATGCTAGTGACTTTGCTGTAGGCGCTGTTCTTGGACAGCGGGTAGATAAAAAATTAAATGTTATTCATTATGCTAGTAAGACTCTTGATGTTGCTCAAAGAAATTATGCTACAACTGAAAAGGAATTGCTAGCTGTAGTCTTTGCTTGTGACAAGTTTAGACCCTATATTGTTGATTCAAAAGTCACGATTCATACTGATCATGCTGCAATTAGATACCTTATGACAAAGAAAGATGCTAAGCCAAGGCTTATTAGATGGGTACTTCTGTTGCAAGAATTTGATTTACATATTATAGATAGGAAAGGTGCCGATAATCCTGTTGCTGATAATTTGTCTAGATTGGAAAATATTGCTTATGATCCTGTTCCTGTTAATGATAGTTTTCCAAATGAACAATTGGCTGTAATAAAGGTGAGCTCGCGAGAGAGCCCTTGGTGTGCAGATTATGCTAACTTTATTGTTTCGAAGTATTTGCCTCCAACCTTTTCAGCTCAGCAAAGGAGGAAATTCTTTTATGACTTGAGGCATTATTTTTGGGATGACCCACACTTATATAAAGAAGGAGTAGATGGTATTATGCGAAGATGTGTTCCTGAATATGAACAATAGGAGATATTGAGTAAATGTCATGGTAGTGTTTATGGAGGACATCACGCTGGAGATAGAACCGCGCAAAAGGTTCTACAATCAGGTTTTTATTGGCCAACACTTTTCAAAGATGCAAGGAAATTTATTTTATCTTGTGATGAATGTCAAAGAGTTGGTAATATCTCTAGACGCAATGAAATGCCTATCAATTATACTCTTGTTATTGAACCATTCGATTGTTGGGGATTCGACTTCATGGGTCCTTTCCCTTCTTCAGAAGGTAACACTCATATACTTGTCGCTGTTGATTATGTTACTAAATGGGTAGAAGCTATACCTACAAAGAGTGCTGATGGTGAGACCTCTATAAAAATGCTTGTAGATGTTATATTTCCTAGATTTGGAATACCCAGATATATTATGACTGATGGAGGTTCTCATTTTATTCATGGAGGTTTTAGAAAAACTCTTGCTAAGTATGGTATTAATCATAGAATTGCTTCCGCTTATCACCCTCAAACTAGTGGTCAAGTATAATTATCAAATAGAGAGATTAAAGCTATTTTGGGAAAGACTGTTAATAAATCTAGAAAGAATTGGGCTAGCAAATTGAAAGAAGCACTATGGGCCTATAGAACTGCTTATAAAAATCCTATGGGAATGTCACCTTATAAAATGGTTTATGGAAAAGCTTGTCATTTACCTTTAGAACTAGAGCACAAAGCTTATTGGGCTGTTAGAGAACTAAATAAAGATCCGAAACTGCCGGTAATAAGAGGTTGTTGCAATTAAGTTCTCTAGATGAATGGAGAAGTGAAGCTTATGAAAATGCTAAACTCTTTAAAGAAAAAGTTAAGAAATGGCATGATAGAAGGATTATCAAAAGAGAGTTTAATATTGGGGATAAAGTCCTATTGTATCGGTCTCGTCTCAGATTCTTTGCAGGGAAATTACTCTCGAAGTGGGAAGGACCATATGTTGTTGAGGAGGTGTATCGTTCAGGAGCAATTAAAATTAGCTCTCTCCAAGGCAATGCCACACAAGTGGTGAATGGACAAAGACTCAAGCATTATATCTCGGGTGATCCTTATAATGTTGATGTTGATATTATTCAAGTGGAAACACCGGAGGCTTTCATCAAAGGACAAATTGACAGTCCGCGTAACTCGACTTTGAATAGGTAATAGTACAGGTAATAAAAAGTCCACGTTTACCTTTCCGAACAATACTTTTGCTGTTTTTGGAAAATATGAAAAATTATGGAATCTAAACGGAGTGGAAAAGACGCGCGAGGGCCCGTCACCATAGGCCGGCGCGGGCCCCACCCTGGCCGCGCCGACCTATGGGGACAGCCCCTCGTCGCCCCTTTTCTACTCGTTTTCGGCCTGGAACCTTCCTTTTATCGTAAAAATATTTGCTATATAATCCCCCGGACCCCTGGAGGTCCGTATATCGTTTTCTCGTCGTGTTTTGTTTCGAGCTGTTTTCTGCCAGGATCTGCTTCGGATCTAGATCCACCATGTCCTCGTCGGGAACTCAGAAGGACAACTTCTTTGAGGACGTCGTCAACCCGTACATGAACGAGCTGAAGATGCACCCCAAAGAGTTGCTGCTCGTGGATGGAGAGTTGCAGATCAAAGATGTCCAGGGTCCTAAGGGAGAAGGGAGTTTGGAAGACATGATGGAGAAACTGGAACAAGAGGTCTTCAACTACAAGAAGATGGCTGAGCGTGAAGTGGACATCTTTCACAAGATTGTGTCTGAACTCATTGATGGACACAAGAAGGAGACTGCGAAGTTGTGGGACGATATCTTCTCACTTCACGACACCACCAACAAACTCCAAGCTCAACTCTATGATGTTCATAATCAAAGCTCGTGAGTATGAAAACAGGTTTAAGCGCATAAGTCATGCTGCTAGTTTCAGGTTTCCGGAGACCAAGATGTCTTTTGTTGATGGAGGGCCTCTTCCATGGAAGTCTGATGACGGCAAAGATTCACCATTATCACCGAAGGAGTAATTCATCATCGGTATTGGCATCCCCTTGGTTTGTTCCAAGCTTGGGGGAGTGCCGCGGTATCACATCATCACTACCTTTATCTTTTATTATCAAGTAGTGTCATATCATGAGTAGGGAAGTTATCATATGGAATAGTATGCAATGTGGAAGTATCTCTCTTAGTTGGTTATCTATGTATCCGTTGGTGTGAGTTATCGTTATGGAATATTAATGAGAAGTCTTATCATTTACTTTTTGCACACCTTATTTTAGTTTGCGATTTCCATTATATGATTACTCTTGACATAAGTATTGATATCACTTTGGGAGCATCAAGTAAATCTATTTGGTTTTGGCAAACTTAGCATTGGTCAATAGCAACAACACCCTGATGTTTAAATAAAGAGACAAATACACTTAGATACATTACTCTATTATCTCTATGCTAATGAGTTTAGTATTCTGAAGTTAAAATTGCTTGTGCTTATGAGAAAGATGCATGATTGTTCTATCATATGTATATTTGTTTGTTTCCCTCAACCTTTATGCTTGCTATCAAACCTTGCTAGCCAAAGACCTGTATTGAGAGGGAATGCTTCTCATACATCCATAACTTTAGATCAAACCTATGCCATTTGTGTCCACCATATCTACCTACTACATGGTATTTTCTGCCATTCCAAGTAAATACTTCATGTGCTACCTTTAAATTATTCAAACTACTACTCCTTATTTGTGTCAATGTTTTATAGCTCATGAGGAAGTATGTGGTGTTTTATCTTTCATTCTTGTTGGGCGGACTTTCACCAATGGACTAGCGGCACATCCGCTTATCCAATAACTTTGCAATAAGAGCTGGCAACGGGGTTCCCAGCCCCAATTAATAACTTTCATTAATAATTCTCTTCACATGTTTTGCTCTGATTTATCAGTAAGCAACTTAATTTTGCAATAGACACTCCTCCATGGTATGTGAATGTTGGAAGGCACCCGAGGATTCGGTTAGCCATGGATTGAGAAAGCCAAGGTTGGGGGAGTGTCATCCTTAATAAAACTAAAATACATGTGTAAACAAAAGAGAAGGGGGATGATCTACCTTGCTGGTAGAGATACCGTCCCTCATGGGAGCCGCTCTTGGAAGGTTCGTTTGGCAAGGGGGTCAGAGTGCCCGCTACCATTCGTTGACAACAACAAACACCGCTCAAAATTTTACTTTTATGCTCTTTATATGATTTCAAAACTTGAAAAGCTCTAGCACATGATTTAATCCCTGCTTCCCTCTGCGAAGGGCCTATCTTTTACTTTTATGTTGAGTCAGTAAACCTATTTCTCTCTATCTCAAGCAAGCAATTGAGTTGTTGTGAACCAATCATTTATGCTATGATTCAGTTGATCATGTCTTTTATACTTTCTTGTTTAGTACAAATTTTATCTGAATGAATATGACTTTGAAGTTATCAATGATTACGAGGAGATTGTTATGTTTGAATATGAAATCCCAACTATAAAATTCTTATATGAAAGCTTTGCTTAGAAGTACAATCCGTTAATAGTTCTCTGACCAAGAACAAAGTTTGCCATCACCAACTATGATTTCTCATGCACCTTTACTTGTGATTTCTCTTTACTTATTTCAAGATGAGCTATATGAGGAAGTTGTTTACTAGAATGTCTTGTGTGAATGAATATGATGCTTCTTGTCCATATTTTATTTATCGACTCTTCACTCCATAAACATGTGGTCTTGTTTATCGAGCTCAGTTTCGCTTGGGGACAAGCGAGGTCTAAGCTTGGGGGAGTTGATACGTCCAATTTGCATCACTATTTTGTATCATAATTTGTTGTTATTCATTGATATATTTCATATTGGGACACAATACTTATGTTATTTCATCTATTTTGCATGTTTCATCATTATTGGAGGATCAAACACCGGAGCCAGGATTCTGCTGGAAAAAGCACCGTCAGAACGCAATATTTCGGAAGATCAACTGTGGAAGTAAATTACACGTAAATTCCTATTTTTCCAGATGACGGAGGGAGCCAGAAGGGGGAGAAGAGGGGAGCCAAGGTGGGCCCAGACCACAGGCCGGCGCGGCCCATGGCCTGGCCGCGCCACCCTATGGTGTGGGGGCCCCACAGCCCCTTTCGCCTCCTTTTCTTCGCGTACTCCTTCGTCCCGAAAACCGAAGCCACAGAGGGAACCTCACGAAGGGTTACAGCCGCCTCTGCGGGGCGGAGAACACCAGAGAGAAAAGAGCTCTCCGGCGGGCAGGAATCCGCCGGGGAAATTCCCTCCCGGAGGGGGAAATCGACGCCACCGCCATCGTCATCGAGTTGGACATCATCTCCATCATCATCATCATCATCTCCACCATCTACACCGCCATCACCACCGCTGCACCTCGTCATCGCTGTAACAATTTGGGTTGGATCTTGATTGTTTGATAGGGGAAACTCTCCTGACATTATTCTCTACTTGTTATTGATGCTATTGAGTGAAACCATTGAACCAAGGTTTATGTTCAGATTGTTATTCATCATCATATCACCTCTGATTGTATTCCATATGATGTCTCGTGAGTAGTTCGTTTAGTTCTTGAGGACATGGGTGAAGTCTAAATGCTAGTAGTGAATTATGGTTGAGTAATATTCAATGTTATGATATTTAAGTTGTGGTGTCATTCTTCTAGTGGTGTCGTGTGAACGTCGACTACACGATACTTCACCATTTATGGGCCTAGGGGAGTGCATCTTGTATTCGGTTGCTAATTGCGGAGTTGCCGGAGTGACAGAAACCTGAGCTCCCGTTAGTATATCGATGCAAGAGGGATCGCAGGATCTCGCAGTTTAAGGCTCGTGGTTAGATTTATCTTAATTACTTTCTTGTAGTTGCGGATGCTTGCAAGGGGTATAATCACAAGTATGTATTAGTCCTAGGAAGGGCGGTGCATTAGCATAGGTTCACCCACACAACACTTATCAAAACAATGAAGATTATTAAGCCACATGAAGCGAAAGCACTAGACTAAAATCCCCGTGTGTCCTCAAGAACGTTTGGTCATTATAAGTAAACAAACCGGCTTGTCCTTTGTGCTAAAAAGGATTGGGCCACTCGCTGCAATTATTTCCCTCGCATTTTACTTACTCGTACTTTATTCATCTATTACATCAAAACCTCTTGAATACTTGTTTGTGAGCATTTACAGTGAATCCTTCATCGAAACTGCTGTCAACACCTTCTGCTCCTCGTTGGGATCGACATTCTTACTTATCGAAGATACTACGATACACCCCCTATACTTGTGGGTCATCAGTGCGTAATGTAATCAACAACTACATCCTTAGACATAGCATCAATGTTTTATCCCTAGTGGCAACAGCACATCCACAACCTTAGAACTTTCTATCACTGTCCCAGATTTAATGGAGGCATGAACCCACTATCGAGCATAAATACTCCCTCTTGGAGTTAAGAGCAAAAACTTGGCCAGAGCCTCTACTAATAACGGAGAGCATGCAAGATCATAAACAACACATAGGTAATAGATTGATAATCACCATAACATAGTACTCTCTTTCCATCGGATCCCGACAAACACAACATATAGTATTACAGATAGATGATCTTGATCATGTTAGGCAGCTCACAAGATCCAACAATGAAGCACAATTAGGAGAAGACGACCATCTAGCTACTGCTATGGACCCATAGTCCAGGGGTGAACTACTCACTCATCACTCCGGAGGCGATCATGGCGATGAAGAGTCCTCCGGGAGATGATTCCCCTCTCCGGCGGAGGTGCCGGAGGCGATCTCCTGAATCCCCCGAGATGGGATTGGTGGCGGCGGCGTCTCTGGAAGGTTTTCCGTATCGTGGCTCTCGGTACAGAGGGTTTCGCGACGAAGACTTTAAGTAGGCGGAAGGGCAACGCGGGGTGCCACACGAGGGCCCCACACACTAGGGCCGCGTGGGCCCAAGCCTGGTCGCGCCGCCCTAGTGTGGCGGCGCCTCGTGGCCCCACTTCCTTTCCCCCTCGGTCCTCTGGAAGCTTCGTGCAAAAATAGGACCCTGGGCGTTGATTTCGTTCGATTCCGAGAATATTTCCTTACTAGGATTTCTGAAACCAAAAACAGCAGAAAACAGCAACTGCCTCTTCGGCATCTTGTTAATAGGTTAGTGCCGGAAAATGCGTAAATACGACATATAATGTGTATAAAACATGTAGATATCATCAATAATGTAGCATGGAACATAAGAAATTATCGATACGTCGGAGACGTATCAAGGGGCAGGAAATAGCGTTGCCGCGCAGGTCGTTTCCCGCGCGCGTGAAACGTCGGCGAAACTTGCCAATGTATTAGGAACGCGCGGGAACGACCGTCGTCACGCGGGAATAGTTAATCGCCGGCGGCAGGTCTCGACGGGACGTAAAACGCCATTAACAACCTTGACGCTATCATGGATCTCCGCTAAAAAAATACGTCCACACCGCTGAAGATACCCTTGATGACCCACAAGTATAGGGGATCGCAACAGTCTTCGAGGGAAGTATTACCCAATTTATTGATTCGACACAGGGGGAGACAAAGAATACTTGTAAGCCTTAACAGCGGAGTTGTCAATTCAGCTGCACTTGGAAACGGACTTGCTCGCAAGAGTTTATCAGTAGTAACAGTTTTATAGCAGTAGGAGTAGTAAAATAACAGCAGCGGTGAAATAAAGACAGCAGTAGTGATTATAGTAAACAGCAGGATTAAAATACTATAGGCACAGGGACGGATTTAACGGGCGTTGCATGGATGAGAGAAACTCATGTAACAATCAAAGCAGGGGCATTTGCAGATAATAATAAAACGGTATCCAAGTACTAATCAATCAATAGGCATGTGTTCCATATATAGTCGTACGTGCTCGCAATGAGAAACTTGCACAACATCTTTTGTCCTACCAGCCGGTGGCAGCCGGGCCTCTAGGGAAACTACTCGGATATTAAGGTACTCCTTTTAATAGAGTACCGGAGCAAAGCATTAACACTCCGTGAACACATGTGATCCTCACATCACTACCATCCCCTCCGGTTGTCCCGATTTCTGTCACTTCGGGGCCATTGGTTCCGGACAGCGACATGTGTATACAACTTGGAGGTAAGATCATAAACAACGAATATCTTCATGAATCAATAACATGTTCAGATCTGAGATCATGGCACTCGGGCCCTAGTGACAAGCATTAAGCATAACAAGTTGCAACAATATCATAAAAGTGACATCTACGGATACTAGGCACTATGCCCTAACAATCTTATGACTATTACATGACCAATCTCATCCAATCCCTACCATCCCCTTCAGCCTACAGCGGGGTAATTACTCACACATGGATGGGGGAAACATGGCTGGTCGATGGAGAGGCGTTGGCGGTGATGGCGGTGAAGATCTCCTCCAATTCCCCGTCCCGGCGGAGTGCCAGAACGGAGACTTCTGGCTCCCGCGACGGAGTTTCGCGATGTGGCGGCTCTCTGGAGGGTTTCTGGCGATTTTGACTTCTCCCCGTGCGTTTTTAGGTCGAACCCGATAAGTAGTCCGAAGGGGGGCATCGGAGGCCGACCGAGGGGGCCACACCATAGGTCCGCGCGGGCCCCCCCTAGGCCGCGCCGCCTTATGGTGTGGGGCCCTCGGGCCTCCACCTCACTTGTCCTTCTAGCTCCGTCAGTATTCTGGGAAAATAGGGCCTTCTGCATAAATTCCGAGGATTTTCCCGAAAGTTGGATTTCTGCACAAAAACGAGACACCAGAACAATTCTGCTGAAAACAGCGTTAGTCCGTGTTAGTTGTATCCAAAATACACAAATTAGAGGCAAAACAATAGCAAAAGTGTTCGGGAAAGTAGATACGTTTTGGACGTATCAACTCCCCCCAAGCTTAGCTTATTGCTTGTCCTCAAGCAATTCAGTTAACAACAGAGCGATAAAAGAACTTTCACGAACACATTTGCTCATATGATGTATATATTCTCATGCTATGGCTAATACTTAAGCAGTTCATAATAAGATACATGCAAATAAGATCATCCAACAACTATGTCAATCATGAAGAGGTACCAACAATTAATAATAAGCATCATGAATCATGTATATAAGCAGGATTGCAATGTTCATAAGAGAATATGATAAAGTGGTATCTTACTTGCCCGTATTTGATCGGCAAAACATAAATGCCGAGGCACCTCTGGAGTTCATAGAAAGACTAGAAGTGGTGATTGTCAAAGATAAAAGCATCAAAGTTATACCACAATCAATCATATTTTGAGACAAGCATATTATACTAAGAATGACAGTTGTGCTCTCAAGATAGTGCTCGAAGAAAGAATGGAGACACAACATAAAAGTAAAAGATTGACCCTTCGCAGAGGGAAGCAGGGATTAACATGCGCTAGAGCTTTTCATTTGTAAAGCAGGAGTAAAATTATTTTGAGAGGTGTTTGTTGTTGTCAACGAATGGTAATGGGTAGACTAACTACCTCATCAACTGGACTCTCAAGAGCGGCTCCCATGAATTATTTGCATGTTTATGTGGCACTCCTTCCAACCTTTCTTATACAAACCATGGCTAACCGAATCCTTCGGGTGCCGTCCAACAATCACAAACCATGAAGGAGTGCCTTTTTATTTAAGTTTTATTATGATGATGACACTCCCCCAACCTTTGCTTACACAAGCCATGGCTAACCGAATCCTTCGGGTGCCGTCCAACAATCACAAACCATGGAGGAGTGTCTATTTAAGTTAATTAATTTGGGACTGGGAATCCCATTGCCAGCTCTTTTTGCAAAATTATTGGATAAGCGGATGTGCCACTAGTCCATATGAGAGTCCGTCAAAAGTAAATGACAAGGTTGAAAGCTAAACACCACATACTTCCTCATGAGCTATGAAACATTAACACAAATTGAGAAGCATTTTAAAATTTTTGAAGGTAGCACATGAGAATTTACTTGGAATGGTTTGAAATGCCATGCATAGGTGTTTATGGTGGAAACTTTGGAACAACTTGGTTTTCAGGTGTTTGGAAGCACGAGCGGCGTTCCCGCTCAGTACAAGTGAAGGCTTAGCAAAAGACTAGGGAGCGACAAATCAAGAGAGCAGTAACTATCATAATCATGCTTGCGGCAAAATAAATTAACGGAGGCATAAAAGTGATACAAGAACTCTGAAGCAATATAAATCATCGAGGCTTAATTGACTTTTTGTTCAGTCATATGCATGCATGAGCATGTGCCAAGTCGATATAAATGAATTATTCAGAGGAGGATACCACAATGCCATACTTACTTATGAATAAAACAATGCAAGCGAACATCCATGACATGCTACTCATATTAATAAATTGGAGCTAACATGAGAGATCATGAACTACTAGGCTTTCTCAAATAACATATACCTCACATGAACCAACTAAGCATGCTCACATGGATGAGTATATGTACAAAAATGAAAACAAATAGAGTTCATACCAGCCTCTCACCACAATCAGATTGTCGTAGATCGTCATTATTGCCTTTTCGCTTGTGTAGCTTGGATAATATGAAATGAAAACCATGCTCCAGCCACCGAAGACCATTGAACTCATGATGAATCTTAAAAACCAAAGAAGAACAGCAAATATTTTTGGTGTTTTCGAATTGGAAACAAGAACGAAAGAAAACAAGCAAACAAAGCAAAATCTTTTTGGGTTTTCTCATAGCAAACCAACGATAGCAAATAAAGTAAACTAAGAGCAAAGAACCAAATAAACAAATGGTGAAGAGAAACAACAGAAATATTTTTGGTCTTTTTGTGTTTTAGGAAAGAAACAAAGCGAAAACAAAAGAATGCAAACTAACAGAAACACGAAAAGCAGGATGACGTAAATCTGCCAAATCCTGACAGCAGTACAGAAATCGAAATTAACAAAAATCTTCCATTGCTCAGACCAAAAAGTGTTCAACTAATGAAAGTTAGATAACAACCTGGGGCACATGCTCAAAAATTGGCAACTCAAAATAACGTTCTGGCTGTGCGTACGATTTTTTTTGGTAACAGCCCAGAATCTGTTTTTGGACAGCACTTCCCCAAATATCATCTCCTTCTCATTAGAAAACCACTCTAAGAAACTAAACAAGTATGTACAAGTATCCAGCAACCATAATATGCAAAGAATGAGTGATGCCGGTATACCTCCCCCCAAGCTTAGGCTTTTGGCCTACGTGGAGTTCATTCCCACGGTCCCCATGAAGTGGTGTCTCCGTAGTACGACGAAGAACGACCCGGTTCCGGGTATGTGCCTGGAGGAAACATCGGGGTATGTGACGGTGCAGTCGTAGGAGGGCTCGGCGTTCTCGGAGTCATGCTGCTGGTGGAATTCTTGTATCTTCATATGTTCCTCCACCTCCTCCTTAGTGAGCGACCATGATTGCCTGTCAATATTGAACAAACCTGGCTGGGGAAGAGGGATTTCCTTCTCATTTCCATCAGCAAACAACATTCTATAGACCATATTATCTATAGTGGAGTCAGTAGTAACAAAATGATGGCTCTTCATAGCAGCAATATCTAGTCTCCTAGGGTTTAATGGCACATCATTAGAATCAAGAGGGAGTCTTAAATGTGTTAAAATGCGTAGTGCAATAGTTCCTCCAAAAATAGGCCCCCTACTAGACAGGCGGCGAGCAATAAGAGAACCAAGATGTAAGATGTCTGTCCAGTAAGTGCAGCATTCAAGAAAGCAAGATGATAGCTAGAGATATTACTAGTATTTTCCCTACCAAGAATACTAGTAGCAATGTAATATGCAAAATATTTAATGGCGGGAAGTTGAATATTTCTTATCTTGCCGCGCTGAATGGTGCGGCAATCATCTTCGGTGATCCCTCGATAGAGCTCCAACAGGTCCCGGGGGTTGTCATCAATCCTCCTTGCTGTACCTACAGGGACAATATCCAATGCACGACAAACTTCTTCCAATTCCATAGTAACAGGATTATCATAGATCTTGAATGCAACTGTCGGCTCATATTGCGTGTTGTGGAACTTGAAGCTCTCAACGAAAATTTTGGTTAGCCTGAAGTATTGCTCCCTTTCATCCCCCACGTAGGTGGCTAAGCCTGCCCTGTTGAAAACGGTGAAGAAGTCATCCAATATCCCTGCATTTGTCAGAAAATCATAACATGGGAAGGATGAAGAATTAGGAGCCCCATTGTCCTCCTCGGGCGCGAAGCTAGGCGCGATGATATCCTCATTGTAGGATCGCCTAATCTGAGTGGACGCCCTCGAGGTCCTACCGGTGCTGGTTGTTCCTTTCTTGAACAATTCTCCAAATTTGAATTTCTTCATCTTCCTCTTCTTATATTGAATTGATATGGATCCAATCACAAGAGTTTGATATTCTTCTTTAGGCTCATATATAGGACAATCAATGGATCCCACTTTGATAGTTTTCACATTAAAAATTGTATTAACTCCACATACTTTATCAATCCTCTTGGGAAAATAGACAAGTAGTGTTCCTTATCATCAACATTGAAAGTAACCATGCCTTTATTGCAATCAATAACAGCCCCTGCAGTATTAAGAAAGGGTCTTCCAAGAATAATGGACATATTATCATCTTCGGGCATTTCCAACACAACAAAATCAGTTAATATCAAGCAATGCTGAGTAACTTGAACAGGAACATTTTCACATACACCAACAGGAATAGCGATGGATTTATCGACCATTTGCAAAGATATATCAGTTGGTATTAACTTATCTAAATCAAGTCTCTTATAAAGAGAAAAAGGCATTACACTAACTCCCGCTCCCAAATCACATAGAGCAGTTCTAACATAATTATTCTTAATAGAACAAGGAATAGTAGGTATACCTGGGTCGCCCAACTTCTTTGGAACTTTGCCATTGAAAGAGTAATTAGCAAGCATAGTGGAAATTTCCTCATTGGGAATTTTCCTTTTGTTAGAGACAATATCTTTCATATACTTTGAATAAGGAGGCAATTTAATAGCATCAGTCGACGGGATTTGCAAAAATAAAGGTTTCATCCAATCACAAAATTTATTATAATGTTCTTCCTCCTTTGATTTTAGTTTCTTAGCAGGAAAAGGCATTTGCTTTTGAACCCAAGGTTCTCTTTCATTACCATGCTTCTCAGTAATAAAATCTTCTTTAGTGTACTTTTTATTTTTAGCAGGCTTTTCAGGTTCTTTTTCAATTTCATCTTTATCAGGAGTATCATCCTTATCATTATCTTTATCATGTTCATTACCACTTTCAGTTTCAGCATCAGAAATAGAAATACTATTAGGATTATTAACAGGTTCAGAGGATTCTACAACATTCTTATGTTTATTTTTCTTTTTCTTAGATGGAGCACTAGTTTTAGTTAGTTGAGAATCTTGTTCAACTCTTTTGGGATGCCCTTCAGGATATAGAGGATCCTGGGTAGAAACACCACCTCTAGTTGTTACTTCATAAGCATGTTTTTCTTTAGAATTATTTCCCAACAAGTCATTTTGCACTCTAGTAAGTTGATCTATTTGAGTTTGAACCATTTGAAAATGTTTAACAAGTATCTTAACATCATTGGAGGTTCTCTCTAAATACCATGCAATTCACTAATAGCTCGAGAATTTTCCATTAAATGATTCTCTACTCTCATATTAAAGTTTTCTTGCTTAACAATATAATTATCAAACTCATCTAAGCATTGAGCAGGAGGTTTTGAATACGGAATATCTTCCCTAGTAAAGCGTTGAAGAGAGTGTACCTCAATCATGGATGAAGGGGGAGTTATCTCACATAAATCTTCTATAGGAGGTAAATTCTTCACATCTTCAGGGTTTAATACCCTTCTCTTTAAGAGACTTCTTGGCTTCCCTCATATCTTCATCATTTAATTTAATCACACCCCTCTTCTTCACTATCGGTGTCGGGTTGGTTCGTGTGTAGACCAATCATCATGATTCCGGCCTATTTTAGCCAATAATTCTTCGAGTCGTCGTCCGGAGTTCTTTTCCGAAAACACAACCAAGCACAACTATCCAGGTATGCCCTAGACTCAATAGTTAGTCCACTATAAAATATATCAAGTAAATCATGCTTTTCCAAATCATGGTCGGCTGAGCTCTAATAAGAGAGCAAAATCTCGCCCAAGCCTCGAGCAATTTCTCTCCATCTTCCTGGTCAAAATTATAAATTCTCTCGCAAAGCAACATGTTGAGCACTAGCAGGAAAGTATTTCCGGAAGAAAACATCAAGCAATTCTTTTGGACTTTTAATAGAACCAGGAGGCAAATTATTATACCAAGTTTTAGCATCATCCTTTAATGAGAAAGGAAAAATTTTAGCGACAAAATAAGTACGCATCTTAATATCATCGGAAAACAAGCCACTAAGAGTAGATAACTCAGTCATGTGTTCAACAACGACTTTCTTTTTCAGTACCACAAAAGGGTGTTTTCTCAACAATAGCTATATGAGATAGATCAAGAGAAAAATCATAATCTTTATCCCTAATGTTTATAGGAGATGTGGCAAATTTAGGATCAGGAGATAGTTTATATCTAACAACATGTTCTGCAAGCAACTTTTTAATTTTTCTTGCATCAGTAGTAGCATTGCATTTTTCAATAAAATCATCATCAAGCTCTACATAATCTTCATCAAGATCATCACTAGAATATTCAACAGACTCAGGTGAATTAACAGTGTAGCAAGCATTTTCATTAGGAGTTTCAGTATTTTCAATTTGTCTAGACTTAGCAATTGTAGCATCTAGAAAAGATCCTAACGACCCATCATTATGAAGCACAGCAGAAGCATCATCACAATTATGAGAGGAATTTTCAGTATTCGACAGAAGTACCAAAGCATTTGAAGCTTGTGGTGGTGAAACAAGTTTACTTATCACAGATGGTGAATCAAGAGCAGCAGAGGTACTAAGAGTTGTACCTTTTCTTGTAGTGGATGGTAATATGGCGATCTTAGTATCGCGAGGTTTACCCATGATGGAGAACAGTCTTCGAGGGAAGTATTACCCAATTTATTGATTCGACACAAGGGGAGACAAAGAATACTTGTAAGCCTTAACAGCGGAGTTGTCAATTCAGCTGCACCTGGAAACAGACTTGCTCGCAAGAGTTTATCGTAGTAACAGCTTTATAGCAATGAGGAGTAGTAAAATAACATCAGCGGTGAAATAAAGACAAGCAGTAGTGATTATAGTAAACAGCTAGGATTAAAATACTCGTAGGCACAGTGGACGGATTTAACGGGCGTTGCATGGATGAGAGAAACTCATGTAACAATCAAAGCGAGGGCATTTGCAGATAATAATAAAACGGTATCCAAGTACTAATCAATCAATAGGCATGTGTTCCATATATAGTCGTACGTGCTCGCAATGAGAAACTTGCACAACATCTTTTGTCCTACCAGACGGTGGCAGCCAGGGCCTCTAGGGAAACTATCGGATATTAAGGTACTCCTTTTAATAGAGTACCGTAGCAAAGCATTAACACTCCGTGAACACATGTGATCCTCACATCACTACCATCCCCTCCGGTTGTCCCGATTTACGTCACTTGGGGGCCATTGGTTCCGGACAGCGACATGTGTATACAACTTGCAGTGTAAGATCATAAACAACGAATATCTTCATGAATCAATAACATGTTCAGATCTGAGATCATGGCACTCGGGCCCTAGTGACAAGCATTAAGCATAACAAGTTGCAACAATATCATAAAAGTGACATCTACGGATACTAGGCACTATGCCCTAACAATCTTATGACTATTACATGACCAATCTCATCCAATCCCTACCATCCCCTTCAGCCTACAGCGGGGGAATTACTCACACATGGATGGGGGAAACATGGCTGGTTGATGGAGAGGCGTTGGCGGTGATGGCGGTGAAGATCTCCTCCAATTCCCCGTCCCGGCGGAGTGCCAGAACGGAGACTTCTGGCTCCCGCGACGGAGTTTCGCGATGTGGCGGCTCTCTGGAGGGTTTCTGGCGATTTCGACTTCTCCCCGTGCGTTTTTAGGTCGAACCCGATAAGTAGTCCGAAGGGGGCGTCGGAGGCCGACCGAGGGGGCCACACCATAGGGCCGCGCGGGCCCCCCCTAGGCCGTGCCGCCTTATGGTGTGGGGCCCTCGGGCCTCCACCTCACTTGTCCTTCTGGCTCCGTCGCATTCCGGGAAAATAGGGCCTTCTGCATAAATTCCGAGGATTTTCCCGAAAGTTGGATTTCTGCACATAAACGAGACACCAGAGCAATTCTGCTGAAAACAGCGTTAGTCCGTGTTAGTTGTATCCAAAATACACAAATTAGAGGCAAAACAATAGCAAAAGTGTTCGGAAAAGTAGATACGTTTTGGACGTATCAACCCTCAACGCAAACGGTCGCTCTGGACCACATGATGTCCACGGGCCAACGCAAACGGACATAACCAACCATTTCGGACGTCCGAAATGCGTCGGCCCGTTGAAGATGCCCTTAGAGCATCTCCAGTCGCGTCCCCTAAATTATCCCCCAAAGAAATTTGGGGTGCGTGATACGTCTCAAACGTATCTATAATTTCTTATGTTCCATGCTACTTTTATTACAATACTTGAATGTTTTATACATACTTTACAGCATTATTATACATTTTCCGGCACTAACCTATTAACAAGATTCCGAAGTGCCGATTGTCTGTTTTCTGCTGTTTTTGGTTTCGAAATCCTAGTAAGGAAATATTCTCGGAATTGGACGAAATCAACGCCCAGGGGCCTATTTTTACACGAAGCTTCCAGAAGACCGAAAGGGAAAGGAAGTGGGGCCACGAGGTGGCCAGACACCAGGGCGGCGCGGCCCAGGCCCTGGCCGCGTGGCCCTGTTGTCTGGGCCCCTCGTGCCGCCACTTGACCTACCCTTCCGCCTACTTAAAGCCTCCGTCGCGAAACCCCTTGTACCGAGAGCCACGATATGGAAAACCTTCCAGAGACGCCGCCGTCGCGAATCCCATCTCGGGGGATTCAGGAGATCGCCTCCGGCACCCTGCCGGAGAGGGGAATCATCACCGGAGGGGCTCTACATCATCATGCCCGCCTCCGGATTGATGCGTGAGTAGTTCATCCTTGGACTATGGGTCCATAGCAGTAGCTAGATGGTTGTCTTCTCCGCTTGTGCTATCATTGTTATAGATCTTGTGAGCTGCCTAACATGATCAAGATCATCTATTTGTAATGCTACATGTTGTGTTTGGCGAGATCCGATGAATATAGAATATTATGTTAAGTTGATTATCAATCTATCATATATGTGTTGTTTATGTTCTTGCATGCTCTCGTTGCTAGTAGAGGCTCGGCCAAGTTGATACTTGTAACTCCAAGAGGGGGTAATTATGCTCGATAGTGGGTTCATGCCTCCATTAAATCTGGGACAGTGACATAAAGTTCTAAGGTTGTGGATGTGCTGTTGCTACTAGGGATAAAACATTGATGCTTTGTCTAAGGATATCTGTGTTGATTACATTACGCGCCATACTTAATGCAATTATCTGTTGTTCGCAACTTAATACCGGAAGGGGTTCGGATGATAACCTCGAAGGTGGATTATTTAGGCATAGATGCATGCTGGATAGCGGTCTATGTACTTTGTCGTAATGCCCCGATTAAATCACATAGTAATCATCGTTGATATGTATTGAATCTTTATTTGTCAATTGCTCGCTCGTAATTTGTTCACCCGACATGTTAGTTATCTTATTGGAGAGACACCTCTAGTGAACCGTGGACCCCGGTCCATTCTTTTACATCTGAATACATTCTACTTCTTTTACTGTTCTTTGCAAACAAACACCATCTTCCACTCGATACGTTTAATCCTTTGTTTTCAGCAAGCCGGTGAGATTGACAACCTCACTGTTACGTTGGGGCAAAGTACTTTGATTGTGTTGTGCAAGTTCCACGTTGGCGCCGGTTTCACTGGTGTTGCGCCGCACTACATTCCTCCACCAACAACCTTCACGTGCTTCTTGGCTCCTACTGGTTCGATAACCTTGGTTTCTTTCTGAGGGAAAACTTGTTGCTGTGCGCATCACACCTTCCTCTTGGGGTTCCCAACGGACGTGTACATTTACGCGCATCAAGCTATTTTTTCTGGCGCCGTTGCCGAGGAGATCAAGACACGCTGCAAGGGGAGTCTCCACTTCCAATGTCTTTACTTTGTTTTTGTCTTGCTTTATTTTATTTACTACTTTGTTTGCTGCACTTAAACAAAACACACAAAAAATTGTTGCTAGCTGATACGTCTCAAACGTATCTATAATTTCTTATGTTCCATGCTACTTTATTGATGATACCTACATGTTTTATACACATTATATGTCATTATTATGCGTTTTCCGGAACTAACCTATTGACGAGATGCCGAAGGGCCAGTTCCTGTTTTCTGCTATTTTTGGTTCCAGAAATCCTAGTAAGGAAATATTCTCGGAATCGGACGAAATCAATGCCCAGCATCCTATTTTTCCACGAAGCTTCCAGAACACCCGAGAGCCACCAGATTTACGAGCGTGATCCTCAGATATGTACGCAACTTTCATTAGTTTTGAGTTTTTCCATTTGAGCAAGTTAAGTGCCCAGTCCAGATGCATCTTTACGGACTGTTCTGTTTTTGACAGATTCTGTCTTTTATTTCGCATTGCCGCTTTTGCTATGTTGAATGAGTTTCTTTGTTCCATTAACTTTCGAAGCTTTGTGCAATGTCCAGAAGTGTTAAGAATGATTGTGTCACCTCTGAACATGTGAATTTTGATTATGCACTAACCCTCTAATGAGTTTGCTTGAAGTTTGGTGTGAAGGAAGTTTTCAAGGGTCAAGAGAAGAGGATGATATACTATGATCAAGAAGAGTGAAAGGTCTAAGCTTGGGGATGCCCCGGTGGTTCATCCCCGCATATTTTAAGAAGACTCAAGCATCTAAGCTTGGGGATGCCCAAGGCATCCCCTTCTTCATCGACAACTTATCAGGTTTCTTCTAGTGAAACTATATTTTTATTCCGTCACATCTTATGTACTTTACTTGGAGCGTCTGTTTGTTTTTATTTTTATTTTGTTTGAATAAGTTCATCCTTGTGTGGGAGAGAGACACGCTCCACTGGTTCATATGAACACATGTGTTCTTAGCTTTTAATGTTCATGTCGAAGGTTGAAACTGCTTCGTTAATTGTTATATGGTTGGAAACGGGAAATGCTACATGTAGTAATTGGTAAAATGTCTTGGATAATGTGATACTTGGCAATTGTTGTGCTCATGTTTAAGCTCTTGCATCATATACTTTGCACTCATTAATGAAGAAATACATAGAGCTTGCTAAAATTTGGTTTGCATAATTGGTCTCTCTAAAGTCTAGATAATTTCTAGTATTGAGTTTTGAACAACAAGGAAGACGGTGTAAAGTCTTATAATGGTTACAATATGTCTTTTATGTGAGTTTTGCTGCACCGGTTCATCCTTGTGTTTGTTTCAAATAACCTTGCTAGCCTAAACCTTGTATCGAGAGGGAATACTTCTCATGCATCCAAAATCCTTGAGCCAACCACTATGCCATTTGTGTCCACCATACCTACCTACTACATGGTATTTCTCCACCATTCCAAAGTAAATTGCTTGAGTGCTACCTTTAAATTTCCATCATTCGCCTTTGCAATATATAGCTCATGGGACAAAATAGTCTTAAAAACTATTGTGGTATTGAATATGTACTTATGCACTTTATCTCTTATTAAGTTGCTTGTTGTGCGATAACCATGCTTCGGGGACGCCATCAACTCTTTGTTGAATATCATGTGAGTTGCTATGCATGTCCGTCTTGTCCGAAGTAAGAGAGATCTACCACCTTAATGGTTAGAGCATGCATATTGTTAGAGAAGAACATTGGGCCGCTAACTAAAGCCATTAATCATGGTGGAAGTTTCAGCTTTGGACATATATCCTCAATCTCATATGAGAACACTAATTGTTGCCACATGCTTATGCATTAAAGAGGAGTCCATTATCTCGTTGTCCATGTTGTCCCGGTATGGATGTCTAAGTTGAGAATAATCAAAAGCGAGAAATCCAAAATGCGAGCTTTCTCCTTAGACCTTTGTACAGGCGGCATGGAGGTACCCCTTTGTGACACTTGGTTAAAACATGTGTATTGCGATGATCCGGTAGTCCAAGCTAATTAGGACAAGGTGCGGGCACTATTAGTATACTATGCATGAGGCTTGCAACTTGTAAGATATAATTTACATAACACATATGCTTTATTACTACCGTTGACAAAATTGTTTCATGTTTTCAAAATAAAAGCTCTAGCACAAATATAGCAATCGATGCTTTCCTCTTTGAAGGACCTTTCTTTTACTTTTATGTTGAGTCAGCTCACCTATCTCTCTCCACCTCAAGAAGCAAACACTTGTGTGAACTGTGCATTGATTCCTACATACTTGCATATTGCACTTGTTATATTACTTTACATTGACAATATCCATGAGATATACATGTCACAAGTTGAAAGCAACCGCTTAAACTTAATCTTCCTTTATGTTGCTTCAATACCTTTTACTTTGAATTATTGCTTTATGAGTTAACTCCTATGCAAGACTTATTGATGCTTGTCTTGAAGTACTATTCATGAAAAGTCTTTGCTTTATGATTCATTTGTTTATTGTTTTGATCGCTGCATTCATTACATATGCTTACAATAATATGATCAAGGTTATGGTAGCATGTCACTCCAGAAATTAACTTTGTTATCGTTTACCTACTCGAGGACGAGTAGGAACTAAGCTTGGGGATGCTTGATACGTCTCAAACGTATCTATAATTTCTTATGTTCCATGCTACTTTATTGATGATACCTACATGTTTTATACACATTATATGTCATTATTATGCGTTTTCCGGAACTAACCTATTGACGAGATGCCGAAGGGCCAGTTCCTGTTTTCTGCTGTTTTTGGTTCCAGAAATCTTAGTAAGGAAATATTCTCGGAATCGGACGAAATCAATGGCCAGCATCCTATTTTTCCACGAAGCTTCCAGAACACCCGAGAGCCACCAGAGGGGAGCCCTGGTGGGCCCAGATGATAGGGCGGCGTGGCCAGGGCTGGGCCCGCGCCCCCTAGTGTGTCGCCGCCTCGTCAGCCCTCCGACTCCGCCTCTTCGCCTATATATAGGTCCCTGACCTAAAACACGATAGGAAGAAGCCACGGTACGAGAAAAGTTCCAGAGCCGCCGCCATCGCGAAGCCAAGATCTGGGGGACAGGAGTCTCTGTTCCAGCACGCCGCCGGGACGGGGAAGTGCCCCCGGAAGGCTTCTCCATCGACACCGCCGCCATCTCCACCGCCATCTTCATCACCGCTGCTGCTCCCATGAGGAGGGAGTAGTTCTCCATCGAGGCTCGGGGCCGTACCGGTAGCTATGTGGTTTATCTCTCTCCTATGTACTTCAATACAATAATCTCATGAGCTGCCTTACATGATTGAGATTCATATGATGATGCTTGTAATCTAGATGTCATTATGCTAGTCAAGTGGGTTTTACTTATGTGATCTCCGGAGACTCCTTGTCCCACGTGTGTAAAGGTGACAGTGTGTGCACCGTGTGGGTCTCTTAGGCTATATTTCACAGAATACTTATTCACTGTCATGAATGGCGTAGTGAAGTGCTTATTTATATCCCTTTATGATTGCAATGTGGTTTGTATCACTATTTATCTATGTGCTACTCATGTGATGTTATTAAAGTAGTCTATTCCTCCTGCATGGTGTAATGGTGACAGTGTGTGCATCGTGTAGTTCTTGTCGTAGATTATGATCATAATCTCTTGTAGGTTATGGAGTTGATTATCGCTATGATAGTATTGATGTGATCTATGCCTCCTTCGTAGTGTGATGGTGACAGTGTGCATGCTATGTTAGTACTTGGTCTATTTTGCAAAGATCTATTATACTCTAAGGTTACTTAAACATGAATATCGAATGTTGTGGAGCTTGTTAACTCCGGCATTGAGGGTTCATGTAATCCTACACAATTAGTGGTGTTCATTATCAAACAAGAGTATATGTAGCACAAAGGAAGAGAACTTATTTATTATGTGATCAATGTTGAGAGTGTCCACTAGTGAAAGTATGATCCCTAGGCCTTGTTTCCACCACAAAGAATTGCTTCCCACGCCGACAAGCTATTTTCCTGGCGCCGCTTTTTTACCGTTTTATCGCATCTTTACTTTCCGCAATATTACCACCATCTATACCACCTATGTTTTACTATCTCTTCGCCGAACTAGTGCACCTATACATCCGACAAGTGTATTTGGTGTGTTGGGGACACAAGAGACTTCTTGCTTTGTGATTGCAGGGTTGCTTGAGAGGGATATCTTTGACCTCTTCCTCCCTGAGTTCGATAAACCTTGGGTGATCCACTTAAGGGAAAACTTGCTGCTGTTCTACAAACCTCTGCTCTTGGAGGCCCAACACTGTCTACAAGAATAGAAGCACCCGTAGACATCACTAGCTTTACTTCATTTACTATCTTGTTCTCTATATCAAAAACACAAAAAAATTAGTTACTTGTCTTTACTTTATTTGCCTAGTTTACTTTATTACTGTTATAATGGGTACTCCTGAAAATACTAAGTTGTGTGACTTCACTAGCACAAATAATAATGATTTTATATGTACTCCTATTGCTCCACCTGCTACTACAGCAGAATTCTATGAAATTAAACCTCCTTTACTCGAATCTTGTTATGAGAGAGCAATTTTCCGGTGTTAGTACTCGATGATGATGCTGCCCATCTTAATAATTTTGTTGAACTTTGTGAAATGCAAAAGTATAAGGATATACATGGTGATATTATAAAACTGAAATTGTTTCCTTTCTCATTAAGAGGAAGAGCTAAAGATTGGTTGCTATCTTTGCCTAAAAATAGTATTGATTCATGGACTAAGTTTAAAGATGCTTTTATTAGTAAATATTATCCTCCTGCTAAGATTATATCTTTGAGAAGTAGCATAATGAATTTTAAACAATTGGATAATGAACATGTTGCTCAAGCATGGGAGAGAATGAAATCTTTGGTAAAGAATTGCCCAACCCATGGACTGACTACTTGGATGATCATCCAAACCTTTATGCAGGATTGAATTTTTCCTGAAGGAACCTATTGGATTCAGCTGCTGGAGGTACTTTTATGTCCATCACCTTGGGCGCCGCGACTAAATTACTTGATGATATGATGATCAATTACTCTGAATGGCACACTGGAAAGAACTCCTCAAGGTAAGAAGGTAAATTCTGTTGAAGAAACCTCTTCTTTGGGTGATAAGATTGATGCTATTATGTCTATGCTTGCAAATGGTAGATCTCATATTGATCCTAATAATTTTCCTTTAGCTTCATTGGTTGCTCAAGAAGAAAATGTTGATGTGAATTTCGTTAAGAACAATAATTTCAACAACAATGCTTATAGGAATAATTATGGTAACAACAACTATAGGCCATATCCTTCTAATAGTAATGGTTATGGTAGTTCTTATGGTAATTCTTACAATAATAATAAGAGTGTACCCTCTGGTCTTGAAGTGATGCTTAAAGAATTTATTAATACACAAACTGCTTTCAATAAAACTGTTGAAGAAAAGCTTGATAAAATTGATATTCTTGCTTCTAAGGTTGATAGTCTTGCTCTTGATGTTGATCTTTTAAAATTGAAAGTTATGCCCGAGAAAGTTGAAGATGCTAGGTTTGCTAAAACAAATGCCATCCAAGTTAGAATTAATGATAATATTAGATTGTTGGCTGAATTGCATGCTAGGTGGGATAGAGAAGAAAAAGAAAAACTTGCTAAAGAAAATAATGTAGCTAAAGTATGGACTATTACCACCACTAGTAATGTTGATTCTTCACATGTTGCTGCACCTCCTACTATCAATGGTAAAATAATTGGTGTTGGCAATGTTTCTACTCCTAGTGCAAAGCGTACAAAATTGCCTGAAACTACTGAAACTGCTGTTTGTGATAAAACTGCTGAAATTTTTCGAAATATTGGTGACAATGATTCCATTGCTGTAGAACATAATGGTTTAGATTTTGATGATTGTCATATTACTGAAGTTATAAAGTTCCTACAAAAACTTGCTAGAAGTCCCAACGCTAGTGCTATAAATTTAGCCTTTACAAAACATATTACAAATGCTCTCATTAAAGCTAGGGAAGAGAAATTAAAACTCGAAGATTCTATCCCTAGGAAGTTAGAAGATGGTTGGGAGCCCATCATTAAAATGAAATTCAATGACTTTGAATGTAATGCTTTATGTGATCTTGGTGCAAGTATTTCTGTTATGCCTAAGAAGATTTATGATATGCTTGACTTGCCACAATTGAAGAATTGTTATTTGGATGTTAAACTTGCCGATAATGTTAAAAATAAACCTTTGGGGAGGATTGATAATGTGCGTATTACGGTTAACAATAACCTTGTCCCCGTTGATTTTGTTGTCTTGGATATTGAATGCAATGCATCTTGTCCTATTGTGTTGGGAAGACCTTTTCTTCGAACCGTTGGTGCTGTTATTGATATGAAGGAAGGTAATATTAAATATCAATTTCCTCTCAAGAAAGGTATGGAACACTTTCCTAGAAAGAGAATGAAGTTGCCTTTTGATTCTATTATTACAACAAGCTATGATGTTGATGCTTCTTCTCTTGATGTTACTTGATTTGCACTTTCTGCGCCTAGCTGAAAGGCGTTAAAGAAAACCACTTCTTGGGAGATAACCCAAGTTTCATTTTATTTACTGTATTGTTGAGTCTTGGAAGTTTTTTACTACTGTAGCAACCTCTCCTTATCATGTTTTCGTGCCAAGTAAAGTTTTTATGTTAAAGTTGATGCTATATTTGGGATCGCTGCGCAGAAACAGCATTGCTGTCTGTCACAAATTCTGGCATAAGTCTCTGTAAAAAAATATAAAAAATCTGAAAATTTACGAGCATGATCCTCAGATATGTACGCAACTTTCATTAGTTTTGAGTTTATCCATTTGAGCAAGTTAAGTACCCCTTCCAGATGCATCTTTACGTACTGTTCTGTTTTTGACAGATTCTGCCTTTTATTTCGCATTGCCACTTTTGCTATGTTGAATGAGTTTCTTTGTTCCATTAACTTTCAGAAGCTTTGTGCAATGTCCAGAAGTGTTTAGAATGATTGTGTCACCTCTGAATATGTGAATTTGTGGTTATGCACTAACCCTCTAATGAGTTTGCTTGAAGTTTGTGTGAAGGAAGTTTTCAAGGGTCAAGAGAAGAGGATGATATACTACGATCAAGAAGAGTGAAAGGTCTAAGCTTGGGGATTCCCGGTGGTTCATCCCTGCATATTTTAAGAAGACTCAAGCATCTAAGCTTGGGGATGCCCAAGGCATCCCCTTCTTCATCGACAACATTATCAGGTCACTTCTAGTGAAACTATATTTTTATTCCGTCAAATTCTTATGTTCTTTACTTGGAGCGTCGGTTGGTTTTATTTTTGTTTTTGTTTGAATAAAGTTGGATCCCGCCATTCTTATATTGGAGATATTACGCCCCGCTTTTTCATATGGAACACTTGTGTTCTTAATTGTGCTTTAATGTTCATGGCGAAAACTTATTGCTTCGTTAAATTGCTATTTGGTTGGAATTGGAAAATGCTGCATATGGTTTGGCAACTTGGCAATTGTTTGAGCTCTCATAGATCATGTTTAAGCTCTTGCATCATGTAGTTTAATCTATTAATGAAGAACTACCGTAGAGCTTGTTTAATTTGGTTTGCATGATTGTTCTCTCTAAGTCTAGATATTTTCGGGTAAAGTGTTTGAACAACAAGGAAGACAAATGTAAAGCCTTATAATGCTTGCAATATGTTCTTGTGTGAGTTTTTCTGTACCTGTTCATACTTGTGTTTGCTTCAAACAACCTTGCTAGCCCAAACCTTGTACTGAGAGGAAATGCTTCTCGTGCATCCAAACACCTTGAGCCAAACTCCATGCCATTTGTGTCCACCATATCTACCTACTATGTGGTATTTTTCTGCCATTCCAAAGTAAATTACTTGAGTGCTACCTTTAAAATTTTATTCCTCTACCTCTACAATATATAGCTCATGGGACAAATAGTTTAAAAAACTATTGTGGTGATGAATATGTAGTTATGTGTCTTAATTCTTATAAGTTGCTTGTTGAGCGGTAACCATGTTTTCTGGGGACGCCATCAACTTTATCTTTGTTGGATATCATGTGAGATGCTATGCATGTTCGTCTTGTCCGAAGTAAGTGGACTTCATGATCAAATGGTTTGAGTATGCATATGTTAGAGAAGAACATTGGGCCGCTAACTAAAGCCATGTATCATGGTGGAAGTTTCAGCTTTGGACATACAACCTCAATCTCTTATGAGAATATTAATCGTTGTTGAATGCTTAAGCATTAAAAAGAGGAGTCCATTATCCGTTGTCTATGTTGTCCCGGTATGGATGTCTAAGTTGAGAATAATCAAAAGCGAGAAATCCAATGCGTGCTTTCTCCTTAGACACTTGTACAGGCGGCATAGAGGTACCCCTTTGTGACACTTGGTTGAAGCATATGTTATGCGATGAGAATCCGTGTTTCCGAGCTAAGTAGGACAAGGTGCGAGCACTATTAGTACTCTATGCATGAGACATGCAACTTGTAGGAAGTATTATGCATAGCACATATGAATTATTACTACCGTTGACAAAATTGTTTCTATGTTTTCAAAACAAAAGCTCTAGCACAAAAATAGTAATCCATGCTTCCCTATGCGAAGGGCCAATCTTTTACTTTATGTTGTGTCAGTTTACCCACTTCTTTCTATCTTAGAAGCAAACACTTGTGTTAACTGTGTGCATTAATTCTTACATGTTTACTTATTGCACCTGTTATATTACTCTATGTTGACAAATATCCATGAGATATACATGTTACAAGTTGAAAGCATTCGCTGAAACTTAATCATCCTTTGTGTTGCTTCAATGCATTCTACTTAGAATTTATTGCTTATGAGTTAGCTCTTATGCAACTCTTATTGATACTTGTCTTGAAAGTACTATTCATGAAAAGTTTTGCTATATGATTCATTTGCTTAGTCATTATCTTTGTTAGCAATCTTTTGTTCAATCACTCCATTCATCTCATATGCTTTACAATAATGTTGATCAAGATTATGTTGGTAGCATGTCACTTCGAAATTATTTGTGTTATCGTTTACCTACTCGAGGACGAGTAGGAACTAAGCTTGGGGATGCTTGATACGTCTCAAACGTATCTATAATTTCTTATGTTCCATGCTACTTTTATTACAATACTTGGATGTTTTATACATACTTTACAAAGATTATTATACATTTTCCGAGCACTAACCTATTAACAAGATGCCGAAGTGCCAGCTTGCTTTATCGCTGTTTTTGGTTTCGAAATCCTAGTAAGGAAATATTCTCGGAATTGGACGAAATCAACGCTCGTGGGCCTATTTTTACACGAAGCTTCCGTAAGACCGAAAGGGAAAGGAAGTGGGGCCACGAGGTGGCCAGACACCAGGGCGGCGCGGCCCAGGCCCTGGCCGCGCGGCCCTGTTGTCTGGGCCCCTCGTGCCGCCACTTGACCTACCCTTCCGCCTACTTAAAGCCTCCATCGCGAAACCCCCTGTACCGAGAGCCACGATACGGAAAACCTTCCAGAGACGCCGCCGTCGCGAATCCCATCTCGGGGGATTCAGGAGATCGTCTCCGGCACCCTGCCGGAGAGGGGAATCATCACCGGAGGGGCTCTACATCATCATGCCCGCCTCCGGATTGATGCGTGAGTAGTTCATCCTTGGACTATGGGTCCATAGCGGTAGCTAGATGGTTGTCTTCTCCGCTTGTGCTATCATTGTTATAGATCTTGTGAGCTGCCTAACATGATCAAGATCATCTATTTGTAATGCTACATGTTGTGTTTGGCGAGATCCGATGAATATAGAATATTATGTTAAGTTGATTATCAATCTATCATATATGTGTTGTTTATGTTCTTGCATGCTCTCCGTTGCTAGTAGAGGCTCCGGCCAAGTTGATACTTGTAACTCCAAGAGGGGGTAATTATGCTCGATAGTGGGTTCATGCCTCCATTAAATCTCGAGACAAGTGATGTAAAGTTCTAAGGTTGTGGATGTGTCGTTGCTACTAGGGATAAAACATTGATGCTTTGTCTAAGGATATTTGTGTTGATTACATTACGTGCCATACTTAATGCAATTATCTGTTGTTCGCAACTTAATATCGGAAGGGGTTCGGATGATAACCTGAAGGTGGATTATTTAGGCATAGATGCATGCTGGATAGCGGTCTATGTACTTTGTCGTAATGCCCTGATTAAATCACATAGTAATCATCGTTGATATGTATTGAATCTTTATTTGTCAATTGCTCGCCCGTAATTTGTTCACCCAAGCATGTTAGTTATCTTATTGGAGAGACACCTCTAGTGAACTGTGGACCCCGGTCCATTCTTTTACATCTGAATACATTCTACTCCTTTTACTGTTCTTTGCAAACAAACACCATCTTCCATACGTTTAATCCTTTGTTTTCAGCAAGCCGGTGAGATTGACAACCTCACTGTTACGTTGGGGCAAAGTACTTTGATTGTGTTGGGCAGGTTCCACGTTGGCGCCGGTTTCACTGGTGTTGCGCCGCACTACATTTCTCCACCAACAACCTTCACGTGCTTCTTGGCTCCTACTGGTTCGATAACCTTGGTTTCTTTCTGAGGGAAAACTTGCTGCTGTGCGCATCACACCTTCCTCTTGGGGTTCCCAACGGACGTGTACATTTACGCGCATCAGTGCGCCGGACCAAAATACGGTTCCAGCCGCGTCCCCCAAAGCCCATTTTTGTCCGGCGCGGCCCGATACGGTGTCCGGCGCCCCGATCCCGTCCCCGTCCCACAGGGGATGCACCGGGGACGCCGGACACACCGAAAAGCGAGGCGCGGAGTGGCGGGGCTGACCCGTCAGCTGCACAATAAATTTTAACCTAACAGTCGCCTACCTCGCGACGGAAGTTATTAGCTTGCAGCGA
The DNA here is from genome assembly GCF_022539505.1 of Lolium rigidum. Taxonomy (NCBI): domain Eukaryota; kingdom Viridiplantae; phylum Streptophyta; class Magnoliopsida; order Poales; family Poaceae; genus Lolium; species Lolium rigidum. The sequence continues at coordinate 137,062,131 of NC_061510.1, read as the reverse complement.
CGGTGCAGTTCCCGCAGAGGCGCAACAACGCGTCTCGTCGCGCCTAGCTCTGCGTGCCGGCGTTAATGAGCGCCACCGCTCCCCCGCCTCCCTCCGGCCTATGAAAAGGGCCGCCTCTCATCGTCCCTTTCACACACAAACCCTAGCGCCTCTCTCCCCAACCCTAGCCGCCACCATCTCAACAAGAGTCGACGCCATGTCTGGTAGAGGCGAAGGCCGACCTCGCGGCCGTGGTCGTGGTCATGGCCGCGGCAGAGCTGAACGCTCGCCGTCTCCTGCCACACCGTCGTCTTCATCGTCGGAGATGGACGTGGAGCCGGGCGTGCTGTTCGAGTTCGTCCTCGTCCTCAAGGGCGACCCACGCAGCATCTAGAGGCTGCCGGACTCCTTCGCCGAGTACGTCGCCGGCGACGACCGCCCGCACACGATGCATCTGCGGGAGGCTTCGTGCGGCTGCTACCGGTGGATCGTCGACCTGATCTACGATGCGCGTGGCAAGATGTACCTCAACATCGGTTGGGACAAGTTCGCGCGCCACCACAGCCTCGAAGCCGGCTTCATCCTCCTATTCTCCTACTTCGGCAACAGGGACATGAGCGTCAAGGTTTTCGACGAGACGCGCTGCCGCCGGGACTACCACGACGACATCACCGACGAGGAGGACGACTGATGAAGAGTGTTGTTTCTTCGCAGCGAATACGTGCACAAAGGTTTCTGCCTGTTCTCCCTCGCAAAAACCCACAGGGGCACCGTCACCAGCTGGATTTTCCAGTTTCGGTGACTGGGTGTGCCCTCGAGTGTTCTTTCTTGGCAGCGAACACACGGAATCTTCGATGCACGGCCTAGTTAGGTTTATTTTTTTGCAATATTTTATATTTGTGTCTACCATGGTTCAAACTATGTATTAGTTTGTGAAAACCATGTTCCTAATTATGTCTTCATGTAAACCACGTTCCCAATTATGTATTAGTTTGTGGAAATTGAAATAAAAATGCCAAAAAAAAGTATTTTTAATGTTTGGGGCGACGTTGAGGACGCGACTAGGGAGCGACGTCCCCAAACGCAACACGAACGAAATACGTCCTCCAAACGCTCAACCCGGCGCGATTTGGACACACTTTGGTGGACGTGACTGGAAATACTCTTAGATCGCGAATATGATCGCCGCGGACGCTGTAGTCTTGGGCGCACCCAAAACTTTTTTTTTTTTGAGAAACACAGTACAAACGCAGACGCTCACATACACGCGTATACACTCACCCCTATGAACGTATACACGCACACCCTACCCCTATGAGCACCTCCGGAAGACTGAGCCGGCGGATTGGATCTTGAAATTGACGAAGTCACCACAGGCGCCTCGCTGTCGACGGGAACGTCGCCTCCCACTAAATGAATATTCCGCCTTTATGAGACACACATATGTCAAACCTGGGGTTTGAACTCTGGTGGGCTGGGAATACAACCATCCTCCTAACCAACCAACCTCAGGTTGGTTCTCCGCACCCAAAACTACAGAGGCAAGATAATAATACAACTAATTTCGTGTACGTGACCAAAACTAAACGGACATCGAAGATACGTAGGGCCGATTAGGTACCCTGCCTGAGATCACTAATATAAAATAAGCAGATTAGCATCGGTCTCTCGGTACAGTGTACGGGAGTAGATTTGTTGGTCACGGCCTTGGCTTTGACTGCACAGCACTGTGACTGCAACACTGCATGCATGCACGTCAGTCGGTGACCGGGGCAATTTTGCGTTTTGGGGCCCTCTGGCCGCGAGCCCGTGAGGTTTCCTCTTTCCCGGTTTGTTTAGAGCATCTCCACTAGTCTCCCCGAGAAGCCCCCCACGACCACTTTTTTTTATCCGGACGGCGAAAAACGGCCCAGTCAGGCCCCCGGTTCCTCGTTTTGGTCCGGATTTGAGCCTATTTTCGTCCGGACTCCCCATGCCATCCTCGGTTTCCCGGGGGTCTCCCGGGGACTCCGGATGAAGCTAAACCAACCGCCCACGCCCACGTGTCTCCTCTTTCGTCCGGATTCCCCGAGCCATCCTCTTTTTCCCCGAGAAACGTCGCTTGGGGAGCACGACTGGGAAACTACTCCTCCCCACGCCAAATCTTCCTCCAATCCGGACGAATATTTCGCCGGATTTGGACGTGGGGAGTGCCAACGAGTGGGGATGCTCTTATCCGGAGCGGCAGGGATCGTTCGGTTGTTTATCTACTCCTCCCAAGCTCTTCTTGATGTCCGAGCCCTGCTCTTTTTTTACCTGTTGGACGTGCGACGCAGCCCCCACCATTTTGGTCATTGGGTAACAATGGCTTGTGCATGTTCAGACAACTTTACAGGCTTTTAGGCTACGAGCCTTCGCAGTCTACAGTGTTGTGCGGCAGCAAAGCTTTGGCAGGGAAGTCGTTTGGAGCGACCCGGGAGCCCTCACTTTTCAAAAGTTGCCTTTGGTTTGGTGTTGAGCTTTGCATGCAAACGGTGCCTGCACATTGCTCAAATTCGAATGGATGATATCCTCCCGGTCGCAACATAAATAAATAAAGAGAACGAGTTACAGCTTTTTTTTGTTCTTCAGATTTTGAGGAGAGGAAAAAGCGAACCTGCACTACTTGGCTAGTCTACGAGTACTACTCGTACCATATGCCGTGCGTGTGTAGAGAATGCACATGCTGCCCTGCAGGCTGCAGTGCAGAGAAACCGGCCGGTACGAGATGGGCGGCGCACCGGGCCAAGGCACGTACCGTCGCCGTTGGATTTGATAAAAGCTGGGACGCACTGCCCAAACCCACATGGAGTCTCACAGTGCGGGGCCTCCACCGTGCACGCATCCATTTTACCCGGAACAGACCATGCTCGATCGACCGTACTATCTACGTACGTACGTACGTAGCACACGTACCAGGAAGGGCGTATTGGTTAACTCTAGACGAAGCCACAAAGGGACGATCACGGAATCTTCTTCAACTGAAAAACAGATGTAGTCTTCTCTCTGAAAACTGAATGTCATGCCAAAGGTTAGGGTTTTTTAGTGGAGGGTACTACGTGGTATCTTACCGACCGAAAGTATCCTGAAGCATAGACATATAGCTTAGTTAGGCAGATGCATGCGTTAATCGCATGCGATCATGCCAAGAGGTTTTGGGAGGAGGCTGAGAAATGGTTGGTGTTTTTCAAAGATAGTGATGATTTTCGTTCCAAAATCGGTACGTGGTCAAGAGATATTCTCTGTGATCAAAGTTTTTTGAAGACAGATCGAACGAAAATCATCACTTTCTATGTGGCGATCTGGAACTCGAGGAACAACTGGACACATGATAAGGGAAGCTATGATCCAGTAGCGTCAATCAAGATGGCAAAGGAAACTCTGGTGGTACTTTTCATCCCTAAGAAGCATATTGTGATTCTTCTAGGTCATGGTTGGAGACCTCCTGAAAACGATGCTATCAAAATAAACACTGATGCATGCATTTTATTTGAAGCCCGAAAGGGTGGAGCTAGAGGAATCGCAAGATCTTCATCCGTTACCTTTTTAGGAGCCTGGAGTAAACCCCTCTCTGGAATATCGGATCCCCTTATAGCTGGAGCTCTCGCACTTCGTGAGGGTGTTATCTTTGCAAGTTTGAGAGGATTCTGAAGAGTGGTTTTGGAGACAGGCTGCCTGGAGGTTGTTGACCTCTAGAAATCTCGTCGCGACTCTCCTTCTGTCGTGCCACCAATTCTAAAAGATATAGAAGAGTTTGCTTTGAACTTTACTTCTTTTGTTATTCAGCATATATCAAGATCAGCTAATCACTCTGCCCACCTTTGTGCTAAGCTTGCTTGCACTCCGGATGGGACACACAGCTGGCTTGAATGTATTTCAGATTTCCTGGTGCATCAGCAACCACGGCGCGACTTTTAATTCGTCGGTCATGGCAACTTTTCTTGTAGTGTGTGAGGTAGTGTTAGAGTAATAAGCTTTCCAAGTTGCAACTTGAGCATACAGATGAAGGAATTGAAAAATGTAAGCCCGCCACCATAGTTTAGAAATATAGAGCATGCATTTAATATTCTTTTTACACTACCAACGAGTGGTGCCAAATCCCCAAGCATGTGAAGTGCATCTTTTCCACTAAAGATCCATAAAAAACTGAGCCAGAGTATTGCATCAACATCATTAATGTTAATGGCTACTAGATATGATTCATAAAAATTAATCATATAACCTGTGGCCAGCTGCAATTTATGTAAAGCTTCCTTGAGAACTTTCAAGTGATCTAAGCTAGCTTCCATAAACAGAAGTGTGTCGTCAGCATATTGCGCAACATGGAAATCATGCCCATCAAAATGAACATGCGGCACTAGCTCACATTCAACAAAAAGACGGTTGATTATGGACTGAAGAAGGTCAACAGTAGACACATACAAGAGTGGCGACAAAGGGTCTCCCTGCCTCACTCCTCTCCGACAGGCAATTTTTTCCTCGGGATTCCATTAAGCAAAACCGTCGAGGTTCCTGAGTTTAGACTATTCTCAATCCATCTAATCAATATTTCGTCAAAGCCTTTTTGTCTAAGCAGCTAAAGAATAGCTGAGTGCTCAATAAGATCCAAGGCTTTGTCAGAGTCTAGTTTAAAATGATAGCACCATTTGAGGCAGCTTTACAATGGTGCAAATATTCAAATGACCAAGCAAGACAGTCTTGGATCATGCGTGATTTAATAAAACAGTATTTTGTAATGAACCACGTCACAAATTCTAGACTGAAATATATTGGCCAAGAGTTTAGTGAGGAGATTGAGACATGAATTCAACAATTGGGGATGAGAACACTTCCTTTTTTCATTCTATGGCCATGATTCGGTATAGGCAAAATCACATTACTCACTACACCCTTCGAGAGATGGAACGGAAGTTTCTGAAAATGAAGGCAACAATGTTGTGGAAATCATTCAGAGACAGATTGGGGGTCTCCATTGATACAGTTATACCTTGGGAGATTATGAATATGGTACAAACTGCACAAAACTTACATGATCTTTCAGCACACTTCACGACAAAGGAGATTGACAAGGTTGTGGCGAGTCTCCCTATAGATAAAGCACCCGGACTGGAAGGTTTTGGTGGACAGTTCTTAAAGAGCAGTTGGCACATCATAAAATCTAAATTTTATAAGCTATGCAAATATTTTTAAGATGGACTGATCTCTCTCGATGCCATATCCATAAAGTATATCAACTTGAATCAACTCTCAAGGCTACATATGAAGAGATCGATGTGATACTATGCGAGCTTGAGATTTACTTCACGCCTGCAATCTTTTTGACATTATGGTGCATCTATTGGTCCATATATTGGACGATATCAACCATTTTGGGCTGACATTCCTGCACAACATGATGTTGTTCCAAAGGATGAATGCGGTCATGAAAGGATATGTTTGTAACAGGACCGTCCGGATGGAAACATCGTCTAGATATTTCTGACCGAAGTGTGCATCTCTTTCTGCAAGAATTATCTAGACATCGAGAACCCTACTGGTTTGCCAGGAAACAAGCACCTTGGCATGATCGATGGAGTAGGTCACAACACTCACCGGCTAAAATTTCAAGGGAGGCATCACCAAAAAAGAAGTACACAAGTCGGGCAAGCTCTTATTCAGCCACAAAACAGAGTTCCCCCGCGTCAAGCAACTGGCAAACCGTACGATGGACGCCCACTCCGCCAATGCATCACATGCGAGACTTCATACAGCTTCAACAACAACTTATGTTGCCATGTCAGGTCCAAACCTTTGGCTAAGACTTGTCGAACTGCACTGCGGAAGATCACAATTTTGAGTTATGTCGCATGGAGCAGAAGCATGCGCAACTCATCCACAGGGATATTTGCGGTAAGGAGGGGTTGTTCTACGTTGGCGATCGACTACCAACTCGGATGGAGGTAGAAGATCGCTTAGATATACAATGTGAGGACAGCGAATTAAACATATTAGGTGGCATCCGCCTGTTCCCGCCGAGATCAAGTCAAAAGGGAAGATGTTGTTGTTTAATAGGTAAGACAAACTTGCCTAGCTTTAGTTTAGAACGATTGAACTTGTGTAGTAAACTTTATTCCTAAACTTTCCTAGCTCTAGTTTCGGAAGATGAACTTATGATGAATGCTTATATTCGGGATATGAATCAAGCATGCTCAATTTTGTTGCTTTTATTTTTTCGAACATGTGAACTCTTGTTTTTGTTTGTCTAATATTGTGTTGCATATTAACTTCGAATTTTATTGTGACTTATATGTCTTGGGTATAGAGATGAAGAAGTGGTATGTCGTGTACGAAGGTAGGATTCCCGGAGTCTACAACGAGTGGGCAGACTTTCTAAAACAAGTGAACAAATTCAAGGACAACAATTACAAAGGATACAAGAGTAAAGAGGAGGCAGAAGCTAGGTACATGAAGCACCTACTAGGGGAAGATAGAAAGAAGAAGCGGATGAAGACCTTAATTATAATCCTGATCTTGCTCATCATGATTGCATTTCTGTTGTATGTGATCGTAGTTTAGATGATGAGCTAAGTATTTTCTTTCTTAATCTAGCGGGTTAACAAGCTATTCGATCGAGGCGCACTAATTTGCTTAATTGTCTATTTTGGTTCTAATGTGATGAACTTGAACCGATTTGATCACTTATCTATTTATACTACTTGAAAATTGTACATGTCTATTAATACAGTTTTGCAAACTGTGATGTATACATAGGCTCACAAGTCAGCTGAAACACAAGAGAGCTTATGCTCTTAACCATTGGAACTTGGACTCTGGGCCTGGATGTGTTCTCTGCGTGGGTGCTGATTTGGAAACAAGAAATCATCTATTTTTTGAATGTGACTTTTCTTTGGAATGCTGGGATTTCGTGAACATCACCTGGGATTTGTCTAGGTCCTTCTTTCAAGGTTTTGTGTCGGCCAAGATGGCTTTCTGCGGACCTGCTTGCTGGAGATACTTTCTTGTGCGGCTTAGAATATTTGGATGGTTCAAAATGATTAAATTTTCAGAAATATACCAATCTCGTTTCATAGATGGAAAGTGGGTTTCCAAAGCAATCTCTTGTTACATAAGTATAAAGTGAAGGCAGCTAAATTTCACCACTAGTTGAATTACTTGTATCTACCTTTGTTTAGTTCTATTTTGGCGTCTTAGGCATATCCTTCCATCCTGGTGTAATCTGACCCTTGGGGTAGTGATTCTAATTCTCTTATTGACATATCTATATAATTACGCCGTATGGCCTTTCCCTATGGTGAAGGTGTCAAACAAAAAAACAGATATGCGCGCTGAAATACGACATTGATGGCGTGCTCAAAAAAGTTTTGGTGGCGTGCACCCATAAGCCTACCATAGGGGCACATACTACTAGTAGATGTAAATACTAGTGGCACACCTCCCTGGTACACTACATTAATAGGGGTATTGGTAGCGCGATGCATGGTATGGTACAGTATACCCTGATACGCTACCAGAAATAGGGGTACTTCTACCAATATGGGTGCACCACCTGTAGCTCATCACCAGTGGGGCGCCCGAGTCCGCCACCAATGATTGGTTTGGGTACGCCACCAATAGTTAGCTATTTTGTACTAGTGATTGGGCAGTTCCATGACGTTGTTAGTCCAACCTACTTAGCTAAAGTAGTGTTGTCACCAGGCTTCCAATTTCAGCCGCCTTTCATCCATACCTTGGCACCGTGCCTAGAACCATCATCTTGAAGACGAACACCGGCTGCTTCTGGATGGTGAAGTTGAAAGATGTGAATGACACAATTTCCATGGATCAAGTGTGGCTTGCATTTTCTGTTGCTCATGACATCAAGATCAACTACTTCATAACCTTGAAGGTCCTTAAGGGCGGCGCCTTCAAGACCACCATATTTGACTACATCATGACTGAGCTAGTGAAGAGGTGCCCACAATATAGTCTAGCCCTTACAATGATCGATGAGTGAAAGTTGTGTCTAATTATCTGTCTGTCGGTTTGAACCAAGTTGGATCGTGTCATACTGAACCATGTTCCTTTCCGTGTTGAACTATTTTTTATCGTCTATCTATCGTCCTTAATTATGTTTGCTTTCGTGTTGAACTATGTTTGATCCTATGTTTGTGGTTGTGAAAATATGTTCAATCGTATATCCGTCTTATATTGTTGATCCATAGTAATGCACAAAAAGGTTGATAAACTCATTAACTCCAGAAAATGTTATCACCTCTCCCAAAAAAATGAGAAATCTTCCAACTGGTTGTGTTTGAGTGCTCTTCTTTACATTGACTGAATTTTTTTGGAACAAACAACATGTTTTTTCCTTGTAAGCTTAAAACAGCCTACCAAATAAATGGGTTTTTGTTTTTCCACGGTGCCAAAATAATTTTTTTGGCATCAATCAAAGTGCACAAACATAATTAAATTAAATTTGCACGCAAGCAGTGCCGGTGGGCTAAGTCGGATGAGAGGGGGAAAAACCATGCAACGAAACAATCAAGCCCTAAGAGCATCTCTAGCTGTTGGCGCTTCCCACGGCCAAATCCGGCGCTAAATAGCGCCGGATTGGACGAAAGTTTCGACTGGGGGGTGCCGAAGTTCCAGCCGTCTCCCCGGTAGACACCCGGTGTTCGACGTTTTTCAGAAAAAAAAAACGTCCATCGAAACGACCAAAATCAAATATCCTGCATAGTTCGGCGAATTTGACCAGTTTTTCCAACATTTGGCTTATTTTTATAAATAAACATTACAGTTCAACAAAACAAGACAAGTTTTCAAACAAATCAAATGGAAACTAGTTGGTGTTGCCTCGAAGCGTCCATATGTGCTCCACCAGATCATCCTGCAGTTGTTGATGCATTGTGAAGTCTCGAATTTACTGACGCAAAGCGATGAACGCAGCCCACGATGCCGGCACCTGGTGGTTAGGTTGTGCAAGAGGACCCTCTCTGTCATATGGTGCAGCTTGTTCGCTACGAGAAACCGAATACTTCTACTCATTCTCGATAATCATGTTGTGTAAGCACACACAACAGTTCATCACCTTCCACATCTGATCTTTGGACCAAGTCAAAACGGGGACCGGACTACAGCAAATCTCTGCTGGAGGACACCAAATGCACGCTCGACGTCCTTTCGGTAACCTTCTTGTTCCTTGACAAACTCCACCTCCTTCGGGAGGACAGCGCCTGAGATAGTCTTCATAAATGTTGCCCACTTTAGATAGATACCGTCTGCAAGATAGTATCCCTTGTTGTAGTGCCGGCCATTGATCACAAAATTAACCGGGGGAGCATGAACCTCAACAAGCTTGGAGAAGATAGGCGAGCACTGCAAGACGTTGATGTTGTTGTTGGATCCCGGCATACCAAAGAAGGAGTGCCAAATCCAGAGATCATGGGTAGCCACTGCGTCAAGTATCATAGTGGAGCCTTGTAACATCCCAAAAATCCCAAAAACAAAACAAATGAATTTCCCTAGTTCCAAATTTTGGAACCAACAAAAACTTTTATTAAATTAAGTTTGATACATAATAAGCTTGCTTAATTCTTGTGCTATTGCCATGATTGCTTGTTACTAGTATTTGAAATAATCTTAAACCCTAGAACCTCACCCTTCTTTTCATCACCCAAGTTAAATTAAAATAAAAGGGAATGAAATTTAAAAAAAAGCATATGTGCCTATGGATATAATGATAAATCTTTACCCTAGACCTTTCCACTTTATTTAAAGGATTGGGAAAGCTTTATAAACCTTATATAGTCCTTCTTAAATCATTTCCAAGTTGAAACCAAAAAAAAAGAATAAAAAGAAACTAAGAATGCCATAGAGGCATATGAGAGTAAAATAGCAAATATAGGAATTTAAGAAAAACTAATCCTAGGACTGGTGTGAATGGTTGGATCACCTCCATATATCTTTTCAACACTCAACAACACCAATTGGGTCAAACCAACTCAAAGTTAAATTCAAATACAACATATGCATAGAAGCCTATGTGACACATAGCCAATTCACTAAACTTTGACCTATGACTTCAAACCTTGACTAAGCGGTGTGAAACCATCTCTAAACCTAATATAACACTAAATGGACCCTAACCCATGCCTAAGTAAAGCAAGGGAAGCAATTTACAAGTTTATTAAATATTGACACCTCATCTCTTATACATTAAGGCCGAATTTGCAAATCTTTGAACAAGACCATTTGAATTGGTTTCAATGCTCTTAAAATGTTTCTAAACTCATAAGAACCACATTAGAGTCAACCAAAGTCAAATTAAATGGAGAGAAATCAAATAGGGAGAAAATTCCCAAAATTCACTCACATACACATTATGCCAAATTGCAAATCTTCAACCAAGGCCACCATTGCTTGATCTATTGTTTGTAACACTCTTAGATATGATAAATAAACACAATTGCATCAAAGAAACCAAAATCAAATCAAAGCAAAACTCAAAATCAACATACATGTGATAATGGTCATTTGGCCATTTTATAAAATGTTCCCCACTTTACCCCTCTGTATTTCTCAATTCTTAAACTAAACTTAGTCAACTAGTGCCATGTCATCCAAGACCATGGCAAGGTCAACAACTTTCATGTTGACCATCTCTGCTAATGTTGACCAGGTTGACCAGTATGATTTTGACAAATGGAGACTTCAAATCTATGTGAAGATGACCCACATTTTGAATTGTTGCAAATCTTCACCTAATTGAACCAAACCACCACCAATCCAACCCATTAATTATATAATTGAGCTCCACCAAAAAGAATTGCAAAATTCTAACTTTTTCTTCATGCGGCCATTGTGTCGAACACCTGGCAAGCATCATCTCAGATTTTCAACACATGCTATTAACCTCTGGTCCAAAGCCTCTACCCCTTTACATATATGATCATCAACCTCCTACACCCCTCCTGCATCTCTACACGTCCTTGCCCCGTCGTTTAAAGTGAGGAGAAACACCTAAACTAAGCTGGCCGTGCACCATGCCGGCCACACATGCCACTCATCTCTCTAGCTCCCCCCTCTCTCTTTCACCTTGTCTTCGAGCATCTCTGATGCATAAGGACTAAGCCTGTACCACTCACTCAATCTCCAACGCACGGCATTGGCCGGAACGCGCTCGCCCAAAACGCGCCAGGATGTGCCAGCACGCGCGGTGACCACGCCCTGGCATCGCCAGTACGCCAAGCGCTCGAGCACCCCCGTCCTTCTCTGGCCAAGCTACTCCTGCATCGAGCACCGCCTCCCCGCCCTCTACACGCTAGACAAACCTCCAGGCCTGCCCCTGCACCGTAGCCACCGCCATGATCAGCACCGTCCGCCACGGTACTGCAAGGACACCACCGTCGCCAGCGCGCCACAGACCATCATTGGACGCGCCATCAAGCGCGCTAGCACCGCCTAGGCGTCGCCTACCAGCTGCGCTGCATAGCTTGCCCCTTCGATCGCCAGAAACGTCGAGCCCATGGTCGACCTTCCCAGCACCCCGCGGCCACCCCTCGACCCTATAAAAGGGGACGATCGGCTCCTTCCCTCTGCACACCATTCCCTCCCCTCCTCTCACTGAGCCTCCTCCACCGATCAATTTCACCGGCCATCGCCGGAGTCGCCCCAATTTGAAGCTCGGAGCCGCCGGAGCCCGCAGATCCTCGCCATCGATCCGCGCCTCCCCGAGCTCCGCCACTGTACCAGGAGCCTCTGCTACCTCGCCAACGTCGCCTCGAACCTCGCCATCGACCGCCGGCGACCCACAGCGCCCTCCGACCCCCTAGGTACGCCGCCAGCACGCCAGGATCTCGTCGGAGACGACGAAGCTCCCCGGCCGTTCGATCGAGTTCTGATCTAACGGATCACGTCGCTCGTACCGCTTCGCTCAGTTAAGAGCCACTGACGGGTGGCTCCCACCTCGTCAGGCGGCCCGCGCACACGGGCTGTGTGTTGGGCCGTGTTGCTCTGTTTAATTCCATTCGGCCCATTTTGTTTTCCCGCGTGGCCCAGTAATTCAAATTTGATTTAATCCTTTTAGCTAAATTCAATACTGCTGCCCACTTCAAAATTAAATAGTTTGAAATCTACTGCACCAAATTTCACAAATTTTATATATTTGGAAAGCTCATGAAATTATCTAAACAATGCCACTGGCCTCATGTCCAAATTCGTAATTAAATTTAAAATGATAAAAATAACAAGGCAGGACCTTTTCTGACTTCAAATAAATATTATAAATTATCTATAAATGATTGTAAGTTGATTCCAACTCTAATAACTCACCTTTGACATAAGCTAATTGTTTATGCAAAAATATAGCATAGTTGTTTTGCAGGATCATGGACTAGAGTTAAATAATGGCTATGGAACCATTTCTAGACTATTTAATACATACACATAGAATTATTTAAATAGTACGAGGGCTTCTCTCTCATTTAAATTGTGATCTTAAGTAATTCCATTAGAGGTACTGAACTTGGTCAAGTAAGTCTCATGCTTAGTTACTTATAAATTTTAAAATCATTTAGAGGATAGTTTAACTTATATGAGGCATAGCTTCTCACTAAAATCATTAAGCCAAATAGTTCAATGAGAATTAATAACACATATATTAATGAACCATAGGTTCCTATTTGAAAACAATTAATCATTCTCATAAGTAGTATTTAAATATGTCCAACCTATCTATTAAATCATATGAGATACTTAGGCCTCATTTAAATCTTGCCTCAACCAAATTAATATGAGATAGATACCATGGTCAAATAAAACTCACATTAAATTAATTAATATTATTAAATCATTGCAAGGTGTTATTAAGAAGATATGAGGTGCTCACCTCATTTAAATCATCTTTCTCAAATAAAATGAAGTAATGATTGAGCTTTAATTTCCTAAGCTCATACTTGCTCACTTGTAGTTTTTAATCTAAATAGGTATTTAAATTTTCCAAAGATTAATTAAATCACATAAGATGATGAATCTCATTAAACTCACTTTTCTCAAATCTTAAGGGTGAAGTGTTGACCTTGGTCAACAAGGGATCCTCCCTGGTTATTTTGAGAATATTAAATCACCTCGATAATAGTCCTTTAAATTAGTTACAAATATGTGTTAAATCATATGAGAGATACTCCTCTCATTTACATCTTGTTCTCAAGTAATCCAATATGAGGTAGTAATCATAGTCTAGGTAACCTCATATTGAATTATTTGGTGGCATCAAATCACTACCATGATAGCCTGAAATTGCATGAGGTATGGAACCTCATTTAAATCATTTTCTCAAATGATAAGTATGAAGAGGTTGACTTTAGTCAACCTAGGTCATATATTATTCATAAGAGAAATTAAATCTTAAGAAGATTCAATGAGAGGAAATTATTTCTCACCAAACCAAAGAGAAACCCTAACTCCATTTTTCAATGAGAGGAAATTATTTTTCTATTAATAAATAAAAAGACCCTAGCATAATCTGGTAGTAAATGTTAAGTAGTGATGCTAGATCATTGTGTGAGCCACTAAGGCTAATTAAGAGTACTTAAGTATTGTTTGGTGATTGTATCCCCGTATTCGTTTATAGACGCTAGTACCGGAGACTATCAAGAGGAGGAGGTATTCTACCAAGAGGAAGAAGAAGAATACTTTGATCACTTCACCAATCAAGGCAAGCTGATATTAATGCAAGCTATTACCCATACAAGCAAGCTAATATTCTTGCAAGCTAGACTAATGCAAGCTAACCCTTGCTAAAACAAGTGCTTAGCTCTACAAGAGCAAAGGCACCATCACATTTTATTTTTATGTATTACCTATCCCATGTTTTTACTTACTTTTACCTTGGCTTATTTATTTCAAGTACTTTTTGATTTATGATGTACTTGGTCCAGAGTAGAACAATACTTGGTTTAGATTGACACCACTCAAGGCTAGATAGCACCCCTCATATAGTTGCTATTGCTAATCAATTAAAATTGGACTACTCTAGATGGGAACATGAGACTTTAAAATAAAGTTGAAACCTTGGAATGATGGTTCATTCCATTGAATGACTTTGAAGGTGAATATGACCAAGAGAAGATGGTGATTTTTGATATAAAACTGATGGTTGGGTTCGGATGCGATACCATTCCAATTTTGAAAGTACCCCCACAATACCCAAAATGGGTAAGGGCGTAACTAGAAATTTATGTGCTTTAGTATGGGTTCCCTCTAAACAAGCGTCATCGGGGTTAAGCTGAAGGCTGCCTCTACAGAAGTGATGTGATATGACGTGAATGAGGTGAATTGTCCGGCCCAAGCCCTGTGCAGTTCCCGGGTTAACAGTTGGTTCTCACCGGGAGGCCAAGCTCATGGGGAGAGGTGCATATACTAGAGTACATAAGTGAAAGGTTATGGTTGGTAGTCCGCATACGGAGTATGATAAATCAGGGCCAGTTAACCCTGACGGATTATTGCAAATATTGTGGCACAAGTGTACGACCTCTGCAGAGTGTAGAACTATTCGAATAGCCGTGTCCACGGTTACGGACGATTGGAAAGGCCATACTGTTCCTTCATCAGACCATTTTCAAAAAGGTGACATGTGATCGGTGACGTGAATGTGACCGGTAAATGGTGACTTTGACTGGAACCACAACAGAGTTGTGGGGATGACACTAATGTTCCCACTTGAGTTAGTCTAGTGATTCAAGCATCTTTACTAAATGTTTATGAAATAAACTTGGCTTTAGGCAAATAAACCTAGAGCTTAGTATCCCCTTACCAAAATTGATAGTGCTTACACTAGTATTAGTTTGCGAGTACTTTAAAAGTACTCATGGCTTTGTCCCTGGCTATTCAAATGGCCAGACTATGAAGGTGAACAGCTGTACGAGGAAGATGGACAGCAGAACGTCTACGACAGCTAGGACCGCTCTTGACGTTAACAGTTGCATGTGGAACAAATGGACCGCGACCGTTACTTCGCTTCCGCTATGTGTTTTGTAATAGGATCTCTAGATCCACGATGTTGTATTAAGACTGGATCATGTGATCCTTTGTTGTAAGACGATTTGTGCTGTAATGAATGATGTGTTGTGATATCAATCTATTATGTCTCGCAAAAACAATATTCCTGAGATTGCGATGAATGGCATAATAGGCATCTGGACTTAAAAATCCGGGTGTTGACAAGTTGGTATCAGAGCCATTGTTTGACCTTAGGAGACCCTAGTTAGAATGGACGTTCGGAAAATTTTAGTTTCTAAAACAAATGAAGGAAGTATTTGTGAAAAACTTATTCATTTTCTTCTCTACCAGATCTTCTTAAAAATAATAAGCCATGCATCTCCTTACAAATACATTAAAATTTTGCCACACTTGTTCACATCTCTAACTTACTCATCCATTTCACTTTCAGATGGAGCCTTACGTCCAGAGGGAGACCTACGATCTGGAAAACGGAGGAAGTCTGGTGTTTGAGCGCGACTTGTACCTAGTGTCCGAGAAGCTCGAACGCCCACCTCCCCAGTTCCACGGAGTTCGGATCCACAACACCCCCGCTGGGGAACAGCAGTGGATGATCACCGCTGACTTAAAGGGAAGTTCGGAGCCTCCCATCTCGGAGAGGATCCTTTTCTCCTTCAAGGCCTATAGTTGGGTGGACGGTCTTGCTCACGCCCTTCAGGAGGGACTTGCTCGGGTGTGCGGACAGAACATCGCCGCACTCCGGGGAAGCCGCTTCGCCCACTTCGCGAGGCACGACACCATGGGGGAACCCATGGCACTCTCTTCGCACCCGGTGCTCAAGATCCATGTGCAGCATTTGGACTTTATGCTTCATGAGACCCGGAAGGACCTGGAGCTGACACGTGTCCACTCCCACCGTGCCCAGATGGCTTTGGCTCATCATGCTGACGCCATCAGACTAGTCGCCAAGGACCGCCGGTCACTTCGCCTGCAACGCGCCAAGAATGTCGCTACTATCACCCATCTTCGCGAGAAGATTCGCACCTTGGAGATGACTGTCCGGACACAGCAGGACCAGATCCAGGAGATGGAGGAGGATGGAGAAGACATCCAAGGAGGCGATGACTTCCTGAGTGACGACAACGACTTTGAGGATGACGAGTTCACTGATGAGGAGGACTACGAGTTTCTGGAGTCTGCAGAGGATGGGATCATTCCCATCGATGTGGATGAAGACAATGAGGAATAGTTGCACTAGCTTCACTTACGTAGGTGTGAGTTGTATCCCGCACCATGTATCGTAGATTGTGGAAAAAGGGTTCTTAAAACCCTTAGTGCTTTAGCTTGTAATGTGTAATGTTTGTTGTGAATAAATAAAATATGTGTTATATTTATCTTGAAAATATCTTAAGTTTAAGTTTAAACTTAACTCAAAATAAGCCATAGAAAATTTCCCTCTTATCTCATGATATATCTACATAATCAGATGGCACCCCCAAATTGCAACGCAAATCAGGATGCCATGATGCAACTACTGCAAACAATGATGGCAGACCGGGAAGCCGAAAGAGCTGAACGCCAAGCAAACCTTGCTGCACTGCAACAGATAGCTCAGAACAATCAAGGCCATAGAAACCACGATCACCCTGGGTCAAAGCTGAAGAATTTCCAGAACACCAACCCTCCAATATTCAACAAAATCGAAGAGCCCCTGGATGCTGACGACTGGCTCCAGACAATAGAGAACAACCTTGAGGTTGCGGGAGTTGAAACCGCAGAAAAAGTACTATTTGCCACCCACTACTTGTCAGGACCCGCAAGAGCCTGGTGGACTAGTGCCCGTGCAATGAATGCGGGACAAATGATGACATGGGAAGACTTCAAGCTGAAGTTCAGCAAGTACCATGTGCCCCAAGGATTAATCAAGAAAATGAGAGACGAGTTCCGTGAACTCAAGCAAGGAAGAATGTCCGTGGTGGAATACCGTGACAGGTTTCTCACTCTGTCAAGGTACGCCCCGGATGAGACCGACACAAATGAGAAAAGAAAGGAAAGATTTCTGAACGGACTGCACGACGAGATGCAAACGGTGTTAGTGAATATTCCGTTCGCTGACCTCGAAGCCCTCGTGGACTCAGCCATACAGATGGAAGGAAAGCTGCATCAGGCCAATGAGAACCGCAAGCGCAGAATGATGAACCAGAGTGGACCCCACCATACCCAGAAGCACCGCAATAACTCCTCTGGAGGATTCACCCCCAGAAACAACAGGCCACCTGCGCAGACTTATCGCCCCAATAACAGCAACAACCACGGAGGACCCCCGAAGCCCGGAGGCAACAACAATAACAACCGCAACCCCAACAGCCACCACAACAATGGGAACAACACCAACACCAACACTGGCCCGAGAACTGGAAGTAATGCCATCCCCGTCACCCCGAAGGACAAATCAACGGTAAACTGCTATGAATGTGGAGTTGTGGGCCACTTTTCCAAAGAATGCCCCAAGAAGCTTGCCAAGATCGCCGCCAACACCGCTGCACCTGCCCAGCAACAGCGCCGCTTCGCAAGTAGAAGGAACCAGAACAACAACAACGGACGTTTTTACCACATGACGGCCACTGAAGCTCCGGAAGCACCCCAGACCCTGACAAGTATGCCTTCCTGTTAAATCAAAAAGCTCAATCTCTCTTAGGAACTTAGCTCCTCCTAAAATCTCGGGACGAGATTTGTTTAAGGGGGAAGGGTTTGTAACATCCCAAAAATTCCAAAAACAAAACAAATGAATTTCCCTAGTTCCAAATTTTGGAACCAACAAAAACTTTTATTAAATTAAGTTTGATACATAATAATCTTGCTTAATTCTTGTGCTATTGCCATGATTGCTTGTTACTAGTATTTGAAATAATCTTAAACCCTAGAACCTCACCCTTCTTTTCATCACCCAAGTTAAATTAAAATAAAAGGGAATGAAATTAAAAAAAAAAGCATATGTGCCTATGGATATAATGATAAATCTTTACCCTAGACCTTTCCACTTTATTTAAAGGATTGGGAAAGCTTTATAAACCTTATATAGTCCTTCTTAAATCATTTCCAAGTTGAAACCAAAAAAAAAGAATAAAAAGAAACTAAGAATGCCATAGAGGCATATGAGAGTAAAATAGCAAATATAGGAATTTAAGAAAAACTAATCCTAGGACTGGTGTGAATGGTTGGATCACCTCCATATATCTTTTCAACACTCAACAACACCAATTGGGTCAAACCAACTCAAAGTTAAATTCAAATACAACATATGCATAGAAGCCTATGTGACACATAGCCAATTCACTAAACTTTGACCTATGACTTCAAACCTTGACTAAGTGGTGTGAAACCATCTCTAAACCTAATATAACACTAAATGGACCCTAACCCATGCCTAAGTAAAGCAAGGGAAGCAATTTACAAGTTTATTAAATTTTGACACCTCATCTCTTATACATTAAGGCCAAATTTGCAAATCTTTGAACAAGACCATTTGAATTGGTTTCAATGCTCTTAAAATGTTTCTAAACTCATAAGAACCACATTAGAGTCAACCAAAGTCAAATTAAATGGAGAGAAATCAAATAGGGAGAAAATTCCCAAAATTCACTCACATACACATTATGCCAAATTGCAAATCTTCAACCAAGGCCACCATTGCTTGATCTATTGTTTGTAACACTCTTAGATATGATAAATAAACACAATTGCATCAAAGAAACCAAAATCAAAGCAAAGCAAAACTCAAAATCAACATACATGTGATAATGGTCATTTGGCCATTTTATAAAATGTTCCCCACTTTACCCCTCTCGTATTTCTCAATTCTTAAACTAAACTTAGTCAACTAGTGCCATGTCATCCAAGACCATGGCAATGTCAACAACTTTCATGTTGACCATCTCTGCTAATGTTGACCAGGTTGACCAGTATGATTTTGACAAATGGAGACTTTAAATCTATGTGAAGATGACCCACATTTTGAATTGTTGCAAATCTTCACCAAATTGAACCAAACCACCACCAATCCAACCCATTAATTAGATAATTGAGCTCCACCAAAAAGAATTGCAAAATTCTAACTTTTTCTTCATGCGGCCATTGTGTCGAACACCTGGCAGGCATCATCTCAGATTTTCAACACATGCTATTAACCTCTGGTCCAAAGCCTCTACCCCTTTACATATATGATCATCAACCTCCTACACCCCTCCTGCATCTCTACATGTCCTTGCCCCGTCGTTTAAAGTGAGGAGAAACACCTAAACTAAGCTGGCCGTGCACCATGCCGGCCACACATGCCACTCATCTCTCTAGCTCCCCCCTCTCTCTTTCACCTTGTCTTCGAGCATCTCTGATGCATAAGTACTAAGCCTGTACCACTCACTCAATCTCCAACGCACGACATTGGCCGGAACGCGCTCGCCCAAAACGCGCCAGGATGTGCCAGCACGCGCGGTGACCACGCCCTGGCATCGCCAGTACGCCAAGCGCTCGAGCACCCCCGTCCTTCTCTGGCCAAGCTACTCCTGCATCGAGCACCGCCTCCCCGCCCTCTACACGCTAGACAAACCTCCAGGCCTGCCCCTGCACCGTAGCCACCGCCATGATCAGCACCGTCCGCCACGGTACTGCAAGGACACCACCGTCGCCAGCGCGCCATAGACCATCATTGGACGCGCCATCAAGCGCGCTAGCACCGCCTAGGCGTCGCCTACCAGCTGCGCTCCATAGCTTGCCCCTTCGATCGCCAGAAACGTCGAGCCCATGGTCGACCTTCCCAGCACCCCGCGGCCACCCCTCGACCCTATAAAAGGGGACGATCGGCTCCTTCCCTCTGCACACCATTCCCTCCCCTCCTCTCACTGAGCCTCCTCCACCGATCAATTTCACCAGCCATCGCCGGAGTCGCCCCAATTTGAAGCTCGGAGCCGCCGGAGCCCGCAGATCCTCGCCATCGATCCGCGCCTCCCCGAGCTCCGCCACTGTACCAGGAGCCTCTGGTACCTCGCCAACGTCGCCTCGAACCTCGCCATCAACCGCCGGCGACCCACAGCGCCCTCCGACCCCCTAGGTACGCCGCCAGCACGCCGGGATCTCGTCGGAGACGACGAAGCTCCCCGGCCGTTCGATCGAGTTCTGATCTAACGGATCACGTCGCTCGTAGCTCAGTTAAGAGCCACTGACGGGTGGCTCCCACCTCGTCAGGCGGCCCGCGCACACGGGCTGTGTGTTGGGCCGTGTTGCTCTGTTTAATTCCATTCGGCCCATTTTGTTTTCCCGCGTGGCCCAGTAATTCAAATTTGATTTAATCCTTTTAGCTAAATTCAATACTGCTGCCCACTTCAAAATTAAATAGTTTGAAATCTGCTGCACCAAATTTCACACATTTTATATATTTGGAAAGCTCATGAAATTATCTAAACAATGCCACTGGCCTCATGTCCAAATTCGTAATTAAATTTAAAATGATAAAAATAACAAGACAGGACCTTTTCTGACTTCAAATAAATATTAGAAATTATCTATAAATGATTGTAAGTTGATTCCAACTCTAATAACTCACCTTTGACATAAGCTAATTGTTTATGCAAAAATATAGCATAGTTGTTTTGCAGGATCATGGACTAGAGTTAAATAATGGCTATGGAACCATTTCTAGACTATTTAATACATACACATAGAATTATTTAAATAGTATGAGGGCTTCTCTCTCATTTAAATTGTGATCTTAAGTAATTCCATTAGAGGTACTGAACTTGGTCAAGTAAGTCTCATGCTTAGTTACTTATAAATTTTAAAATCATTTAGTGGATAGTTTAACTTATATGAGGCATAGCTTCTCACTAAAATCATTAAGCCAAATAGTTCAATGAGAATTAATAACACATATATTAATGAACCATAGGTTCCTATTTGAAAACAATTAATCATTCTCATAAGTAGTATTTAAATATGTCCAACCTATCTATTAAATCATATGAGATACTTAGGCCTCATTTAAATCTTGCCTCAACCAAATTAATATGAGATAGATACCATGGTCAAATAAAACTCACATTAAATTAATTAATATTATTAAATCATTGCAAGGTGTTATTAAGAAGATATGAGGTGCTCACCTCATTTAAATCATCTTTCTCAAATAAAATGAAGTAATGATTGACCTTTAATTTCCTAAGCTCATACTTGCTCACTTGTAGTTTTTAATCTAAATAGGTATTTAAATTTTCCAAAGATTAATTAAATCACATAAGATGATGAATCTCATTAAACTCACTTTTCTCAAATCTTAAGGGTGAAGTGTTGACCTTGGTCAACAAGGGATCCTCCCTGGTTATTTTGAGAATATTAAATCACCTCGATAATAGTCCTTTAAATTAGTTACAAATATGTGTTAAATCATATGAGAGATACTCCTCTCATTTACATCTTGTTCTCTAGTAATCCAATATGAGGTAGTAATCATAGTCTAGGTAACCTCATATTGAATTATTTGGTGGCATCAAATCACTACCATGATAGCCTGAAATTGCATGAGGTATGGAACCTCATTTAAATTATTTTCTCAAATGATAAGTATGAAGAGGTTGACTTTAGTCAACCTAGGTCATATATTATTCATAAGAGAAATTAAATCTTAAGAAGATTCAATGAGAGGAAATTATTTCTCACCAAACCAAAGAGAAACCCTAACTCCATTTTTCCATGAGAGGAAATTATTTTTCTATTAATAAATAAAAAGACCCTAGCATAATCTGGTAGTAAATGTTAAGTAGTGATGCTAGATCATTGTGTGAGCCACTAAGGCTAATTAAGAGTACTTAAGTACTGTTTGGTGATTGTATCCCCGTATTCGTTTATAGACGCTAGTACCGGAGACTATCAAGAGGAGGAGGTATTCTACCAAGAGGAAGAAGAAGAATACTTTGATCACTTCACCAATCAAGGCAAGCTGATATTAATGCAAGCTATTACCCATACAAGCAAGCTAATATTCTTGCAAGCTAGACTAATGCAAGCTAACCCTTGCTAAAACAAGTGCTTAGCTCTACAAGAGCAAAGGCACCATCACATTTTATTTTTATGTATTACCTATCCCATGTTTTTACTTACTTTTACCTTGGCTTATTTATTTCAAGTAATTTTTGATTTATGATGTACTTGGTCCAGAGTAGAACAATACTTGGTTTAGATTGACACCACTCAAGGCTAGATAGCACCCCTCATATAGTTGCTATTGCTAATCAATTAAAATTGGACTACTCTAGATGGGAACATGAGACTTTAAAATAAAGTTGAAACCTTGGAATGATGGTTCATTCCATTGAATGACTTTGAAGGTGAATATGACCAAGAGAAGATGGTGATTTTTGATATAAAACTGATGGTTGGGTTCGGATGCGATACCATTCCAATTTTGAAAGTACCCCCACAATACCCAAAATGGGTAAGGGCGTAACTAGAAATTTATGTGCTTTAGTATGGGTTCCCTCTAAACAAGCGTCATCGGGGTTAAGTCGAAGGCTGCCTCTACAGAAGTGATGTGATATGACGTGAATGAGGTGAATTGTCCGGCCCAAGCCCTGTGCAGTTCCCGGGTTAACAGTTGGTTCTCACCGGGAGGCCAAGCTCATGGGAAGAGGTGCATATACTAGAGTACATAAGTGAAAGGTTATGGTTGGTAGTCCGCATACGGAGTATGATAAATCAGGGCCAGTTAACCCTGACGGATTATTGCAAATATTGTGGCACAAGTGTACGACCTCTGCAGAGTGTAGAACTATTCGAATAGCCGTGTCCACGGTTACGGACGATTGGAAAGGCCATACTCGTTCCGTCATCGGACCATTTTCAAAAAGGTGACATGTGACTGGTGACGTGAATGTGACCGGTAAATGGTGACTTTGATCGGAACCACAACGAGTTGTGGGGATGACACTAATGTTCCCACTTGAGTTAGTCTAGTGATTCAAGCATCTTTACTAAATGTTTATGAAATAAACTTGGCATTAGGCAAATAAACCTAGAGCTTAGTATCCCCTTACCAAAATTGATAGTGCTTACACTAGTATTAGTTTGCGAGTACTTTAAAAGTACTCATGGCTTTGTCCCTGGCTATTCAAAATACAGAAAAGGGGGAGGACCCCGGGTTATTTTGAAATAGATCCAGGGGGTTTATGAGGAAACCATCCGCGCCAGGGACGCCGGGTTAGCAAACAAAACTGACAGGGGGCTAAAGGTAAAAGATTCAGATCTGAATCTGAGGGGAGTTTCTCACCGAGCGGGTGGCTAGCCCGAGCGGCTGACGGGTGGGGCCCTGAGGTCGACGTGGAGGCCGCGTGGCGGACAACGTGGCGGACGACGTGGAGACCATGCGCGCCGTGCACTCCAGGTGCTCGACGCCGTGCACAGGTGGTCACCACCGCGGGGCG
Source organism: Lolium rigidum (assembly GCF_022539505.1). Taxonomy (NCBI): domain Eukaryota; kingdom Viridiplantae; phylum Streptophyta; class Magnoliopsida; order Poales; family Poaceae; genus Lolium; species Lolium rigidum. The sequence continues at coordinate 137,038,690 of NC_061510.1, read as the reverse complement.
GCATGGATGCGCGCGGACGGAAGGAGGCGTCCCAGGACGCGCAAGAGGGAGCAACGGACACGCCTCGTCGGCGCGGGCCAACAGGAGGTGGCGCCGGGCACAGGGGGTCGCCAGGGAGCAGCCGGAGGCGAGGATCTGCGGGGTAGGACGTCGGTCACCGACGAGGAGTAGCAAAACGGAAGCGATAGAGATGCAGAGGATGTCCATGAGGTGCGCAACATTACCCTGAGCGCGATGGCGTGGTCGGTTCGGCCGGCGGTCGTCGAGGTTGGCCGGAATCGGCGAGTTTTTCCACCGGACCTGGAGAAGAAACGGCGAAAACAACGTCGATTGAGGGGGCCCTGCGGCGATTCCTTGCACGAGGATGATCAGGACAAGGAGGCGGAGCTCCTGATGGTTTTGGCATGGCGAGGGGTGGCTGGATTCGACGGGGCCATGGTGGTGCTGTGAGGTGGAGCTCGGTGGTTGGGGAAAAACAAAGCAGAGATGAGGGGAAAAGGGGGTGGCGGCGCGAGGGAGGAACAAGGGAAGGGCTAGGGTTTGGGGAGGCTTTTTAGGAGGGGAGAGGGAGCAGGTGGAGCGGGACCTCGGTGGTGGAGGACAGCGACGGGAGGGGCTTCACGTTGTCCTCGTGGAGGAAGACGACAGAGGAAGAAGATCCTTTTCCCACCGAAGGGGTACGGTGGAGCTGGGCTGAACCGGTGGCTGGGCCAAAGAGAAGAGAGAGATGGGCCGCCGGCTCGGGCTGAGAGAAAGAAAGGGGGGAAGACTGGGCCGCCGGGGAGAGAGAGAAGGTTGAGAGGGAATTGGGCCAGGGAGAGAGAGGGCCCATGTTAGAAGGGTTAGGGTTTGGTTTTGAAACTTTTATCTTTTTCTGTTTTTATATTAAACCATTTTAAATTCAAAGACATTCCAGTTTGAATTTGAACCAGGGGTGTGAGATAGATTAAAAATTAGTTTTCAAATATTTACTTTAGTTGTAGCCCAAAACAAAACACATTTTATTCCAAAATTAATTGTTGCACAAATTAATTATAAAATAGACTCTATGAGAGGGGGTTAGAGTTTATTAGATGGAAAAGAGAGATAAGGGTTTATTAAAACCATATGAGAGAGAAAATAAAGAGGTAGGGTTTAATAAAATAATTTTATTTGTTGAAAACATGGTTGATGTGATGCATACGCCATGATGATGCATAAAAGGAAAGCACAGACAAATCTAATATGGGATACTACCCGGGGCCGTTACATATGACGTGAATGAGGTGAATTGTCCGGCCCAAGCCCTGTGCAGTTCCCGGGTTAACAGTTGGTTCTCACCGGGAGGCCAAGCTCATGGGGAGAGGTGCATATACTAGAGTACATAAGTGAAAGGTTATGGTTGGTAGTCCGCATACGGAGTATGATAAATCAGGGCTGATTAACCCTGACGGATTATTGCAAATATTGTGGCACAAGTGTACGACCTCTGCAGAGTGTAGAACTATTCGAATAGCCGTGTCCACGGTTACGGACGATTGGAAAGGCCATACTGTTCCGTCATCAGACCATTTTCAAAAAGGTGACATGTGACTGGTGACGTGAATGTGACCGGTAAATGGTGACTTTGACTGGAACCACAACAGAGTTGTGGGGATGACACTAATGTTCCCACTTGAGTTAGTCTAGTGATTCAAGCATCTTTACTAAATGTTTATAAAATAAACTTGGCTTTAGGCAAATAAACCTAGAGCTTAGTATCCCCTTACCAAAATTGATAGTGCTTACACTAGTATTAGTTTGCGAGTACTTTAAAAGTACTCATGGCTTTGTCCCTGGCTATTCAAATGGCCAGACTATGAAGGTGAACAGCTGTATGAGGAAGATGGACAGCAGAACGTCTACGACAGCTAGGACCGCTCCTGACGTCAACAGTTGCCTGTGGAACAAATGGACCGTGACCGTTACTTCGCTTCCGCTATGTGTTTTGTAATAGGATCTCTAGATCCACGATGTTGTATTAAGACTGGATCATGTGATCCTTTGTTGTAAGACGATTTGTGTTGTAATGAATGATGTGTTGTGATATCAATCTATTATGTCTCGCAAAAACAATATTCCTGGGATTGCGATGAATGGCATAATAGGCATCTGGACTTAAAAATCCGGGTGTTGACAAGCCTTTTTTGTGACTCTTATACATTCCCTGCCAGGCAAACAGACAGTTCTTCCATTTCCAATGCATGCAGTCAATGCTTCCAAGCATCCCTGGAAATCTTCGAGCATCATCGACAACGGGGATCTTAATACTGTCTTCGACAGTGGGTGATCTCAAGTAGATGTCCCCGAACATTGCTATCACCGCCCTGCAGAACCGGTAGAAACAATCAAGGGCGGTGGACTCCGCTATCCGAAGATAGTCATCGGCAGAATCACCTGGAGCTCCATATGCCCGCATTCGCATAGCCACCGTGCACTTTTGGAGGCGGAAAACCCTGCCATGCCGGTGCAATCCAACTTGCATCTGAAATGGGAGTCGTACTCTCGAAGGGCTTACACAATTTTCAGGAAGAGCTTCCGGGTGATCCTGAAACGACGCCTAAAAACAGCCTCACCGTGCAATGGATCGTCGGCGAAGTAGTCGGCGTAGAGCATGCAGTAGCCCTCCATTCGCTGCCTCGGCTTGCACTTTCGGCGACCTGGTGACGACCCACCACGGTGACCAATGGCCGACTCGGCGTACAAGCCGGACAGGCAAGTTAGGATCAGCAAGTGCTCCTCGTCTTGGGCGGCGGCTGCCATTTCTTCTTCAAAAAGCTCGGTGAACATCTGCTCCTCCTCCTCGTCGGAGTCCATGTCCGGCCAGGCAATTGGACGAACACCTGCTGGGCGTGTCGATGACGAGCGACGCGAGGGAGCTGCCCGACGGCGGAAAATAGGCAGAGGGCACTGATACGTCCCAAACGTATCTATAATTTATTATGTTCCATGCTACTTTATTGATGATATCTACATGTTTTATGCATACTTTATATCGTTTTGATGCGTTTTCCGGAACTAACCTATTGACGAGATGCCGAAGTGTCAGTTCCTGTTTTCTGCTGTTTTTGGTTTCAGAAATCCTAGTAAGGAAATATTCTCGGAATCGGACGAAATCAACGCCCAGTACCCTATTTTCACCGGAAGCTTCCAGAGCACCCGAGAAGGACCAGAGGGGGGCCACTGGGCCACCACACACCACCCCGGCGCGGCCCAGGGGGGGCGCGCCCCCTAGTGTGTCGCCGCCTCGTCAGCCCTCCGACTCCGCCTCTTCGCCTATATAAAGGTCCCTGACCTAAAACACGATACGAATAAGCCACGGTACGAGAAAAGTTCCAGAGCCGCCGCCATCGCGAAGCCAAGATCTGGGGGACAGGAGTCTTTGTTCCGGCACGCCGCCGGGACGGGGAAGTGCCCCCGGAAGGCTTCTCCATCAACACCACCGCCATCTTCATTAACGCTGCTGCTCCCATGAGGAGGGAGTAGTTCTCCATCGAGGCTCGGGGCTGTACCGGTAGCTATGTGGTTAATCTCTCTCCTATGTACTTCAATACAATGATCTCATGAGCTGCTTTACATGATTGAGATTCATATGATGAGCTTTGTATCACTACTAGTCTATGTGCTACTCATGTGATGTTATTAAAGTAGTCTATTCCTCCTGCATGGTGTAATGGTGATAGTGTGTGCATCGTGTGGTTCTTGTCGTAGATTATGATCATAATCTCTTGTAGGTTATGGAGTTGATTATCGCTATGATAGTATTGATGTGATTTATTCCCCCTTCATAGTGTAAAGGTGACAGTGTGTATGCTATGTTAGTACTCGGTCTATTTTGCAAAGATCTATTATGCTCTAAGGTTACTTAAACATGAATATCGAATGTTGTGGAGCTTGTTAACTCCGGCATTGAGGGTTCGTGTAATCCTACGCAACGAATGGTCTTCATTATCAAACAAGAGTATATGTAGCACAAAGGAAGAGAACTTATTTTCTGGCACCGTTGCCGGGGAGGAAAGGTAAAAGGTACTCACACTCCGGATCTCGGCTACTAAGCTATTTTCCGGCGCCGTTGTAAGTACTCGAAGCTATTTCCTTTAGATCCTGCAATTGCATCTTTTGGTTTCTTGTTTACACTAGTTAGGCATAATGGAGAGCAACAATGAGCTTCTTATTTTATTTCCTGAGTTAAGACATGGATTGTTTGCGGCGAAAATTAAAAAACCTATGGAATCTTATTTGCATGCTAGTAACAATGATATTAGTATGAACTCTTTGAACACCATTGTTGTTAATGATATGGAAAATTCTAAGCTTGGGGAAGCTGGTTTTGATGAGCATGATATTTTTAGTCCCCCAAGCATCGAGGAGAAAATTTTCTTTGATGATACTTTGCCTCCTATTTATGATGATTATAATGATAGTGGTCTTTTGGTGCCGCCTACTATGGAGAGTGAATTTTATTATGATTATACTATGCCTCCTACACTTGTTGAGAATAATAATGATAGCTACTTTGTTGAATTTGCTCCCACTACAACTAATAAAATTGATTATGCTTATGAGGAGAGTAATAATTTTATGCATATGGCTCATGACAAGAATGAAAGTTATTATGAGAGAGGGTGTCAACACCCGGATTTTTAAGTCCGGATGCCTATTATGTCATACATCGCAATCCCAGGAATATTGTTGTTGCGAGGCATAATAGTTAAGTATCACAGTCATCATTCATTACAACCCATAAAGTCTTACAAATTGGAATCACATGATCCATATTACACAAATAGTTGATCTAACGATCAACGAACCGGTCAACGAACAAACATAAGTTCATAGCGGAAGCGTAAGATACAAGGACTCTATAGTCCACAGGCCAACGCTTGACGTTAGCGGACTCCTAGTTGTTGTAGACTTCCTGCTGACCGTCCTCCTCGTACTTCGTTGCTCCTCTTCATAGTCTGGCCATTTGAATAGCCAGGGACACAGCCGTGAGTACTTGATGTACTCGCAAACTAATACTAGTATAAGTGCTAACATTTCTAGTAAGGGGGTGCTAAGCTCTAGTTTCTTTGCATAAGCTAGTTTTAGTTCACAAGTATTTACTAAAGACTTATTCATATACTAACTAACTCAAGTGGGAACATCAGTGTCATTCCCACAACTCTGTTGTGTTTTCAATATAATCAAGTCACCATTCCCATTCATTCCAACCATATGATCAAATTCTAATACTGGAAACTGTATGGCCCTTCCAACCGTCCGTAACCGTGGACACGGCTATTCGAATAGATTTACACTCTGCAGAGGTTGCACACTTGTGCCACAACATTTGATTTCATCCGTCGGGATTTCCCCGAATCATCGTAACACGATGACGCGGATCATCAACCATAACCTTTCATTTACTAACCCTAGTATGAGCACCTCTCCCCATGAGCTTGGCCTCCCAGTGAAGACCAACTGTCAACCTGGGAACTGCATAGGGCTTGGCCGTACAATTCACTTCACATCATTTCTCAACAACGGAGGCAGCCTCGGCATAACCCCTATGATGTGTGTTCAGAGGGAACTCATACTAAGGTACATAAACTTCTAGTTAAGCCCTACCCATAATCAGGTATTGTGGGGGTACTCCATAATTGGAAAGGTATCGCATCCAAACCAATACTAGTTTTAATCAAAAATCACCATCTTCTCTTGGTCATATTCACCTTCAAAAGTCATTTCAACATTTCACCACACATGTTCCCATCTAGAGTAGTCATGTTTAATTTAGCACTAGCATCTAAGGATGAGGGGTGCTAAGTAATTTGCTTTGCTCCTAGGCTAACTTTGATACTCTTGTACTAATCTAACATTTACCCTATGGAATTACGAATCAATAGTACAAAATAACAGTAAGTAAAACTTAAAATAAAACTGGGAATTAGGCTCATGATATAAAGTAAATGGGTGGTGCTTGGCTCAGGATGAGCTAACACTTGCAAGAGTATTATCTTGCCTTGGTTGGGAAACTGGTCAAAGTGGTCTTCTTCTTCCTGACAGTAGACCTCCTCCTCCTCTGGGTACTCCTCGGTACTAGCGTCTAAAATACGAATACGGGATACACAATCATCACACCAATCTATTTACTAAACTAAGCACACACATGATTCACACAAATTAAACTAGCATCACATATCACTATTATGTTGGTGGATGGGTTTTTCTTATTAATTAGGAAAAATAATTTCCTCTCATAATAATCTTAAATGTTACTTTTGAATTATTCAGAGAAATAATTTCCTCTCATTATCTTTTTAGGATTTAATTTCTCTTATGTATAATATGTGACCTAGGTTGACCCAAGTCAACCTCTTCACACTTATCATTTGGAGAAAATGATTTAAATGGGGTGTAGCACCCCATACAATTTAATTCTAACATGGTAATAATTTAATATCATCAACAAACCATATGAGATTTTTTTATGATCAGAGGCTTCACCTCATATTGGATTGTTCATGACAGAATTTAAATGGAAGAAAAGCTCCCATATGATTTACTAATATTTTTGGACAATACCACTTAGGGAAAAATAGCCATATTGTCCACTACTTAAACTAGGGCATGATCATGCAAGGTGACCACACCATTTTATTGCATAATCAATTAGTGTAAGTAATATGTGAACTACCAGAGTTGGAACTAACTTAATATCTATTTTATTTGATTTTTGATAATTAATTGAGTAGGGAAAAGTCCCTGCCTTGTTATTTTTGTCGAATTAATTCTACAACGAATCTGGTCATGAGACCAGTGGCATATTGTAGACAATTTTAATAGCTTTCCAAATATATAAAATTTGTTAAATTTGGCCAAGCCAAACAATTTCTATGCAATTTCAAAGTTGGGTCCAGTGGGGTAATTCAACTAAATTATTTAAATGAAATTTGAATAAAAAGGGCCGGCGGGAAAAGCTAACGGGCCAAACGAATTAAAAGGGCCCAAGCCAGCCCACCACGGTCCACCGACGCGTGGGCTGCCCGACAGGGTGGGGCTGGCTCGTCGGCGGCTCACCGCACCCGAATCGGTACGGGCGATGTGGGACGCACGATTAGATCGTGATCCGACGGACCACGTCCATCGTCGTCGACGGGAGAAGAGCTCGCCGGCGCGGCTCGGGTAGGGGGTCGGAGGGCTAACCAGGGCTCCCGCGGTGGCTGGCAGTATGCTCGGGGAAGGTGTAGACGACGGCGAAGCTTCTGGCACCGGCGGCAGCTCCAGGGGCGGCTCCAATCGTCGGCGGCGAGGTGAGGTACTGGCGGGCTCCGGCGGCTAAATTGGCGAGTTCCAGTGGTGAATCGAGAAGGGGGAGTGGTCGAGGTGGTCGAGGGAGAGGAGGGGATGGTGCTGGTGTGCTCAGAATGGCCAGGGGAGGTCCCCTTTTATAGCTGAGCAAGGGTGCTGCGGGGCAGAGTGGTGGTCGACATGCTCGCGGGTGCTCCGGCGAGCTAGGGGGCTAAGCGGGGGCGTGGAGCTGTTCAGCGTGTCCAGGCGAAGCTACTGGCGGAGACAGCGGGGTAGGGCGGTGCCTAACGCGGTCACGTCGCGTCCATGTCTGCCGCGGCAATGGCGGGATCACGTCGTCGTTCCCGGCGGCGGCGGTCACGGGTTGGGGCTGGGCGCGTGTCTGGCGGCGTCGTGGTGGCGTGCTGACGCTCAACCCGTCGAGAGAGGGGCCAGGGCGTGTGTGTGGTGGCCGCGCGGCGCGTGGCCAGGGCGTGCCCGCGCATGTCCATGCGCGACAGCACCGGCATGGTGAGCACGTCCAGTGCGTGCGTCGGCCGGCCAGGGTCGGCCTCCTCCTCGACAATGGCCATGCTAGGCGTGGCTAGGGTGGTGCGCTGGTGCTGTTTGGCAAGGTGGCCAGGGTGTGGAGCAAGGGGAGAGAGGGGGAGCACGGCATGGCCGGCATGGGTGAGCATGGCCATGGCCATGGCCGGTGAGCCTCTCCCCTTAGGGTTTCTGTAGGTAGGTGAGGTAGAGAGGGGGCAGGGGAACCAGTAGGGTAGGTTTGGGGAGTTAGGGGTAGTGTAGATCACTATTTGCAATAGTTGCAAATAGTGCCCGAGTTTGCAAAAATCAAAAATAACCAAATTCGAAATAATTCAAAAGGTGAAAGTTTTTGAAATGTGATTGTTGATATATGTTGTAAATGACCAGAGAGGTTTTGAGGTGGTGGTGAAATTTTTGAGTTCAAGAATTCTCAAAAATGCCAAGTGTGAGATTGTTCACATTAATAAAAAGTTCCAACTTTGCATGTGTGTAGATTTTGATCCAAAAAGAATTTGGCATATATTTCTTCACATAAAGTGTTCACCTTGATGTCCTCTTGGATGACATGCAAAGAGTGGTAAGAGTTTAGTTTGAAGATTTTGAAATAGAGGGGCTCAAAGTGGTGACCAGATTATAATGGGCAGATTTGACCATTATTCTATGTGACCTCAATTTTTATTTGAATTCGATTTAATTGATGTTTCTATGATTCACAAAGTTGTAATATGAGTTGATTAACATATTCTAACTAATGGTGAAGATCAATTTGGTCTATGGTCAAGATTTATAAAGATGGCATAGAGTCTATGTGAGGGTTTTAGGTTTTTAGCATTTGCCTTTATTTTATTTTATTTTATTTTCTTTGTGATCTTCACTTGATCACCTTAGGGCTCTTAGGGTTTAGCACACACACAAGGTACATGCATCATGGCATATCACTCAAATGCACAAGACCTAAGCATGATACTATATGTAAGAAAAAGTTTTTGTTGGTTTGAAATTTTGCTCTCTGGAATTCTTCTAATTTTCTTTTATGGAAATTTGGGATGTTACAAACCCTTCCCCCTTACAAAAGATCTCGTCCCGAGATCTAAAAGAAAATTAGGTGCTAAAGAGATCTGGGTATTCTTTCTTCATGTCTTCCTCCCGCTCCCAAGTGGCTTCATCTTCGGTATGGTTGCTCCACTGTATCTTCAGAAACTTGATACTTCGGGTGCGGGTGGTTCTGTAGGCTTCCTCCAGGATGCGGATAGGCACTTCGCGGTATGTCAAGTCAGTGTTGATATCCACCGATCGATGATCGATGTTCTTGAATACCTCCGTCTTCTCGGGGACTTCAAGGCACTTCCGGAGGAGTGAGATGTGGAACACGTTGTGCACAGCTGCCATTTCTTCAGGGAGTTCCAGTTGATAAGACACTTCCCCTCGGCGACTCAGAACTTTGAAAGGTCCGACATATCGGGGTGCGAGCTTTCCTTTCAGCTGGAATCTCTGCATTCCCTTGAGGGGTGACACCTTGAGATAGACGAAGTCTCCGATCTCAAAGGTCATCTCTCGGCGTCTCTTGTCGGCGTAGCTCTTCTGTCTTGACTGCGCTGTCTTGAGGTACTCGCGGATTTTGTGCACCTTCTCTTCCGCTTCTCGAAGAACATCTGGTCCAAAGACTTGGCTTTCTCCGACTTCCGACCAGTTCAGAGGGGTACGGCATTTTCTTCCGTACAGGGCTTCAAAGGGGGCCATCTGTAAGCTGGCTTGATAACTGTTGTTGTAAGAGAATTCTGCGTAAGGCAGACAATCTTCCCACTTGGATCCATACTCCAGTACACAAGCTCTCAACATATCTTCCAGTATCTGGTTGACTCTCTCAGTCTGTCCGTCAGTCTGCGGGTGATAAGCGGTGCTGAAGTTTAGGCGGGTTCCTAGTCCTTCATGCACTTTCTGCCAGAATCTTGAGGTGAACTGTGATCCTCTATCTGACACAATTGACTTAGGGGTTCCATGCAGGGCTACTATCCTTGAGATGTATAACTCAGCTAGCTTTGGGCCTTGGTAGGTGGTCTTGACAGGGATGAAGTGTGCAACCTTGGTCAACCTATCAATGACAACCCAAATGGAGTCATTTCCTCTCGCTAGATTTGGGCAATCCCGTGATAAAGTCCATCCCCACGTAATCCCATTTCCACTCGGGAATGCGTAAGGGTTGCAACAGTCCTGCGGGTCGTTGATGTTCGCTTTGACTCGGCCGACAGATGTCACACTTGGCGATGTAGCTTCCAATTTCTCTCTTCATTCCATGCCACCGAATTGTTCCTTCAAATCCTGGTACATCTTGGTACCGCCGGGGTGAATGGAATACAGGGTGTCGTGAGCTTCCTTCAGTATGACTTGCTTCAATTCCGAATCTGACGGTACACACAGGCGACCGTTGTACCAAAGTACTCCTTCTTCATCGATGGTGAATCCTGGTGCCTTTCCTGCAGCTATCTGACTCTTGATTCCGTCTATGCTGGCATTTCCCTTCTGGGCTTCTTTGATCTGTCCAACCAAGGTAGGCTGCAGTTCTATGCTGGCTAGGTATCCTTCACTAACTAGCTCCATTCTGAAATGCTCAAACTCTTGGTGTAGGCTAGGCTGTTCCTTTGCTATCATGGAGTTTAACTGACAAGGCAGTCTACTCGGGGCATCTCGCTACTACATTGGCCTTGCCGGGGTGATAGTGGATCTCCATATCATAATCCTTGATTAACTCTAACCATCTGCGTTGCCTCATGTTCAGCTCTTTCTGGGTGAAGATATACTTCAGGCTCTTGTGATCAGAATAGATTTCGCATCGATTACCCATGAGGTAATGACGCCAAACTTTCAGGGCTAACACTACGGCTGCGAGTTCGAGGTCATGGGTTGGGTAGTTCTGCTCATGCTGTTTCAGTTGCTGGGACAGGTATGATATCACTTTGCCTCCTTGCATCAACACACATCCAAGACCAATCTTGGACGCATCACGAGTAGACATCAAATGGCTTGGTGATATCCGAGCATGATCAATATTGGGGCTGTGGTCAATCTGTTCTTGAGTCGTTGGAAACTTTCTTCACATTTGGCAGTCCATTCAAACTTCTTGTCCTTCTTCAGCAGTTGAGTCATGGGTCGGGCTATGCTGGAAAATCCTTCCACGAATCGGCGGTAATATCCCGCTAATCCGAGAAATGCACGGACCTCGGTCTGAGTGGTTGGGGCTTTCCATTCTGTGACAGTCTTGATCTTGGCGGGATCTACAGCAATTCCTCTCCGCGGACAATATATGTCCCGAGGAATCCTACCTCCTTCAACCAAAACTCACACTTACTAAACTTGGCATATAACTTGTGCTGCCTCGGGGTTTCTAGGATTATTTCCAAGTGTTGTTCATGTTCCTCTTCGGTTTTGGAGTAGATAAGAATGTCATCGATGAAAACAACGACAAACTTATCCAAAAAGTTCATGAAGACCTTGTTCATGAGGTTCATGAAATAGGCGGGGGCATTGGTCAATCCAAATGACATGACATTGTACTCATACAGTCCATATCTGGTGGTGAAGGCAGTCTTTGGGATATCCGTTGCACGGATCTTCAGTTGATGGTAGCCAGTCCTAAGGTCAATCTTGGAGAATACTGTGGCACCGGCTAGCTGGTCAAACAGGTCTTCTATCTTCGGCAAGGGGTATTTGTTTTTGATAGTGACATCGTTAAGTTTACGATAATCCGTACATAACCGATTGGCACCATCTTTCTTATCCACAAACAAAACTGGTGATCTCCAAGGCGACGAACTTGGTCGAATCAGACCCTTGTGCAACATATCATCCAGTTGCTTCTTCAGTTCTCTCAATTCTGCCGGGTTCATGCTATAGGCTCTGCGGGCTATCGGTCCTGTTCCAGGAATTAACTCGATGATAAACTCGATATCCCGATCCGGGGGCATACCGGGTAGATCATCCGGAAACACATCAGCGTATCGACAAACGACCCTGATCTGATCCAGAGTTGGTTTGGCTACTCCTTGGTTGCAAGTGAAATTTCTGGGGAGTTTTTCAGACACATGTTCTAGTGTTATTCCGGTGCTACTAGTCATGGTGATGGCCTTCCTGGCGCAGTCTATCAATCCATGATGTTTCGCCATCCAATCCATTCCTAGTACTACTTCCAATCCTTTTGTTCCCAGAACAATTAAGTTTGCAAAAAACATTATTTCCTGAATTCTGATGGGTACTTCTTTGCAAAATTTTCTAGCTTTAGTTGTTGATCCAGGTATTTGAACTATCATGACATGTTTCAAGCTGATTGGTTGAATCTTACTAGTGCTCACAAAATCTTCGGTAACAAATGAATGTGATGCTCCGGAATCAAACAACACTCTTGTCTGGTATTGAGTTAACGAGAGAACATACCCGGCACCACATACTGGAGCTTCCTGGGCTTCCTCGGCGTTCATGTGGTAGAGGCGACCTCCGCGGTTGTGCGGGTTGTTGGGGGCGAACTTCTTGCCGGTGGAGACACGGCGTTGCCGCCGAGCGGGTGCAGCGGTGTTGCCGGCGAGCTTGGCCAGCCTTTTGGGGCACTCATTGGAGAAGTGTCCCACCACTCCACATTCATAGCAGGTGATTGTGGACTTGTCCTTGGTTCCAACCGGAATAGCATTGCTCCCGGTCCTTGGTGCAGTGTTGGTGTTGTTGTTGTTGGTGTTGGGGGCTCGCGGCGGAGCGCGGTTGAAGTTGCTGTTGTGGTGCACATAGGAGTTGGGGTTGTTGCTGTTGTGGTGGGGGCCTCCTGGCCTTGGGTTTCCTCCGCTCCGGTTCTGAAATCCGGGGCGCGACACTTGGTTCTGGGGCTTGTTGTTTCTGGGGGCGAATCCGCTGCTTGAGCTAGGGCGGTATCTCGGGGCATTGCTGGGCCCACTCTGATTCATCATGCGGCGCTTGCGGTTTTCATTGGCCTGGTGCAACTTGCCTTCCATTTGGATGGAAGAATCCACTAAGGCTTCAAGGTCAGCAAAGGGGATGTTGACCAGTACTGTCTGCATCTCGTCGTGCAGGCCGTTCAGGAATCTCTCCTTCCTTTTCTCATTGGTGTCAGTTTCATCGGGGGCGTACCTTGACAGGGTGAGGAACCTGTCGCGGTATTCTACCACCGACATCCTGCCTTGCTTCAGTTCCCGGAATTCATCCCTCATCTTCTTGATCAAACCTGGTGGTACATGGTACTTGCTAAACTTGAGCTTAAAGTCAGCCCAAGTCATCATCTGTCCGGCATTTAATGCACGGGCACTTGTCCACCAAGCCCTTGCTGGTCCTGCTAGGTAGTGCGTAGCAAACAGCACCTTCTCATTCTCATCCACTCCAGCTACTTCCAGGTTATTTTCCATTGTTTGCAGCCAATCATCTGCATCTAAGGGCTCTTCGGTCTTGCTGAAAACAGGTGGAGTTGGTGTTTTGGAAATTCTTGAGTTTGGATCCTGGATGGTCATGGTGTCCATGGCCCCGCTGGTTGTTGGCTAGCTGCGGTGCGTTCTGCGAGGCTGGCTTGACGTTCAGCTCGATCTGTCTCCCTGTCTGCCATCAGGGTCTGTAGTAGTTGCATCATCGCATCTGAGTTGCGGTGAGCCATCTGAACAGATAGATAGATCATGAGATAAGAGGGAATTTTCTATGGCTTATTTTTGGGTAACTTTTAAACTTTAAAGACTTTTGATGATGCATATAACACACAAACATTCATTCATTCATAGCAAGCATCACAGATTACAAGCTAACACACTAAGGGTTTTAAGAACCCTTCTTCTTCCTTCTACGATACAAGGGACCGGATACATACTCATACCCAGGGTTTTAAGAACCCTTCATGCTACGATACAAAGGACGGGGTACAAGCCATTCCTACACATGTGATCTAGTGCAACTACCCCTCGATATCAATGTCCACATCGATGGTGATGATCCCATCCTCCTCGGGCTCCAGAAACGCGTAGTCCTCCTCATCAGTGAACTCATCATCCTCAAAGTCGTTGTCGTCACTCAGGAAGTCATCACCTCCCTGAATGTCCTCTCCATCCTCCTCCAGCTCCTGGATCTGGTCCCGCTCGGGTACGAACGATCACCTCCAAAGTGCGGATCTTCTCGCGAAGGCGGCGGATAGTGGCATCCTTCTTGGCGCGCCGCGGAGCGGAGTAACTTGCGGTCCTTGGCGAGCATCCGGATAGCTTCGGCATGGTGAGCCACAGTCATCTGGGCGTGCTGGTTGTGAACCCGCGTCCGCTCCAGGTCCTTCCGGGTCTCATGAAGCATCAAGTCCAGATGCCCCACATGAATCATGAGCACCGGGTGCGAAGAGGGTGCCATGGGTTCTCCCATGGTGTCGTGCCTTGGCGAAGTAGGCGGCGGCTTCCCCGGAGTGCGGCGATGTGCTGTCCGCACACCCGAGCAAGTCCCTCCTGAAGAGCGTGAGCCAGCCCGTCCGGCCAGTTGCATGCCTTGAAGGAGAAAAGGATCCTCTCCGAGACGGGAGGCTCCGAACTTCCCTTCAAGTCAGCGGTGATCATCCACTGCTGTTCCCCGGTGGGGGTGTCGTGGATCCGGACTCCATGGAACTTGGGAGGTGGACGTTCGAGCCTCTCGGACACAAGGTACAAGTCGCGCTCGAACACCAGACTTCCTCCGTTCTCCAGATCGTAGGTCTCCGTCTGGACGTAGGGCTCCATCTGAAAGTGAAATGGATGAGTAAGTTAGAGATGTGACTAAGTGTGGCAAAATTTTAGGTATATTTCTTAAGGAAGAACATGACTTCTTATTTTTCAACGGACTTTAAGGAGAAGATATAGACTTCGTTTTTCAGAAATACTTCATTCCCTTTTTGAAACTAAATTTTTCAGGACGTCCATTCTAAACTAGGGTCTCCTAAGGTCAAACAATGGCTCTGATACCAACTTGTCAACACCCGGATTTTTAAGTCCGGATGCCTATTATGTCATACATCGCAATCCCGGGAATATTGTTGTTGCGAGGCATAATAGTTAAGTATCACGATCATCATTCATTACAACCCATAAAGTCTTACAAATTGGAATCACATGATCCATATTACACAAATAGTTGATCTAACGATCAACGAACTGAGTCAACGAACAAACATAAGTTCATAGCGGAAGCGTAAGATACAAGGACTCTATAGTCCACGGGCCAACGCTTGACGTTAGCGGACTCCTAGTTGTTGTAGACTTCCTGCCGACCGTCCTCCTCGTCTGTCTGCTCCTCTTCATAGTCTGGCCATTTGAATAGCCAGGGACACAGCCGTGAGTACTTGATGTACTCGCAAACTAATACTAGTATAAGTGCTAACATTTCTAGTAAGGGGGTGCTAAGCTCTAGTTTCTTTGCATAAGCTAGTTTTAGTTCACAAGTATTTACTAAAGACTTATTCATATACTAACTAACTCAAGTGGGAACATCAGTGTCATTCCCACAACTCTGTTGTGTTTTCAATATAATCAAGTCACCATTCCCATTCATTCCAACCATATGATCAAATTCTAATACTGGAAAGCTCGTATGGCCCTTCCAACCGTCCGTAACCGTGGACACGGCTATTCGAATAGATTTACACTCGCAGAGGTTGCACACTTGTGCCACAACATTTGATTTCATCCGTCGGGATTTCCCCGAATCATCGTAACACGATGACGCGGATCATCAACCATAACCTTTCATTTACTAACCCTAGTATGAGCACCTCTCCCCATGAGCTTGGCCTCCCAGTGAAGACCAACTGTCAACCTGGGAACTGCATAGGGCTTGGCCGTACAATTCACTTCACATCATTTCTCAACAACGGAGGCAGCCTCGGCATAACCCCTATGATGTGTGTTCAGAGGGAACTCATACTAAGGTACATAAACTTCTAGTTAAGCCCTACCCATAATCAGGTATTGTGGGGGTACTCCATAATTGGAAAGGTATCGCATCCAAACCAATACTAGTTTTAATCAAAAATCACCATCTTCTCTTGGTCATATTCACCTTCAAAAGTCATTTCAACATTTCACCACACATGTTCCCATCTAGAGTAGTCATGTTTAATTTAGCACTAGCATCTAAGGATGAGGGGTGCTAAGTAATTTGCTTTGCTCCTAGGCTAACTTTGATACTCTTGTACTAATCTAACATTTACCCTATGGAATTACGAATCAATAGTACAAAATAACGAGTAAGTAAAACTTAAAATAAAGCTGGGAATTAGGCTCATGATATAAAGTAAATGGGTGGTGCTTGGCTCAGGATGAGCTAACACTTGCAAGAGTATTATCTTGCCTTGGTTGGGAAAGCTGGTCAAAGTGGTCTTCTTCTTCTGACAGGTAGACCTCCTCCTCCTCCGGGTACTCCTCGGTACTAGCGTCTAAAATACGAATACGGGATACACAATCATCACACCAATCTATTTACTAAACTAAGCACACACATGATTCACACAAATTAAACTAGCATCACATATCACTATTATGTTGGTGGATGGGTTTTTCTTATTAATTAGGAAAAATAATTTCCTCTCATAATAATCTTAAATGTTACTTTTGAATTATTCAGGAGAAATAATTTCCTCTCATTATCTTTTTAGGATTTAATTTCTCTTATGTATAATATGTGACCTAGGTTGACCCAAGTCAACCTCTTCACACTTATCATTTGGAGAAAATGATTTAAATGGGGTGTAGCACCCCATACAATTTAATTCTAACATGGTAATAATTTAATATCATCAACAAACCATATGAGATTTTTTATGATCAGAGGCTTCACCTCATATTGGATTGTTCATGACAGAATTTAAATGGAAGAAAAGCTCCCATATGATTTACTAATATTTTTGGACAATACCACTTAGGGAAAAATAGCCATATTGTCCACTACTTAAACTAGGGCATGATCATGCAAGGTGACCACACCATTTTATTGCATAATCAATTAGTGTAAGTAATATGTGAACTACCAGAGTTGGAACTAACTTAATATCTATTTTATTTGATTTTTGATAATTAATTGAGTAGGGAAAAGTCCCTGCCTTGTTATTTTTGTCGAATTAATTCTACAACGAATCTGGTCATGAGACCAGTGGCATATTGTAGACAATTTTAATAGCTTTCCAAATATATAAAATTTGTTAAATTTGGCCAAGCCAAACAATTTCTATGCAATTTCAAAGTTGGGTCCAGTGGGGTAATTCAACTAAATTATTTAAATGAAATTTGAATAAAAAGGGCCGGCGGGAAAAGCTAACGGGCCAAACGAATTAAAAAGGGCCCAAGCCAGCCCACCACGGTCCACCGACGCGTGGGCTGCCCGACGAGGGTGGGGCTGGCCTGTCAGCGGCTCACCGCACCCGAATCGGTACGGGGCGATGTGGGACGCACGATTAGATCGTGATCCGACGGACCACGTCCATCGTCGTCGACGGGGAGAAGAGCTCGCCGGCGCGGCTCGGGTAGGGGGTCGGAGGGCTAACCAGGGCTCCCGCGGTGGCTGGCAGTATGCTCGGGGAAGGTGTAGACGACGGCGAAGCTTCTGGCACCGGCGGCAGCTCCGAGGGCGGCTCCAATCGTCGGCGGCGAGGTGAGGTGTCGGCGGGCTCCGGCGGCTAAATTGGCGAGTTCCGGTGGTGAATCGAGAAGGGGAGTGGTCGAGGTGGTCGAGGGAGAGGAGGGGATGGTGCTGGTGTGCTCGGAATGGCCGGGGGAGGTCCCCTTTATAGCCGAGCAAGGGTGCTGCGGGGCGAGTGGTGGTCGACATGCTCGCGGGTGCTCCGGCGAGCTAGGGGGCTAAGCGGGGGCGTGGAGCTGTTCAGCGGGTCCAGGCGAAGCTACCGGCGGAGACGGCGGGGTAGGGCGGTGCCTAACGCGGTCACGTCGCGTCCATGTCCGCCGCGGCAATGGCGGGATCACGTCGTCGTTCCCGGCGGCGGCGGTCACGGGTTGGGGCTGGGCGCGTGTCTGGCGGCGTCGTGGTGGCGTGCTGACGCTCAACCCGTCGAGAGAGGGGCCAGGGCGTGTGTGTGGTGGCCGCGCGGCGCGTGGCCGAGGCGTGCCCGCGCATGTCCATGCGCGACGACGACCGGCATGGTGAGCACGTCCGGTGCGTGCGTCGGCCGGCCGAGGGTCGGCCTCCTCCTCGACAATGGCCATGCTAGGCGTGGCTAGGGTGGTGCGCCGGTGTCTGTTTGGCAAGGTGGCCGGGGTGTGGAGCAAGGGGAGAGAGGGGAGCACGGCATGGCCGGCATGGGTGAGCATGGCCATGGCCATGGCCGGTGAGCCTCTCCCCTTAGGGTTTCTGTAGGTAGGTGAGGTAGAGAGGGGGCAGGGGAACCAGTAGGGTAGGTTTGGGGAGTTAGGGGTAGTGTAGATCACTATTTGCAATAGTTGCAAATAGTGCCCGAGTTTGCAAAAATCAAAAATAACCAAATTCGAAATAATTCAAAAGGTGAAAGTTTTTGAAATGTGATTGTTGATATATGTTGTAAATGACCAGAGAGGTTTTGAGGTGGTGGTGAAATTTTTGAGTTCAAGAATTCTCAAAAATGCCAAGTGTGAGATTGTTCACATTAATAAAAAGTTCCAACTTTGCATGTGTGTAGATTTTGATCCAAAAAGAATTTGGCATATATTTCTTCACATAAAGTGTTCACCTTGATGTCCTCTTGGATGACATGCAAAGAGTGGTAAGAGTTTAGTTTGAAGATTTTGAAATAGAGGGGCTCAAAGTGGTGACCAGATTATAATGGGCAGATTTGACCATTATTCTATGTGACCTCAATTTTTATTTGAATTCGATTTAATTGATGTTTCTATGATTCACAAAGTTGTAATATGAGTTGATTAACATATTCTAACTAATGGTGAAGATCAATTTGGTCTATGGTCAAGATTTATAAAGATGGCATAGAGTCTATGTGAGGGTTTTAGGTTTTTAGCATTTGCCTTTATTTTATTTTATTTTATTTTCTTTGTGATCTTCACTTGATCACCTTAGGGCTCTTAGGGTTTAGCACACACACAAGGTACATGCATCATGGCATATCACTCAAATGCACAAGACCTAAGCATGATACTATATGTAAGAAAAAGTTTTTGTTGGTTTGAAATTTTGCTCTCTGGAATTCTTCTAATTTTCTTTTATGGAAATTTGGGATGTTACAGAGGGAAATATGGTTATATGCATCTTAAAAATATTAAGTTTCCCCTCTTTATGTTGAGAATCTTGAAATTGCGCTTGTGTTGCCTTCCTATGCTTGTCACTTTGTTCTTCATGAATTTATTTGTGTACAAGATTCCTTTTCATAGGAAGTGGGTTAGGCTTAAATGTGTTTTGAATTTGCTTCTTGATGTTCTCTTTTGCTTCAACTCTTATTTCTTGCGAGAGTATCATTGAAATTACTGAGCCCATCTTAATGGCTATAAAGAAAGAACTTCTTGGGAGATAACCCATGTGTTTATTTTACTACAGCAATTTTTATTTTGTTGAGTCTTGGAAATTGTTTACTACTGTAGCAACCTCTCCTTATCATGTTTTTGTGCCAAGTAAAGTCTCTATGGTAAAGTTGATGCTAGATTTAGATTGCTGCGCAGAAACAGCATTGCTGTCTGTCACGAATTTGAGCAGAAGTCTCTGTAAAAAAATTAAAAAAATATGCAAATTTACGTGTGTGATCCTCAGATATGTACGCAACTTTCATTAGTTTCGAGTTTTTCCGTTTGAGCAAGTTAAGTGCCCCTTTCAGGTTCGTCTTTACGGACTGTTCTGTTTTTGACAGATTCTGCCTTTTATTTCGCATTGCCGCTTTTGTTAAGTTGAATGAGTTTCTTTGTTCCATTAACTTTTAGAAGTTTTGTGCAATGTCCAGAAGTGTTAAGAATGATTGTGTCACCTCTGAACATGTGAATTTTTGATTTTGCACTAACCCTCTAATGAGTTTGCTCGAAGTTTGCTGTGGCAGAAGTTTTCAAGGGTCAATAGAAGAGGGTGATATAATGTGATCGAGAAGAGTGAAAGGTCTAAGCTTGGGGATGCCCCGGTGGTTCATCCCTGCATATTTTAAGAAGACTCAAGCATCTAAGTTTGGGGATGCCCAAGGCATCCCCTTCTTCATCGACAACTTATCAGGTTTCTTCTAGTGAAACTATATTTTTATTCCATCACATCTTATGTATTTTACTTGGAGCGTCTGTGTGCTTTTATTTTTCGTTTTGTTATCTTAGTTCTCTGAATAATTTCATCCTTGTGTGGGAGAGAGACACGCTCCGCTGGTTCATATGAACACATGTGTTCTTAGCTTTTAATGTTCAAGGGCGAAAGTTGATCGGTTCACTTGTTGCTATATGGTTGGAAATGGGAAATGCTACATGTAGTAATTGGTAGAATGTCTTGAATAATTTGATACTTGGCAATTGTTGTGCTCATGTTTAAGCTCTTGCATCATATACTTTGCACCTATTAATGAAGAAATACATAGAGCTTGCTAAAATTTGGTTTGCATAATTGGTCTCTCTAAGGTCTAGATAATTTCTAGTATTGGGTTGAACAACAAGGAAGACGGTGTAAAGTCTTATAATTTTTACAATATGTCTTTTATGTGAGTTTTGCTGCACCGGTTCATCCTTGTGTTTGTTTCGAATAACCTTGCTAGCCTAAGCCTTGTATCGAGAGGGAATACTTCTCATGCATCCAAATCCTTGAGCCAACCACTATGCCATTTGTGTCCACCATACCTACCTACTACATGGTATTTCTCCGCCATTCCAAAGTAAATTGCTTGAGTGCTACCTTTAAACAATTCAAAAGTTATTACCTCTTATTTGTGTCAATGTTTTATAGCTCATGAGGAAGTATGTGGTGTTTATCTTTCAATCTTGTTGGGCAACTTTCACCAATGGACTAGTGGCTTCATCCGCTTATCCAATAATTTTGCAAAAAGAGCTGGCAATGGGATTCCCTGTCCCAAATTAATCAACAAAAATAGACACTCCTCCATGGTATGTGATTGTTGGACGGCACCCGAAGGATTCGGTTAGCCATGGCTTGAGAAAGCAAAGGTGGGGAGGAGTGTCATCATAATAAAACTAAAATAAAAAAGGCACTCCTTCATGGTATGAGATTGTTGGCGGGCACCCGAGGATTCGGTTAGCCATGGTTTGTGAAAGAAAGGTTGGAAGGAGTGCCACCCAAAAATAAAATAAAATGGGAGCCGCTCTTTGAAGGTTTGTCTGGCAAGGGGGTTAGAGTGCCCACAACCATTCGTTGACAACAACAAACACCTCTCAAAACTTTACTTTTATACTCTCTTGATGTTTTCAAAATCAAAGCTCTAGCACAAATATAGCAATCAATGCTTCCCTCTGCGAAGGGCCATTCTTTTACTTTTTATGTTGAGTTAGTTCACCTATTTCTCTCCACCTCAAGAAGCAAACACTTGTGCGAACTGTGCATTGATTCCTACATACTTGCATATTGCATTTGTTATATTACTCTATGTTGACAATATCCATGAGATATACATGTTATAAGTTGAAAGCAACCGCTGAAACTTAATCTTCCTTTGTGTTGCTTCAATACCTCTACTTTGAATTATTGTTTTACGAGCTAACTCTTATGCAAGACTTATTGATGCTTGTCTTGAAAGTACTATTCGTGAAAAGTATTTGCTTTATGATTCATTTGTTTACTCATGTCATTACCATTGTTTTTGATCGCTGCATTCATTACTTATGCTTACAATAGTATGATCAAGGTTATGATGGCATGTCACTTAAGAAATTATCATTGTTATCGTTTACCTACTCGAGGACGAGTAGGAACTAAGCTTGGGGATGCTGATACGTCCCAAACGTATCTATAATTTCTTATGTTTCATGCTACTTTATTGATGATATCTACATGTTTTATGCATACTTTATATCGTTTTGATGCGTTTTCCGGAACTAACCTATTGACGAGATGCCGAAGTGCCAGTTCATGTTTTCTGCTGTTTTTGGTTTCAGAAATCCTAGTAAGGAAATATTCTCGGAATCGGATGAAATCAACGCCCAGTATCCTATTTTCACCGGAAGCTTCCAGAGCACCCGAGAAGGACCAAAGGGCGGCCACTGGGCCACCACACACCACCCCGGCGCGGCCCGGGGGGGGGGGGCGCCCCCCCTAGTGTGTCGCCGCCTCGTCAGCCCTCCGACTCCGCCTCTTCGCCTATATAAAGGTCCTTGACCTAAAACACGATACGAATAAGCCACAGTACGAGAAAAGTTCCAGAGCCGCCGCCATCGCGAAGCCAAGATCTGGGGGACAGGAGTCTCTGTTCCGGCACGCCGCCGGGACGGTGAAGTGCCCCCGGAAGGCTTCTCCATCAACACCACCGCCATCTTCATTAACGCGGCTGCTCCCATGAGGAGGGAGTAGTTCTCCATCGAGGCTCGGGGCTATACCGGTAGCTATGTGGTTAATCTCTCTCCTATGTACTTCAATACAATGATCTCATGAGCTGCTTTACATGATTGAGATTCATATGATGAGCTTTGTATCACTACTAGTCTATGTGCTACTCATGTGATGTTATTGAAGTAATCTATTCCTCCTGCATGGTGTAATGGTGACAGTGTGTGCATCGTGTGGTTCTTGTCGTAGATTATGATCATAATCTCTTGTAGGTTATGGAGTTGATTATCGCTATGATAGTATTGATGTGATTTATTCCCCCTTCATAGTGTAAAGGTGACAGTGTGTATGCTATGTTAGTACTCGGTCTATTTTGCAAAGATCTATTATGCTCTAAGGTTACTTAAACATGAATATCGAATGTTGTGGAGTTTGTTAACTCCGGCATTGAGGGTTCGTGTAATCCTATGCAACGAATGGTGTTCATTATCAAACAAGAGTATATGTAGCACAAAGGAAGAGAACTTATTTATTATGTGATCAATGTTGAGAGTGTCCACTAGTGAAAGTATGATCCCTAGGCCTTGTTTCCACCACAAAGAATTGCTTCCCACGCCAGCAAGCTATTTTCTGGCGCCGCTTGTTTACTGTTTTACTGCATCTTTACTTTCCGCAATATTACCACCATCTATACCACCTGTGTTTTACTATCTCTTTGCCGAACTAGTGCATCTATACATCTGACAAGTGTATTAGGTGTGTTGGGGACACAAGAGACTTCTTGTATTGTGATCGCAGGGTTGCTTGAGAGGGATATCTTTGACCTCTTCCTCCCTGAGTTCGATAAACCTTAGGTGATCCACTTAAGGGAAAACTTGCTGCTGTTCTACAAACCTCTGCTCTTGGAGGCCCAACACTGTCTACAAGAATAGAAGCACCCGTAGACATCAGGCACGACGGGCGGCGGAATATAGGGTGCTGGGTGGAGGAACGGCGGAGTTGAGGCAACCGGCCGGCGGATTGGCGAGGGGTGGTGCCGGCGCCGACAGAGCAACGGAAGGGGAGGGGGATTCGCGTCGACAAAGTGGTGGGGTTCGTGTATTCTCTCGCCGACAGAGCGGACTCGTACCCGCTTTTCTCTTGTCCGGAGTTCTCGAACGCATCCCGGGGGATTGGAGATGGCCTGGGCTATCCGGATGGATTAAAGGCCAAATCCAGAGAAAAACGAGAAGCCGGGAGCACGGCTAGATCGAATAACGCCGTCCGGATGTAAAAAAAATAGCTGCCAGGAATCTCGTCGAGGAGACAGCTAGAGATGCTCTAAAGACTACGTGGGCGAAACATGATCGGTCAACAGGCACGGGATGTACGTACTAGGACTAGGAGTAGGAGTAGTAAAGCCTACATGCACACTGTATCTTGGTCAGCGAGCTGATGTTCTATTGAAACTGTGTTGGTACAAATGTTCCTGGTATGTTTTTTTTTTCTCCGAACAACTTGAGGCAGCGTAGGTGTCAAATTTCATTCTACTCAGTTTACAACATGTATTACAAGACGTGTTAATTGTATCCGATTGGCTGCGGAAAGGATGGGAGAACTAACATTTTTATGAGCTGAAGATGTTCAAACTATAAATAGGTCAGGACAAAGATTCCCGGACGAGCACAATTGTGAGCTATTCCTTGATGTGATAAACTGCTGCTGAAAAAATATCTTGTCTGCGTGTGTTGATTATAATGCACTAAATGGAGGAGTTTAAAACTTGAGAGCATTTTGAATCAAAGGACTTCTATAGAAAATTTTCGGAAATTTGATTTTTAGAATTTTATCCTACATTAGTCGTTTCATGTTGGTGGACTTTTAGGATTTTATCCTACTTTTTTTTTTTGGATATTTAAGATTGTGTCCTACATTTTGGTGGATCTAGTCCTCGGAGCGATGAGAAACTTGGTTAGTGATTCATGACTAGTAGGAGTAGCATCGGCAAGTGGAGGCGGTAGCATAAAGTCTAATCTGGTTGTGCATGTTATTGGCTTTGTTGAAGCCATTATTTTGAGGAGCATGGATTTTCTCCATGGTGGAATCTAAGATTAGCAATACTTCCTTTTCTTTTTTATTGTGTGCATCTGTAATATCTCAAGTGTAGTGTGTTGTTGCAGACCGTAAATGTAATTGGTATCTTCGAACAGGCCAAAATCTCATAAGATTAAAGTAGACATGGCAATCCTATGTTCTTACTCCATTTTCATAAGCCTTCGATGAAAGAGCCCTACAAGACACCACAATCATCCCGAATCAATGTACACGCGTGGCATGAATCGTATTATTGGCATGGATAAGCCAAATGTGGCAATAATCTCTCTCATATTTGTTCCAAGTTGTACTACATGATTCAATAGTTCACAATCTATCTTTCAACATTTACGGCGCATGGACCATTCGTGCAACAAGTGGTCAACAAGATGCATCAATTACAAAGACGGTGTGTACATATTGCGCAACACAAACAATCTGCCTTGCAAACACATTTACAAATGCGCAACACAAACAATCTGCCTTGCAAGCACATTCTCAAATGTCGCTACGCTCAACAACCTCCACAGCTCAATTCATGAATGCAGAGTAACACTGGTAAATCAGTAGGATAATTTTCTGCAGAACCATGACTATTATACTAGTAGATTCATCAAACAAAATCAAAATAAAAGGATAACTAGTATTAAGAGGTGTCCTTTTACTTGTCAACCAGCTTCTGCTACGGTGGGCAACAAGGTTAACAAGTGATATGTATGCGATCTCACTGTTCTCAAGGTAGAACAACAATGGCCAGTTTGAGCAGGCGATATTGCACTGGTAAAATACTCCAGAGATCATCTGCCATGGCCATGCGATGTTTCTCCAAGTCTCCCGGGCTGCCCTTGGATACAAGACATGGTCCTCGTTGCAGGCTTGCAGCTTGTACAAATGCTACATGCGACCTTCTGGCTGGTACTAGCCCTTCTGGATTAACCTCACATTTAGTAGTGTAACCTACAGACTACAGGCTCTACAACTTGATGGTTTGCAGTAGTAAATGGATGCGCTTGGTAGCATCAATTGTGTTGGTGGCAGTGGTAACTGCTAATACTATCTAATATAATTAGAGGTAACACTGGATTACTTGTATATTATATATATGTGTCTCACAACACTGATTATGCTGCTGATGCTGCTTTTCTTAGTCAAAAGGCTAATGGCATATTTTTCTCTTGTGGTTTGGTTTAATAGGGCTATCCACTAAAAAGGGAAGCTAACACTACACTGACACTTCACTCCTTTTTTTTCTCCTGTCAAATAACAAACATGAAAAAGGATGTCACAATAACAAACAGCAAAAGGAGGAGAAAGAAAACACAAGAAAGGACAAGCATAATTAGATAGGCGAAATGCATAATTTTTTGAGGGAATAAAGGTAGGTCTAAGTGCTTACTATGATTAGGTTTGGGTATTGTTCACTTTCCATTGAAGGACAGTTTCACATCCCGATTGCTCCGTGATCGGAGGACAGCCTGCTCATTGCATACCTCACATCATTTCACTCATATATCACAAAAATGGCCAATATACAATCAAAGCCGTGGCAAGTAGCATCGATCATTATACCTGGACATGGGGAAGAAGTAGGGCCTCGGAGAAGGAATATCCAATGCTGAGGGCAGTATATGGTTAGTGCCACCGCCTGCATTGGCGCCGGTGCAAACGCCGTTATGGGATGGACTGCAGCCATCACCGGTGACGTCGCCGTCTTGAGTGAGTGTGGCCGACTTGGTTGAGGATGCGAATGGGCTTTCCGGCAAGTCGTGATCCCCGCTGCATAATATGCATGGAAGAAGCAATGATCAAGCTTTGGAGCAAAAGAAGAAGCAATGATCGAACTTTGGAGCAATATTAGTATGCCTATCAGATCATCAAAGCTTAGGCCAACCGGCCAACAATAATAAGCAGGCAGGATGAAAATGATGCTCAGTTTGATCAACCTTTGGTCACTATCTGTGTTGCGGTTTGCATCGTCCGTCGATTCCTCCTTGTTGTCTCCTTCGTTGGCACAGAAATTGCTCCCATTCAGTTGCTGATCTGCTAGCACCCCAAGATATTACAACGGTCAGTAATAATTGGCAAGAACAAACAGGCCAGTCGCTGTAATAATGCATACCAGAATCAGGCTGCGACTCAACCATGGTGCTTGCTCCGGGCTGGCTGGTGGTGGTGGAGGCATTGGCAACGGTGGTTGTCGGCGTCATTGCTGTTGAGGCTGCGGCTGCCGCTGCCACGCGAGATTTCAGGTCGAGCAGCTGGAGACTCATGAGACGGCGGCTTTGGAGCTCAACGGCGTGCTGGAACTCGGCAGCTTGCTGCTCGTCTTCAAGCTTCCGCCGCATCATCAGCTCGTTCGCGCTGTTGGAGTGCTGCAGCATCCTCCCACCTGGCAAAGCATCTTCAGACGGTCAGCTCTACTTCAGATCAGAATTCAAAGACACTCCTCACCGTTGAAGATAATGTAAACATCATGAAATACATTTAGAGGAATCAAGTTACCTAATTGATGCAGATCGAATGGGTCCCTGCCGTCTAGCCCGGTGGGTGTTGTGCAGCCGGAGAAGTCACCTTGCTTCCTGCCAACCGCGAGGAGCAACACACCAGGTTAGTTAACTGCATGCAATGCAATGCAAGAAGGGAGAGCGAAGATTAATTGGCAGCATGCATGCGTGCCTGTACTTGTCGGGGATCTTGCCCTTCTCCTTGTAGGGCTTGACGAGCACGCGGGCGTCGCAGATGAAGTGCGGGTTGCCCTTGGCCAGGATGAGCCGCACCGTCTCTGGGTGCATGAAGGTGACGAAGCCGAACATACGCTTCTGCTGGTACGGGATGCGCACGTCGTGGACCGGGCCGTACATGCTGCACATTGCATTGCCAAGAACAGCAATCAGAGCTAGCGAATCCGCCATGGAAAGAAGCATCACACTGGCCCGTGTGGAGTGCATACCTGAAGTAGCCGGAGACGTCCTCCTCGCGGAAGGTGCTGTCGGCCGGGAAGGTGAGGTAAATCTGGCGCGATCCCGGGTTCATGATGCTGGCGAAATCGGCGCGGTCCAGGCGCGGGCGGCCCATGAACTTGTGCGCGTCGTCGCCGCCGCCCAGCATCAGAGCGGCGGCCGCTCTGCACACGCACGAGTGGGGGGAAAAGTTGGAATTTTGGAGCGTGTCCCTGAAGCTTGTTGGAGTTGGAGGTGGCAAAAACCTACCTTTGGTTGTCGTTGTGCTGTTGCTGCAGCAAGAAGCTGAGGCACTTGCTGGCGGCAGACGGGGAGCCGGGGAGGGAGCCGGTGGGGGAGTAGGGGAAGGCGGCGTGGCCGAGGCGCTGGCTCCTGGAACGGAGAAGGAAGTCCTGGCACTGCTGCTGCTGCTGTTCGGCGGCGGCGAGCGCGGCGTCGTCGTCGGGGAGGCCGCCGGCGTGGACGAACCTGCAGCCGCTGCCGTTCTTGCAGAACCCGCGCGCGTAGTACAGGCACGGCTTCCAGCCGAAGCCGTCGCCGGCGAGGCAGGCCTCGTTCGCCGACGCGCTGCGGCGGTGCCCGGGGACGCCGCCGTTGGCCCAGCCGAGGCCGTACGGGAACATGCCGCCGCCGTCGCCAGGGCCGGGGCTCCGGCACTCCCCGCCGTCGAAGGTCCGGAACGGGTTCATACCCGCGTCGTTCTGGAACGCGAGCTCCTCCTGCTGCTGGAAGTCGTCCACGGGCGTGTTCCCGGCACGAGAGAAGAACGGCGCCGCGCCGCCGTTCACCGGGCTCATCATCATCTCCTCGCCAGCCCCCGCCATGCCCTCCGCGAAGCCATTGCTCCTCGAGAAGGCCGGCGCCTGGGCCCACGACGACGGCGAGGAGACGGAGAGAGGGGACGGCGCGCCGCCGCGGCCGGAGTTCTGCCGCGAGAGCTGGAGCGGCGAGGCGGGGCCGGCGGACGCCGGGAGCAGGCCGAGCTCCCTGCGCGCCTTGGCCATGACGCTCTGGAGCAGCAGCTCGGGGCCGAAGGCGAGGCGTATCATCTCCTTCTCGCCGTGGTCCTGGATGAGCAGGAAGCCCATGATCTTGGCGGCGTGGTCCGGGTCCAGCGCCTGGATCCGGGAGAAGACCACCTTGGTGGCCTCGTAGGCGTCCATGGCCGGCCGCACGCACCCAAGAAAGAAGAAACGCCCAAACTGGCTCCCCCTCCTCCCACAGGCCACAGGCCACAGCAGCGCGCGGCTCACGGTCACGGGCTTCTCGCTGTCTCTCAGCTCTGCCTAGCTATTACACTTTCTGTTGCGTGGCCGGCCGCCCGGGCTTATGTATACAGAAGCAGCTAGCTTGACCAGTGTACAGGAGCACTAGCGTGCAGTGTTTACAGGAGGGAGAGCGTAGTAGCTACTCCGTAGCTAGCTAGATTAGCGCTTGGCTTGGACCGGCTGCTCGCTGGTTCCTTCTTCCCGGAGCTTGCGCCGCTGAGCAGCTCCATTTCCCAAAGGCTTTGGCGGCCTATCACCACGCTGCCGCCCACCGCGGCCCTTTCGCTCCGCTCGGGGGCGGGTTTCTCGGGCACGGAACTCCGCAGCTCGCCAGTGGCTGGGCGGGGCGGTGTGTAAATTTCCGAGGGCTGGCGTTGCCATTGTTAAATGTGGCGAGTGCCTCCACCGGAAAAAGCCATGGCGGTTCCCCATCTCTCCCCAGTTTTGTCTTCTTTTTAAACAGCGGCCTCATCACGGTCATCGGAGACATGCATGGACCGTGCGTGAATTAGCTTGACGACCTATCAATCTGGCTCCTCTCCCCTGTCCTGCACGCGTCTGCTGACTCCTTCCTTCGTCTACCTCTCATTAGTTTTGGTATGCCAGTACATGCGAAACATAGCAAGCAAACAGATGGTTTTCAGTAGCCTGGGTGACCTCACGGCTTCAAACGGGAAATTTGGGGTATATGAACTTCAAGACCGGCGAAAATTGGCCGAAAGGTGGGCAGGAGCTAGCTCTGTCGAGGGAGCGATCCAGTCACATTTCTGAGGAGAAGCTATCTTTGATTGTGACGGGATAAACTGCAATAGTGATATAGAACAAACACGATGCGACTTTCTTTTGATCGTATCCAAATCATGGGTGGTGTTGGGTGCCATCCAGAACCTCTTAGCCGTTTACACGATGCTCAGCTAGCCGCGGCAACAAGAATTTTGTGCCTTGTAACTCCTCAAAATAGGCTTTCATTCCGGTATAACTTAATTGAGTTTTTTTCATTTTCTGGAAAGCTCCATGTATTTTTGGTGTTACCGTCATATTTCGAATCTCTCCTTTTTCAAAGGAATATATAAAAAAAACGAATTATATTCTTTACGCCTCAGGTATGCATTTGTTTGAAAATTCTACCGGAACATCTCATCAGTACAATCATCATGCAATATATTGTCTCACAAACAACTCATGTACTTACTGTAGCTATCGGTCATGATTGAAATAACAATATAAATACTCATTATCATTATCACACGGTTTCCTTTAAAACATACTTTAAACACTCCATTGAACATTTTCGTCGTTCCGCTTCAAATTATCACCACCTATTTATTTAACATTTTTATTGTAAAATGTGAATCTACATTCCCTCATTTTTTTCCATAAGTTTCCTTTTTTTTGCTTTTTATAACTAAATAAGTACACTTGTGAAGTCACTTGCAAAAATAATGATGAGAAAAATCAAAGGATTTTTTTAATCTCTAACTACATGCAAGATCCACGGTGTGCCCGTGGGGCGCGGCCGTGAGGCAAATCGTTTGATGACACGGTTGAGGTAAACATCAATAGAGAAACATAGCATGGATGGGGAGCAGAGAAGAATCACTTTAATTGGATTACCTTCTTCAAAGAAATGTTTTAAAAAGTGAAGTTTACTCTTTAAATATTGCTCTAGTTTTTATTTCTGACACATATTAGCCTATTTAGTGAAAATCTACCGGTATATCCCATTAGAGCAATAGTCATACAATACATTATCACACGTACAAAGCCATGTGCTCATCGATACATATTGCTAATGATGTTTAAATAGCAATAGAAATAACTTGTTTATGCAATGCAAATATGCCTTTATAGCGTACTTCCAACACTACTTAACATTTTCATCATCATTACACTTTTAATTTTTACCACACATCTCTTTGACCTTTTTAATAATATAAAATGTGAATTTTCAATAAGCTTATGTTTCTTTTGATAGAACTAAATAAGGCACACTTATGAAGTAACATGCTAAAATATTGATCACCAGGTAGTCCCAAAGGTATTCTGACTACCATTCTAATCGACATCTACTTCGGTATTATTGGGGACAACGAAGTAGCTCTTACTTATTTTGTTGGTTGCTACGCCTTCCTTGTGTTTGACATTAAACATGAGTTTCCTTTTGGGACCAAAAAAAAACTTACACCGCTCTCACACTCTCAACTTAGAGTCTCAAGAATAGGCTCTTTACCAAAGTTTCATTGCAGCCATCAAGAAATTTTTTGTTTTCAATGTGAGGGAAGGTACTGCTAAGTATCTATTCTTTAGACTTTTTTCATTTTTAATAATCTTGCTTTCCTAGTTGTCTTATTAAAAAAATCTGGAAAAAAATATTGTTGCTTTTATCTTGTTACTTTGTTCTTGCAGCTATGGGTGAATGAGTGCTGACACAACAAAATCAGTTGATTTCACTAATGCACCTAATGCTCAATTTGTCTCTATGCCTATTACCTCACCTAAAATTATTGTAAAATCCACTAAGGTAAGCCTTGGATTTGTTAACTTGGCTTGTAAGGATCAAGTTAGAGGTACAACTCATCAATACACAACATCGGTGCATCGTATCTTTTGGCGGCTACCTTTAGAACCTCTTTTCTCTCAGCGATTGGACACGCGTGAGGAAAATGGTTCACTTCTCCCTTTTTGGTGTTTGATGACAACATACGGATTTGCAATAAAATCACTAGCATGATGTTGCCAAAAAGATGGAGGCAATCCCCCTAGATGTGTGCACATAAGTAATTTGCATTTGAATACAAATGCACCACACATAGGTTCAAGTGGCCTCGAGACATAAACTAGGCAACATGAAAAACAACAACAACATGAGACATAATCACATATAGTTGAGACTTTGAGATATGGATCATACCAAGATGGTGATATAGAATACTGAATACCATAAGTCACACACCATATAATAATGCATAGTCTCAACATATAGAAAGACGGAATCCATGTCTCACACAAACCATACTACAAGCCCATAGAATAGTTCAACATAACCAACAAAATGAAAAAACACAAATATTCAACAAATAAAAGGACACAAGCTCTCAAAGAGTGATAAACGCATATGCTTGTGTCCGCCGATGCAAATCTCGGAGAATCCTAAATAGAACTACTTCTCCCCCTTTGGCATCGAAATGCCAAAAAGGGAAAAGAGTGATGCTACTCGTCCCAAAGGAATCACTCCGAGCCCGACTCAGACTCATAGTCGCCTGCACTGTCCTCTGCGGTTGGTGGAGAGGCGCGAGAGATATTGCTCCTCATAAGACTCTGCTCAATCTAGTGCCAGTGAACCTGGGAGGAGTGCCAGCTAGTGTAGGTAGGATGTGATGGGTTCGTCGCATGGAAAACAAAAAATTTCTACCGCGAACATGAACAAAAACCAAGATCCAATCTAGGAAGAAGCAAGATCTAATCTACCAAGATCGAAGCAACGAGATGTATGTGAGACTAACAGTCGAAGATTCCAAAGCCTACGAGATTAGATCGCGTTGTTAATGTAGTCAATCGTCCAGTGCTGCAATCCGGCAGCACTTCCGTACTCGGTCGTGCGTACGGCGTCGATGAAGCCCGTTCTCTCCCCGTTCCAGCGGGCAGCGGAGGTGTGGTAGATCCCCTCGGAATCCCAGTAGCACGACGGCGTGGTGGTGGTGGTGGAGGAGAAAAATTGCAGGGCTTCGCCTAAGCCGGAGCAGCGTATGGACGAGGAAGAGAGGGGGCGGCCAGGGTTTGGTGAAGGGTTGGTGTGGCCGGCCACCCCCTCCCCTCTTTATATAGGGGGAGGGGTCGGCCTAGGGTTTCCCCCTTGGCCCCACCTCTCCCTTGGAAGGCGCATGGGGGGAGATTTCTTCCCCCTCAAGCATTCCCCCTTATCTCTTCATTTAAACACTTTAATTTTGGAGATAGATCTTATCTCTGGATTTAAACCATTTAAATTAGAGATAGATCTTATCTCTAGGGGTGGGTCGGCCTGGGCCCACATGTCATAGTGGGCAGGACCCACCATGCCATGTGGCACCTATGTGGCCTCTCCCGGGGTGGTGGGCCCACTGGTGACCCTCTAGAACCTTCTAGAAGCTCCAGCCAAAACACCGGAACTTTTCCCGAACCCCGGAAAATGACTTCCCATATATGAATCTTATTCTCCGGACCATTTCGGACCTCCTCGTGATGTCCTGGATCCCATCCGAGACTCTGAACAAAACTTTGGACTCCATCTCATATTCCGAATCTACTTATGCGACATCGAACCTTAAGCGCATCACCCTACGGTTCGTGAACTATGCAGACATGGTCGAGACTCCTCTCCGAGCAATAACCAATAGCGGGATCTGGAGATCCATAATGTCTCCCACATATTCAACGATAACTTAGTGATCGATTGAACCATTTACATACGATACCGATTTCCTTTGTCACACGATACTTTACTTGTCCGAGATTCGATCATCGGTATCTCCATACCTAGTTCAACCTCGCTACCGACAAGTACTCTTTACTCATACCGTGGTATGTCATCTCTTGTGAACCAGTCACATGCTTGCAAGCTAATCAGACGACATTCCACCGAGAGGGCCCAGAGTATATCTATCCGTCATCGGGATGGACAAATCCCACTGTTGATCCATATGCCTCAACTCACACTTTCTGAATACTTAATCCCATCTTTATAACCACCCATTTACGCAATGGCGTTTGATGTAATCAAAGTACCCTTCCGGTGTAAGTGATTTACATGATCTCATGGTCGAAGGACTTAGGTAACTATGTATCAAAAGCTTATAGTAAACTGAACTTAATGACTTGTTCTCATGCTACGCTTATTTGGGTGTATGTCCATTATATCATTCACCCAATGACATAACCTTGTTATTAACAACATCCAATGTTCATGATCACGAAACCATGATCATCTATTAATCAACAAGCTAGTTATACAAGAGGCTTACTAGGGACTCCTTGTTGTTTACATAACACACATGTATCAATGTTTCGGTTAATACAATTATAGCATGGGATGTAAACATTTATCATGAACACTAAGATATAACAATAACTAATTTATTATTGCCTCTTGGGCATATCTCCAACGAGTCTCCCACTTGCACTAGAGTCAATAATCTAGTTTACATTTGTAAAGATATAACACCTTGGCCTTCTGGTGCTTATCATGTTTTGCTCACGGGAGAGGTTTTAGTCAACGGATCTGACACGCTCAGAAACGTATATATTTTGCAATTCATTTCCGTCTCAACGCATCACTCATTTTTCAAATGAGTCAGCATTAATCATATATGTTCAGTCTTCCGGTGGAAACTTAATTCCGCGGTCTGAAATATGTCACTAATATTGTCACACACAATATAGCTTCAAAGTTCTGACACTATCGAAACTACACCAAGTTCTCAAAGAACTCCTCGACTTAAACATCCTCAGTCATTGTCAAAACAATGACATACTCTGCCTTCGTTTGTAGAATCCGTCACAATATTTAGAACTCATCTAAATCTAGCATAGACTTCTTCTAGCTCATTGTGCTACCTTTTAAACAACACTTAGCCTAATTGAGATTGAAATATTATTTTTATATGTGACCAAACTAATATCGGTGCAACACCTTACAGCGATTTGTTTGTCATTACCCCATACAAAACTATATATATATCCTTGGTTCTTCTAAAGCACTCAGGGATATTCTTACTGTTGTCCAATGATCATCACATGAATCATTCTGGTATATGCTCGTAACACTTTAGAGCACGTGGACATCTGATTTTGTACATATTATTCGTGATCTAAAATCACTCATGTGTTTTTACTCATCGAGTGTCAAATACACTCAAGTCTTGTTAAACCTTCACATGAAAAGAACACCTTCTTAATATTTTTATATTGAACTACTTCAATATTCATTCTATGTACTTTGACTTAAACTTATTATGTGTTTCAATCTATCTTCATAGATCTTGACACTAAATATGTTTCAGCCCATATCCTTTCATTGAAGTTAATTCTCAATGAAACCTTTTAATCACATATAATTACATCATTTATAATCAATGATATGTCATCCACATATAATATTATAACTATGTCTCAGCGCTCCCACTTAATTTCTTGCAAATGCAAGCATCTTCATCGTTTCTGATGAAATCAAAAACTCTTTGACTATTTCATCCGGTGAAGATTCCAACTCCGCGATACTCACTTCATCCAATTGAAGTTTGTATACCTACCTAGTATTACACGGACCAGCAAAACTCTTGGTTGTATCTAATATACATCCTTAATACACACATCTGGAAGGTATGTATTTCTGCCATCCTACTAACATATCTCATAAAAAAATATGTAGTGGCTACTAGAATAATCCATATAGACTATAAGCATTGCTACAGAAGATCTAATTTATTGTAGTCAACTCTTTGAAATTTGTCGTAAATGACTTTTCGACAAGTCGAGCTTCTTCAAGGATATTGCATCCAAGTCCATCAATTTTATAGATCTTTTTTACTTTCAAAAAAGTATTCACCTATCTTGGATTTCATGGCGCATAGCCATTTTAACGGAGTCAGGGCCCATCATAACTTCTTTGTATGTAGTTGGTTTATCATTGTTCAAAATCAATCCTTTGTCCAAAAATCATTTATTTGAACACAAAGTAAACCACATCTACAAGGTTCAGTAGGTACTTTGATCTCCATGACTACAACACTTTGTAGGCATGGGAGCCATGATCACTGTGGCCGCTTACGGAACCATTTCCGATGTTGCACTACTCTGATCATCATGCGCAGGTTCATAAACCTTATCAAGTTCCATTGTCCTCCCACTCAAATACTTCGCTAGAAAACAATTTCTTGGAAATAAGTAAGAAACATTGACAAACACTTTTCTCTTTGATTCCATAGTGGAAAGAATACCCAATCAATCCTCTGGGATAACCAACAAAGACATTCATCCGATTCTGGTTGTAAACTTATTTACTTATGCTACGCATACCAAAATTTAAGAGACGACTATTAGGGTTTGTACCCATGTCATAACTCATATGGTGTCATTTCAACGGATTATGATGACGCTCTATTCAGTGTAAAAGCGGTAGTCTCTAAAGCATAATCCACAAAAATATAATGGCGTCAATATTTTATCTCATCATTAACCCAACAAGGTTTGGATACGTCTCTCGGATTCTCCATCATCACTATGATACTCCAAGAAACGTGAGGTTGTAGAACAAATTTCATAACTCTCTTAGATGTTTGCTAAAAATCGTAATTCAAATATTTCCACCATGATCCAATCACAGATATTTGACTGATGATTTTGTTGGCGTCAGAAACCCACCGGCGGGCAGCGACTGGCCAACACGGTAGAGCCGGGAATGACTAGGGCTGCGGCTGGCCCCAGTCCCTCAGAGCGACGGCCCGCAAAGCCTCCTCGGTCGCGCGCCGATGCTCTGGGTCGCAAGGGCGTGCCACCCGACCTATACCCGGTCGGGAAGGTGTGGATGATGCCTCGCTTAGTTTCCTGCAGGGCACACACGTACACGTTAAATACGAGCCTCGATCGGCTCTCGGGTTGTCCTGTGAATCGGCTCGGGGAGCCGATTCACCCATGATTCGTCCAAGGTGGCCGAATATATGGTGGTCCCGCTTGATCAATATAAAGCGTATGAGATCCACGACGATCTAGGGTTTTCACCGCATAATCGGATCATCCTACTCACGATTGGGCCTCGCGCTCACGCACGGTAAACGTAAGCCAGCCCTAGACAAGGCCTAAAAACCAACACTAGGTTGATCCTCGGAACGTCCCGTCTAGGGGCAGCAAACTACACCCCGCATGCCGCTGGATCCTCCAACCCTTTGTAAGGCCTAACTATTGCAGATATTAAACTAATCCTTGATGAATCAAGGATCGACCATAACGGATCAGATCTACTAAACAAAGATCAAGCGGGGTGCCGCCCTGCACCCATGATGAGGCACAAGGACGGCTAGACGCGCAAGGGTTGCACTACGCGAGCATATGATGCTAAGAACGATGCTAACCCTAACGCGTCTACGATAACTACGTTGCTCGCCATCAAAAACGCTTCAAGTACGAGCAACGCATGAACAACTAGGCAGGCTTGTGCTGCCTAGATCGCGAGATGCGATCTAGGCAGCATGATGCTTACCGGAGGAACCCTCGAGACGAAGGAGTTGGCGATGCGCCGAGATTGGTTTGTGTTGAACGTTGGTTGTTGTTTATTCCATAAACCCTAGGTACATATTTATAGTCCAGGGACTTTCTAATGCGGGCGTGCACTAAACCGTGCACGAGACAAACTCTACGTAACCTACTAAGTAAAGATACACGGGCTAACTAGCCCAAACTTGATACACAAGGCCGATTTACATATCTCTCCACGCATATATCTTCAAATTCGTCTTGATCGCGGCCCACCTCTCGGCTTGGTCAAATACTCGGTGATAACACATGCCCCTCGGTTTTGGAAATGACATTTCCAAAATCATTACGCTCTTTCTTTCGTCGGGTCATGTCGTGGCGGAGCGTGAAACGTCGCAGAGTCCTTCATCATGATAGCTTGCCTTCTCAACTTCTCTGCGCGATTAGATCTGTTCGGGCACCACCTCCTCGGAACTCGCTGTGGCCTTGAATTTTTACTATGCTCCCTTTTATTTAACCGCAGCAAACAGTCATCTTCCTCATCCCCTTCGCACTAGCCTCCAAAGAACCCTCCTCTACCACCATGTCTTCATCCTCCTCTTCTTCCTCCTCATCGGGTCTTTCCTACGTGTCCTCTCCTGTCCGAGAGGAGACGCCCTCGTGGGGCACGCAGGCGGCGTACGATATCCTCGCCCCAACGAAGTGGGACAAAGAGGATCATGACTCCTTCGTATGGTCCGAGGATGACAAATCCTCGACCGACGGGGAGAGTGACCTCCGTTTCCTCGCCGTTGGGGAACCGGTGGAGGAGAGCGACGATGACAACTTCTCCTGCGACTTCACCTCTTCCGGGGAGGAAGGGGAGCAGGGAGAGGAGGAGGAAGACGACGATGAGAGCTCCTCCGACGAGCCGCCGGCCAGCGGTTCTGCCCTTGGCCGGGCAACTTCAGTGACTTCGACAGCGACGAGGACGACGCTGTCGGAGAAGATGAAGACGATGAGGGCCCAGTCGGCGGCCATTGGAGCGATGACGAGCCCGCCGGGAGCAGCGCCGACGGCAGCGACGAAGGCGACGACGAGGGCAGTGACGGCCCGTAGATTAGGACTTCTAGAATAGGACCAGACGGGGCAATGTACCCCGCATATTTCCTTTTGAGAGCAATTAGCTCTTCATGTAAGAAATCTTGCCCATCAATGAAGAATCTCTTCCCAATTTGATTTTGCCGATTTCTTCCGAGCTTAATTAAGCCGATTCCCTCTTCTACTGTCCTTGCCGACTCGCCCCCTTTATCAATACGTAACGAGCCGATAGCACCGCACCGGTCCTTCGAAATTTGCTCTTTCCTTCTTCAACTGATGATTTTCTAAATCTGGCAGAAAAATGTAGGATCTTCAGGAAACTTTTGAACTTTCCCAACCAAACCCAATAATCCTTTCCAGCACTCATCATTTGTGACGAAGGTTTGCAATGAAGGATCAGCCGATGATAACTCAATCGGCTCGTAAAAAACAGAGCAAGGCAGAACATCCACCAGGCCTGCTGCCCCCCGAGTCTTGGCCAAGGCAAACACTCAGCCGAATTAGCCTGGGCTTGATCATGCAGAGCCAGCCGATTTGCACGTAAATCGGTTTGCAGAGAACCTTCAAGGTGGGCTGCCCCCCGAGTTTCCTCAGTGCGCCTCTTTGCCCTTGCAAGTCAGATCGGCTCCCTTCCTTTGGTGGATCTGATGCGACCCACCTTTAACCTGATCTGGACGCCCAAGCTGCCCTTAGCACTGTTCTTGAAGAGAAGATCTGAGCTGTTAAACCCTCTCTTGAGGAGTTCTTCCATTGTGGCTTCTCTTCATAATTTACTAGGGCTGACCTTCCGGTTGACAATTGTATTTCTTGAGTCGATGGCCATGCATCGGCCGCTTCTCAATTCTAAAGTCGATGGCCATGCATCGGCTATGAAAAATTTAAAAATTTCAGGCCGACTTGTGTATCGGCCTCCATACTTAGTGTTTTATCCATCTAGGTGCCCCCCGAGCCGATTCTGTCAAGAGAATTGATGGTATCGGCTCTTAGGTAGTCCCTGTTGGGTCAAACGTTGATCCCAGGCAAAGCAGATGGTGAGGACAATTTTGGCCGATTGCTCGAATCGGCCTCCACGTTGCTTGCTCGGTGAAGGTTTTGTAATATCCCTTCATCAGTTTCGGAGGGCCGATCGCAAGGATCAGCCTCGCCACATTGATTGTTGACGTAGTCTTGCTATTCGCTCAGGCCGGCAGACAAAACCAGCCCAATCTCTGACCTTAGCACGTTGGTGCGCTTGCTGTTGTCCATGTCGGGTGCATTGTGTAATCGTGGAGCGCTACACGCCGCCGGACGAATGAACACCATGTTTGTGCCAGCCGATGTGTCATCATCGGCTTTCTTTTGCTTGGGGCGCCACTCTTTTCTTTGCGGCAGTCCCTCCTCATCCAGGGTCCTCTCGGACTTTCGCAGCCGTATCAGGTCGTGCCTTCCTCGCCGTATGCAAGTACATCCTTTCAGCTTCCTCCGGACCGCGCAATCGCTGAACCCTGCGTTTTTGTGAATGGCTGAGACCGCCGTGGCACCACCTTGGACGGTGGCACCTGTCTTCTTCGCATTCCCCTTCGTCTTCTCGAATCCTCGAGATCTTCCAACGGAGGGGTCTCAGCGACGTCTCGCTTTGCGGTGGGAGAGGCCCTAAGCGCCGAACACGGATACGTTGGCTGTCTCCTTCTTCTTCCGGCTGCATCTCGGGCAGCTTGCCGATTGTTGATAATCGGCTCATTCCTGAATCCCAGCAGTGTCTGAAGAAAGGGCAGTGCCAATGCCTGTCCGTATCGTCCTGCTCCCTGCCGTGGCGCTCCTGTCGTTCCTCATCATGATTATGCCGGCGATGCCTTTCATCGTTTCGGTCGATCGACCTCTTTCATCATTGTTGTTGTATCGCCGGCGTTGGTCATATCGACTAACATACTTGTTGAGGAGGTGATCGAGAGGGGTCGTTGGTATCTTATGTTCTTCACTTCCCCTCCGTGACGTAGCGCTTGCCATCTTGACGGAGCCGATCGCATGGAGCGGCCCTCGAGTGTCCTTGCTCGAGAGCAGCTGTCCTCATCCCCGTCCTTCTCGTAGCGGTGTCCAAGCTCTACCATACCGATGTTGGCTGAGAAATCAGGCTGGCACCCTCCAAGGTGGGTAAGCTCCACCATGTTGACGGCGGGGAAGGGGTGTGTGTCGACCTTCATGGCGTACTGGTTAAAAATTAATCGCCCATTTTCTATCGCCACTTGGATCTCGCTCGACGCCACACCCTCGCAGTCGTCGGTGGTGTGGGTGAACGTGTTATGCCACTTGCAGCATGGCTTTCCGTTCAGCCTCTTGCACCGTAGGAAACTTGTGGCCTTCGGGTACCCTTTATGTGCTTCTCCGCGAGTAAGAGGTCGAAAATCTGCTCGGTTTTCGTCACGTCGAAGTCGAACCCTCATGGAGGCCCTGGTGGTTTTACCCATTTGCAGGTTACTGGGCCTGCAGCTCGAGTCCACTCAGCTACTGCGACCTCTCGTTCTCCCGTAGGACCTTCATCTTCGCCTGTGTCAACCATGGTAACCACGCGCTTGAATTTATCTTGGTAGATATCCGGGTGGCGTTGCTCATATGCCGACAACTTCGCACCATGTGTGCTAATGAAGGATAGTCCGCCTGGGAGGCCACTTCCTTGATCGATGATGATAGACCCACCACCGCCACTCGATCGTCCTTTTCGCTTACATGAACCGAATAGCATCGGTTCCTAACGGTCCCGAAGCGCTGAATGTATTCGGACACCGTTTCTCCGCGCTTCCGTCGTACTTGGGCTAGATCGGCAATGCCAGCCCTCTAAGCCTCCGAGTGATATTGCTCGTGGAACCGTTCTTCCAGCTTGCTTCCAGTGTCTGGATTGAGTTCGGTGGCAGCGACGTGTACCATCCGAAAGCCGATCCTCGTGAGGGACTCGCGAGAGTACCTCACGCGCAGCCTCGTCCGACGCCGAGATCATGCCCGCTAGTGCCAAATATCGGCTCACATGCTCGATGGAGCTGGAGCCATCTGATCCAGCTGAACTTTGTGAAGTCCGGGAGCCGATATTTGGGTGGTAGCGGGATCAATTCGTACTCATTGGGGTACGGCTTGGTATAGCCGATCGCCTTTCTCTTCGGCATCATGCCGAACCGATCTTTCGAGATCGTACAAATTTGATCCGCGGTGATGGCTGCAGTGCCGAACCCCGAAGATTCGTCGGAGTGGCGTACTTAACCAGCCATGCCTCGTTTCTTCCGGTTCTCGAGCCAACCGCAGGAGCCGGGCTCGGGATTTTCGTCGGGGTGGCGTATGTAGCTAGCCACGTTTGCTTCTCGTGGTCTGCCTCCGACGCTCCTCCCGTTGCCCCGTAAGTCCCCGCTATAGCAACCTGGTTCGAGGGTGCCCAGTGCAGCTGCAGGCCGGCACGTATGCACATGCGTATCCGTGCGGGATCTCCTTGGGCGCGTCTCGTAGGAACCGGTAGTCACCGGGGTCACCACCAATCTTGTAGACGACAAAAGCCGATGAGTTCGGCGCTCGGGCGCTGCCAACGCGAATGGCAGCGGGGACGGGAATGGAGCGAGCGCTTCCCTTGGTGAGTCCCTAGGGCCGGTCCCGACGGGAGAGTACCGATGGCTCATGATCTCTCGGATCACGCGCAGCGCGACGCGCTCCAACGTATTCACCAGGCTCTCGGAATGGCGGTGCAGCGAATGAGCCACCATGAAGTTGATCTCCCGACGCAGCGACTCGGTGCGTTCTTCGGACGGGTGGACAGGTCCACTCCATCAAGCGCGCTTCAGTGTGTGAACCCCTTCCATCTCGATGCCATGGGAGCGGGTCCTCGTGGAAAGAGCCGATTAGGTCGGCTTCGAGGGCAGACTTGATCTCGTCTGCATTTCTTCTTGAGCTCGCCAGTGAGATCCCCGTACGTGACCTGGAGTTTCTTCTCGCCACTTCGATGAAGACGGTATGGTGTCCTTCGCCATCTCTCGATGTGGATGGCGAGATGGTTGTCGTTGAAGATGCGTTGGTCCCACCGGGCGTGCCGTAATGTGTTGGCGCCGAAACCCACCGGCGGGCAGCGACCGGCCAACACGGTAGAGCCGGAATGACTAGGGCTGCGGCCGGCCCCAGCCTCTCGAGCGACGGCCCGCAAAGCCTCCCGGTCGCGCGCCGATGCTGGGTCGCAAGGACGTGCCACCTGACCTATACCCGGTCGGAAGGTGTGGATGATGCCTCGCTTAGTTTCCCGCAGTGGCACACACGTACACGTTCAATACGAGCCTCGATCGGCTCAAAGTTGATCCCGTGAATCGGCTCAGGAGCCGATTCACCCATGATTCGCCCAAGGTGGCCGAATATATGGTGGTCCTCGCTTGATCAATATAAAGCGTATGAGATCCACGACGATCTAGGGTTTTCACCGCATAATCGGATCATCCTACTCACGATTGGGCCTCGCGCTCACGCACGGTAAACGTAAGCCAGCCCCTAGACAAGGCCTAAAACCAACACTAGGTTGATCCTCTAACGTCCCGTCTAGGGGCAAGCAACTACACCCCGCATGCCGCCGGATCCTCCAACCCTTGTAAGGCCTAACTATTGCGTATATTAAACTAATCCTTGATGAATCAAGGATCGACCATAACGGATCGATCTACTAAACAAAGATCAAGCGGGTGCCGCCCCGCACCCATGATGAGGCACAAGGAACGGCTAGACGCGCAAGGGTTGCACTACGCGAGCATATGATGCTAAGAACGATGCTAACCCTAACGCGTCTACGATAACTACGTTGCTCGCCATCAAAAACGCTTCAAGCACGAGCAACGCATGAACAACTAGGCAGGCTTAGTGCCGCCTAGATCGCGAGATGCGATCTAGGCAAAGCATGATGCTTACCGGAGGAACCCTCGAGACGAAGGAGTTGGCGATGCGCCGAGATTGGTTTGTGTTGAACGTTGGTTGTTGTTTATTCCATAAACCCTAGGTACATATTTATAGTCCAGGGACTTTCTAACGTGGGCGTGCACTAAACCGTGCACGAGACAAAATCTCTCACGTAACCTACTAAGTAAAGATACACGGGCTAACTAGCCCAAACTTGATACACAAGGCCGATTTACATATCTCTCCACGCATATATCT
>NC_061510.1:136811696-136995560 GCF_022539505.1 Lolium rigidum | reverse complement strand
AAATGAAGCTTAATTTTGGGAGGTTTTTGAAATTTCCATGTTTGAAACCCAAAACCACTTCTCTTCATGCTTGACTTCATAAGACGAAGTTTAGGGTCGATAGGGGGTAGATACATGATTTGTCTTGTTTGAATATGTCTAGACCTCGTTTATCAACTTGAATGCTTACTATATGACATAAGAGGACTATGTGCATTGGTATTTCATTTTTTGATTTTTATGCCCATTTGAGAATCTTGGTAAAATCCTAGGTTTGAGCAAGATTTAAACAAGTTTAACATGTGAAAATGATAAGGTAATTAAGTCTGGATCTTTCTCTTAGTAACTCTAAAATGAAGCTTTTGGGAGGTTCTTGAATTTACCATGTTTGAAACCCAAAACCACCGTACTTCGTTCATGCTTGACTTCATAAGACAGAGTTTAGGGTTAGGGGTAGATACATGATTTTTCTGGTTTGAATATGTCTAGACCATGTTTATCAATTTGAATGCTTACTATATGACATAAGAAGGCTATGTGCTTTGGTTT
Organism: Lolium rigidum; assembly: GCF_022539505.1. Taxonomy (NCBI): domain Eukaryota; kingdom Viridiplantae; phylum Streptophyta; class Magnoliopsida; order Poales; family Poaceae; genus Lolium; species Lolium rigidum. The sequence continues at coordinate 136,995,032 of NC_061510.1, read as the reverse complement.
TTCATTCTTTCGATTTTTTTATGAATTTTTATGCCCATTTGAATCTTGGTCAAATCCTAGGTTCGACCAAGATTTAAACAAGTTTAAAACATGACAATGAAAAGGTAATTAATCATGGATCCTTCTTAATTAACCAGTTAGTCTAATTAAAATGAAGCTTTTGGGAGGTTTTTGAAATTTCCATGTTTGAAACCCAAAACCACACTTCTATGCTTCATGCTTGACTTCATATATAATTAAGACAAAGTTTAGGGTTAGGGGGTACATGATTTGTCTGGTTTGAATATGTCTAGACCTTGTTTATGAACTTGAATGCTTACTATATGACATAAGAAGACTATGTGCTTTGGTTTTTTATTTTATTTATTTTTTTATTTTATGCCCATTTGAATATTGGTCAAATCCTACGTTTGACCAAGATTTAAACAAGTTTAAAACATGAAAATGAAAAGGTAAGCCTGGATCCTTCTTAACTAGTCACTCTAAAATGAAGCTTTAATTTTGGGAGGTTTTTGAAATTTCCATGTTTGAAACCAAAAACCACTTCTCTTCATGCTTGACTTCATAAGACAGAGTTTATGGTTTTAGAGGGGTAGATACATGATTTGTCTTATTTGAATATGTCTAGCTAGACCTTGTTTATCAACTTTTGAATGCTTACTATATATATATATGTGACATAAGAAGACTATGTGCTTTTGTTTTTCATTTTTCCGATTTTTTTTAATTTTATGCCCATTTAAATCTTGGTCAAATCCTAGGTTTGACCAAGATTTAAACAAGTTTAAAATATGAAAATGAAAATGTAAGCATGGATCCTTCTTAGTCACTCTAAAATGAAGCTTTTGATAGGTTTTTAAAATTTCCATATTTGAAACCCAAAACCACTTCTCTTCATGCTTGACTACATAAGACAAAGTTTAGGGTTAGGGGGTAGATACATGATTTTTCTTGTTTGAATATGTCTAGACCCTTGTTTATCAACTTTAATGCTTACTATATGACATAAGAAAACTATGTGCTTTGGTTTTTCATTTTTCTGATTTTTTTGGAATTTTGATGCACATTTGAATCTTGGTCAAATCCTAGGTTTGACCAAGATTTAAACAAGTATAGAACATGAAAATGAAAAGGGAAGCCTCGTATCCTTCTTAGTCACCCTAAAATGAAGTTTTTGGGAGGTTTTTGAAATTTCCATGTTTGAAACCCAAAACCACTTATCTTCATGCTTGACTTCGTCATAAGACAGAGTTTAGGGGTTAGGGGGTAGATACATGATTTGTCTAGCTAGTTTGAATATGTCTAGACCTTGTTTATCAACTTTAATGCTTACTATATGACATATAAGAAGACTATGTGCGCTTTGGTTTTTCATTTTTCTGTTTTTTTATTTTATGCCCATTTGAATCTTGGTCAAATCCTAGATTTGACCAAGATTTAAACAAGTTTAAAACATGAAAATGGAAAGGTAAGCCTGGATCCTTCTTAGTCGCTCTAAAATGAAGCTTTTGGGATGTTCTTGAAATTTCCATGTTTGAAATCCAAAACGACTTTTCTTCATGCTAGACTTCATAAGATCGACAGGGAGTAGATACATGATTTGTCTGGTTTGGATATATCTAGACCTTGTTTATCAACTTGAATGCTTACGATATGACATAAGAACACTATGTGCTTTTGTTTTTCATTTTTTTTATTTTTTGTGCCCATTTGTATCTTGGTCAAATCCTAGGTTTGACCAAGATTTAAACAAGTTTAAAACATGAAAATGAAAAGGGAAGCATGTATCCTTCTTAGTCACTCTAAAATGAAGTTTTTGGGAGGTTTTTGAAATTTCCATGTTTGAAACCCAAAACCACTTCTCTTCATGCTTGACTTCATAAGACATAGTTTAGGGGTTAGGGGGTAGATACATGATTTGTATGGTTTGAATATGTCTAGACCTTGTTTATCAACTTTAATGCTTACTATATGACATAAGAAGACTATGTGCTTTGGTTTTTCATTTTTCTGTTTTTTTTGAATTTTCTGCCAATTTTGTTTGACCAAGATTTAGACAAGTTTTACACGTGAAAACGAATAAGTAAGCCTGGATCCTTCTTAGTCACTCCAAAATGTACCAATTGATAGGTGCGTTAACTTTGCTTCATGGAAAAAATAATGTCATGTAAATGAGTTAACTTGGATTTCCTACCCTTGAATCCATAGGAAACTTTGTTCTAATGCACTATAATAATCAACCGAGCTTTTACACCAGCAGGTCTGTCACTTACGTGTGGTGCCCATGCGTGAGGTCCCACACTTCAGTGAGCACAAGTCATGTGCAATAGGTACGCAAACTTCCAGCCATTTTCTTTGTCAAGAGAAGACGCATCAGGATGCGTATTGGAAGTCTGTGGGTCCTTCTGGATCCTTCGGTTGTCCCTCTCACAAAAAAAACAAATCTCTCTCATTCTCGGCCTCGCTCGACTCGCTCGCTCGCTCGCACCTCCTGCTCACTGACAAACCCTGCACAAAAGTCAACATCATCACCCGAAAAAGGGGAGACACCATAATTCTCTCCCTTCTTCTCTCCTTCCGAGTGATCCCTCTTCCTCCGAGTTTCACTCGACGGGCAAACACACATGTGCTGCATAGTAATAATAAAAAGGTAGTAGAAAAATCGACCTACGAATCTATAATTAAATAGGTTAAACTAGGGTTTTGCCCAGTACTACAGATCAAGGTTCAAAAAATCCAACTACGGGGTTCGAACAACCCCATTTCTAATCCAAGATTTTTTTTGACCTCATCCAATGGCCTCAAACTATAGGGTTAGCATCTAGTGCAGTATGTGTGAGAATGTATGCACTATGTGTGCTATAACTTGTGTGTCTTTCAAATTTGAACCAAATTTGAATAAGTTTGAAATATTTGAAATGGGGCTTTTGGCTTAAACGTTTGAAACCCAAAACGACTTCTCTTCATGCTAGACTTCATAAGACCGAGTTTAGGGTTAGGGGGTAGATACATGATTTGTCTGGTTTGAATATATCTAAACCTTGTTTATCAACTTGAATGCTTACTATATGACATAAGAAGACCATGTGCTTTTGTTTTTCATTTTTCTATTTTTCTTTAGATTTTTTGTCTGAATTTTTATGCCCATTTGAACCTTGGTCAAATCCTAGGTTTGACCAAGATTTAAATAAGTTTAAAACATGAAAATGAAAAGGTAAGCATCGATCCTTCTTAGTCGCTCTAAAATGAAGCTTAATTTTGGGAGGTTTTTGAAATTTCTATGTTTGAAACCCAAAACCACTTCTCTTCATGCTTGACTTCATAAGACGAAGTTTAGGGTCTATAGGGGTAGATACATGATTTGTCTGGTTTGAATATGTCTAGACCTTGTTTATCAACTTGAATACTTACTAAATTACATAAGAGGACTATGTGCATTGGTATTTCATTTTTTGATTTTTTTCTGAATTTTTATGCCCATTTGAATCTTGGTCAAATCCTAGTTTCGACCAAGATTTAAACAAGTTTAAAACATGACAATGAAAAGCTAATTAATCATGGATCCTTCTTAATTAACCAGTCAATCTAATTAAAATGAAGCTTTTGGGAGGTATTTGAAATTTCCATGTTTGAAACCCAAAACCACACTTCTCTGCTTCATGCTTGACTTCATATATAATTAAGACAAAGTTTAGGGTTAGGGGGTACATGATTTGTCTGGTTTGAATATGTCTAGACCTTGTTTATGAACTTGAATGCTTACTATATGACATAAGAAGACTATGTGCTTTGGTTTTTTATTTTATTTATTTTTTTATTTTATGCCCATTTGAATATTGGTCAAATCCTACGTTTGACCAAGATTTAAACAAGTTTAAAACATGAAAATGAAAAGGTAAGCCTGGATCCTTCTTAACTAGTCACTCTAAAATGAAGCTTTAATTTTGGGAGGTTTTTGAAATTTCCATGTTTGAAACCAAAAACCACTTCTCTTCATGCTTGACTTCGCAAGATAGAGTTTATGGTTTTAGAGGGGTAGATACATGATTTGTCTTATTTGAATATGTCTAGCTAGACCTTGTTTATCAACTTTTGAATGCTTACTATATATATATATGTGACATAAGAAGACTATGTGCTTTTGTTTTTCATTTTTCCGATTTTTTTTAATTTTTTGCCCATTTAAATCTTGGTCAAATCCTAGGTTTGACCAAGATTTAAACAAGTTTAAAATATGAAAATGAAAATGTAAGCATGGATCCTTCTTAGTCACTCTAAAATGAAGCTTTTGATAGGTTTTTAAAATTTCCATATTTGAAACCCAAAACCACTTCTCTTCATGCTTGACTACATAAGACAAAGTTTAGGGTTAGGGGGTAGATACATGATTTTTCTTGTTTGAATATGTCTAGACCCTTATTTATCAAATTTAATGCTTACTATATGACATAAGAAAACTATGTGCTTTGGTTTTTCATTTTTCTGATTTTTTTGGAATTTTGATGCACATTTGAATCTTGGTCAAATCCTAGGTTTGACCAAGATTTAAACAAGTATAGAACATGAAAATGAAAAGGGAAGCCTGTATCCTTCTTAGTCACCCTAAAATGAAGTTTTTGGGAGGTTTTTGAAATTTCCATGTTTGAAACCCAAAACCACTTATCTTCATGCTTGACTTCGTCATAAGACGAGTTTAGGGGTTAGGGGGTAGATACATGATTTGTCTAGCTAGTTTGAATATGTCTAGACCTTGTTTATCAACTTTAATGCTTACTATATGACATATAAGAAGACTATGTGCGCTTTGGTTTTTCATTTTTCTGTTTTTTTATTTTATGCCCATTTGAATCTTGGTAAAATCCTAGTTTTGACCAAGATTTAAACAAGTTTAAAACATGAAAATGGAAAGGTAAGCCTGGATCCTTCTTAGTCGCTCTAAAATGAAGCTTTTGGGAAGTTCTTGAAATTTCCATGTTTGAAATCCAAAACGACTTTTCTTCATGCTAGACTTCATAAGATCGACAGGGAGTAGATACATGATTTGTCTGGTTTGGATATATCTATAACTTGTTTATCAACTTGAATGCTTACGATATGACATAAGAACACTATGTGCTTTTGTTTTTCATTTTTTTATTTTTTGTGCCCATTTGTATCTTGGTCAAATCCTAGGTTTGACCAAGATTTAAACAAGTTTAAAACATGAAAATGAAAAGGGAAGCATGTATCCTTCTTAGTCACTCTAAAATGAAGTTTTTGGGAGGTTTTTGAAATTTCCATGTTTGAAACCCAAAACCACTTCTCTTCATGCTTGACTTCATGAGACATAGTTTAGGGGTTAGGGGGTAGATACATGATTTGTATGGCTTGAATATGTCTAGACCTTGTTTATCAACTTTAATGCTTACTATATGACATAAGAAGACTATGTGCTTTGGTTTTTCATTTTTCTGTTTTTTTTTGAATTTTCTGCCAATTTTGTTTCACCAAGATTTAGACAAATTTTACACGTGAAAACGAATAAGTAAGCCTGGATCCTTCTTAGTCACTCCAAAATGTACCAATTGATAGGTGCGTTAACTTTGCTTCATGGAAAAAATAATGTCATGTAAATGAGTTAACTTGGATTTCCTACCCTTGAATCCATAGGAAACTTTGTTCTAATGCACTATAATAATCAACCGAGCTTTTACACCGGCAGGTCTGTCACTTACGTGTGGTGCCCATGCGTGAGGTCCCACACTTCAGTGAGCACAAGTCATGTGCAATAGGTACGCAAACTCCCAGCCATTTTCTTTGTCAAGAGAAGACGCATCAGGATGCGTATTGGAAGTCTGTGGGTCCTTCTGGATCCTTCGGTTGTCCCTCTCACAAAAAAAACAAATCTCTCTCATTCTCGGCCTCGCTCGACTCGCTCGCTCGCTCGCTCGCACCTCCTGCTCACTGACAAACCCTGCACAAAAGTCAACATCATCACCCGAAAAAGGGGAGACACCATAATTCTCTCCTTCTTCTCTCCTTCCGAGTGATCCCTCTTCCTCCGAGTTTCACTCGACGGGCAAACACACATGTGCTGCATAGTAATAATAAAAAGGTACTAGAAAAATCGACCTACGAATCTATAATTAAATAGGTTAAACTAGGGTTTTGCCCAGTACTACAGATCAAGGTTCAAAAAATCCAACTACGGGGTTCGAACAACCCCATTTCTAATCCAAGAATTTTTTCGACCTCATCCAATGGCCTCAAACTATAGGGTTAGCATCTAGTGCAGTATGTGTGAGAATGTATGCACTATGTGTGCTATAACTTGTGTGTCTTTCAAATTTGAACCAAATTTGAATAAGTTTGAAATATTTGAAATGGGGCTTTTGGCTTAAACGTTTGAAACCCAAAACGACTTCTCTTCATGCTAGACTTCATAAGACCGAGTTTAGGGTTAGGGGGTAGATACATGATTTGTCTGGTTTGAATATATCTAAACCTTGTTTATCAACTTGAATGCTTACTATATGACATAAGAAGACCATGTGCTTTTGTTTTTCATTTTTCTATTTTTCTTTAGATTTTTTGTCTGAATTTTTATGCCCATTTGAACCTTGGTCAAATCCTAGGTTTGACCAAGATTTAAATAAGTTTAAAACATGAAAATGAAAAGGTAAGCATCGATCCTTCTTAGTCGCTCTAAAATGAAGCTTAATTTTGGGAGGTTTTTGAAATTTCTATGTTTGAAACCCAAAACCACTTCTCTTCATGCTTGACTTCATAAGACGAAGTTTAGGGTCTATAGGGGTAGATACATGATTTGTCTGGTTTGAATATGTCTAGACCTTGTTTATCAACTTGAATACTTACTAAATTACATAAGAGGACTATGTGCATTGGTATTTCATTTTTTTGATTTTTTTCTGAATTTTTATGCCCATTTGAATCTTGGTCAAATCCTAGGTTCGACCAAGATTTAAACAAGTTTAAAACATGACAATGAAAAGCTAATTAATCATGGATCCTTCTTAATTAACCAGTCAGTCTAATTAAAATGAAGCTTTTGGGAGGTTTTTGAAATTTCCATGTTTGAAACCCAAAACCACACTTCTCTGCTTCATGCTTGACTTCATATATAATTAAGACAAAGTTTAGGGTTAGGGGGTACATGATTTGTCTGGTTTGAATATGTCTAGACCTTGTTTATGAACTTGAATGCTTACTATATGACATAAGAAGACTATGTGCTTTGGTTTTTTTTTTTATTTTTATTTTATGCCCATTTGAATATTGGTCAAATCCTACGTTTGACCAAGATTTAAACAAGTTTAAAACATGAAAATGAAAAGGTAAGCCTGGATCCTTCTTAACTAGTCACTCTAAAATGAAGCTTTAATTTTGGGAGGTTTTTGAAATTTCCATGTTTGAAACCAAAAACCACTTCTCTTCATGCTTGACTTCGCAAGATAGAGTTTATGGTTTTAGAGGGGTAGATACATGATTTGTCTTATTTGAATATGTCTAGCTAGACCTTGTTTATCAACTTTTGAATGCTTACTATATATATATATGTGACATAAGAAGACTATGTGCTTTTGTTTTTCATTTTTCCGATTTTTTTTAATTTTATGCCCATTTAAATCTTGGTCAAATCCTAGGTTTGACCAAGATTTAAACAAGTTTAAAATATGAAAATGAAAATGTAAGCATGGATCCTTCTTAGTCACTCTAAAATGAAGCTTTTGATAGGTTTTTAAAATTTCCATATTTGAAACCCAAAACCACTTCTCTTCATGCTTGACTACATAAGACAAAGTTTAGGGTTAGGGGGTAGATACATGATTTTTCTTGTTTGAATATGTCTAGAACCTTGTTTATCAAATTTAATGCTTACTATATGACATAAGAAAACTATGTGCTTTGGTTTTTCATTTATCTGATTTTTTTTGGAATTTTGATGCACATTTGAATCTTGGTCAAATCCTAGGTTTGACCAAGATTTAAACAAGTATAGAACATGAAAATGAAAAGGGAAGCCTGTATCCTTCTAAATTAGTCACCCTAAAATGAAGTTTTTGGGAGGTTTTTGAAATTTACATGTTTGAAACCCAAAACCACTTATCTTCATGCTTGACTTCGTCATAAGACAGAGTTTAGGGGTTAGGGGGTAGATACATGATTTGTCTGGTTTGAATATGTCTAGACCTTGTTTATGACATAAGAAAACTATGTGCTTTGGTTTTTCATTTTTCTGTTTTTTTTTGGAATTTTGATGCACATTTGAATCTTGGTCAAATCCTAGGTTTGACCAAGATTAATTTAAACAAGTATAGAACATGAAAATGAAAAGGGAAGCCTGTATCCTTCTTAGTCACCCTAAAATGAAGTTTTTGGGAAGTTTTTGAAATTTCCATATTTGAAACCCAAAACGACTTTTCTTCATGCTAGACTTCATAAGATCGACAGGGAGTAGATACATGATTTGTCTGGTTTGAATATGTCTAGACCTTGTTTATGAACTTGAATGCTTACTATATGACATAACAAGACTATGTGCTTTGGTTTTTTATTTTTTTATTTTATGCCCATTTGAATATTGGTCAAATCCTAGGTTTGACCAAGATTTAAACAATTTTAAAATATGAAAATGAAAAGGTAAGCCTGGATCCTTCTTAGTCGCTCTAAAATGAAGCTTTTGGGATGTTCTTGAAATTTCCATGTTTGAAACCCAAAACGACTTTTCTTCATGCTAGACTTCATAAGATCGACAGGGAGTAGATACATGATTTGTCTGGTTTGGATATATCTAGACCTTGTTTATCAACTTGAATGCTTACGATATGACATAAGAACACTATGTGCTTTTGTTTTTCATTTTTTTTGTGCCCATTTGTATCTTGGTCAAATCCTAGGTTTGACCAAGATTTAAACAAGTTTAAAACATGAAAATGAAAAGGGAAGCATGTATCCTTCTTAGTCACTCTAAAATGAAGTTTTTGGGAGGTTTTTGAAATTTCCATGTTTGAAACCCAAAACCACTTCTCTTCATGCTTGACTTCATAAGACATAGTTTAGGGGTTAGGGGGTAGATACATGATTTGTATGGTTTGAATATGTCTAGACCATGTTTATCAACTTTAATGCTTACTATATGACATAAGAAGACTATGTGCTTTGGTTTTTCATTTTTCTGATTTTTTTTTAGAATTTTGATGCACATTTGAATCTTGGTCAAATCCTAGGTTTGACCAAGATTTAAACAAGTATATATAGAACATGAAAATGAAAAGGGAAGCCTGTATCCTTCTTAGTCACCCTAAAATGAAGTTTTTGGGAGGTTTTTGAAATTTCCATGTTTGAAACCCAAAACCACTTATCTTCATGCTTGACCAAGATTTGACCAAGATTTAAACAAGTTTAAATCATGAAAATGGAAAGGTAAGCCTGGATCCTTCTTAGTCGCTCTAAAATGAAGCTTTTGGGATGTTCTTGAAATTTCCATGTTTGAAACCCGGCCAAAACGACTTTTCTTCATGCTAGACTTCATAAGATCGACACGGGGTACATACATGATTTTTCTGGTTATCAACTTGAATGCTTACGATATGACATAAGAACACTATGTGCTTTTTGTTTTTCATTTTTTTGTGCCCATTTGTATCTTGGTCAAATCCTAGGTTTGACCAAGATTTAAACAAGTTTAAAACATGAAAATGAAAAGGGAAACATGTATCCTTCTTAGTCACTCTAAATGAAGTTTTTGGGAGGTTTTTGAAATTTCCATGTTTGAAACCTAAAACCACTTCTCTTCATGCTTGACTTCATAAGACAGAGTTTAGGGTTAGAGGGGTAGATACATGATTTGTCTTATTTGAATATGTCTAGCTAGACCTTGTTTATCAACTTTTGAATGCTTACTATATACATATGTGACATAAGAACTCCATGTATGAAGGATACTAAAAAGAACTCTTTCACATTTTTTTGGTATAGATTATGAGTTTGCTTGGCTTCATACACAAGTGAGTACATGTCATGCAAAAATTAACACGAAATTTAGTTATCATGACCCATTTTTGGCAGGCATTGTGCATATCGCCTTGAGAAACATCTTTGCGAGCTAGTGTATTAAACGTTTATTCACATATAATGGATTTTTTTACTTTATTAGTGCACACAATGACAGAATCGGCCAAATGTGTATGATTTTTGTGAAGGTGCTAGAAAAACAAGATGCACTACGATGAAGCATGAAAGGAGGCAAGGGGAGGGATAGTGAAGAGGTGTGAGAGACCGAGAGAGGAACCGCAAGGTAATTAAAAAATTGGGGCCAAAACGATTCCAACTTCCTAGGCATTGACCAACTTTGCCCCTCTTAACCCAACGTGGCAGTGAACCCGTATAAGCAATAACTTCCTCTTACTCCGCTTCTCCGAAATGGTAAGAGAACCTCTCCAGCTTAAGTGACCAATCGACATAGCTATGGCCTTCCGACTTGGCTCTGGTCGCCGCGCGCGTAGTCCTACAACCGACGAGGAAGCGGAGCATCAACGCCGCCTTCGCTTCGTCCATCGCGCACCAAGGCATAACCCGCCCGCTCCGCACGCGGCCGGTTGTTCAGCCCGCGGCGGCGGCGCCGGCCGTGGATCCCCTCGCCGGCCGCTTCCCGTGCGGGCCGATGGATGCAGAGGCGGGGATCTCCCACGCAACCCCGCATGCGACGCCCGCTCGGCCCTGGCCGGCTTTTCCGCCCGCGCATGCCGCATGGTTTTCTTTGCCAGCAGGTGAGATCCCCTTCCCGGCCGGCGCGAACGATGCGGAGGCGGGGAGCTCCCGTGGCCAGCCGCCTAATCCGACCGCACTTCGGGCGGTGCCGGCCGTGGAGCCAGGCCGTTCTTTCGAAGCGTATCACGGCGACGCCCTTTGCGGGAGCAACACCGCCAAGGAGCTCGTATATAACGTGATGTTCCCGGCACTCTATAGATGCCGGGATGCTCTGCAAGCTTTCGTGCGAGGCTAAGAATGCGGCGGCGGCAAATCCCGGGGACGCGGCATTGCGGCGGCGCGCCGATGAGGCTAAGGCGGCGCACGCTTTCCACCGGGCGTGCCTCGACGGGCTTAACATCCAGGCACGGCTTCGTGCAACCGCCAAACGCCGCTCCAGCTAAGATCCAAAAATACTCCGGTGAGCATATCACTCCGGAGTAGAACAATCCAACTTCTAGTACTGTAGGAGTACTTTATTAGTGCACAAACCTGGCGAAATTAAAGGTGTGTTCTTTGTGTGTGATGTAAATCTAAAAATTTGAAGGTTCTAGCAAAAACATTTCTTCACAAATATTCGATGTGTTTGCTTGGCCTTATCTATATATCCGGTGAGCATATATGGATGCCAAATCCTTTACAAACTTATATTTTTTAAGAGATCGATGTGCATGCATCTATCTCGCCATGGTAAATTAATGAAACAAGTTGTATATTTGCCAGAATTCCAAAATTCGTGAGCAGTAGAGGGATCGAGACCTTAATTAATTATTATGGGTAGGATGCATGCATGGCTATTTTCTAGGGTTTTAAAGGATACTAGAGCTTTTCTAGGTTAATTTGCAACTATATGTATATTTGTTTTCTAGTTCTGGGCTGATCATTAAACTCAACATTGAGTTGTAGATTATGTGAAATTAGTACATGCCATAAAATATAGTAATTTTTTATGTACCCTACGAGGCAGTACGTGTGGTGTGCCCTTAATTATTAATTGGTAGACATGTACCGTTGGCATGTTTGAAGAAAATTTGAATTTGGAAGAAGTTTTTTAAGTAAAATTAACGCAAGCACAAAATCATGTGTGATGGTGAAATTTCTAGAACAAATTAATACAAACCTAGTAATATGAGTTTGTTTGGCTTTCTGCCCACAAGTGAGTATTGTGCGCATGTACTTTGATGCAAAATCCCACCATACAAAACTTTTTAGTTATCATATGACCTCAAGTTTGGAAGAGATCGTATTTTAAGCAACTTCACAAACAAGAGATTCTAACAATTATATGCATGCATGAAAGAATGATTTCCCTTTTTTATTACTGTACAAAAATGGCTAGATGTGTGTTATTTGTGAAGGAGGGCTACCAAATTTTAACAGTTGCACATTATTGTCATAATTCCATTTTTTGCAAGCAGTAGGGTAAACATGCTTTCCGCTTGGTAGGATGTGTTAGAGCATCTCCAACAGGCGCGCTATATAGGCCGCGCGGCATAAAAACGTCCGATATAGCGCGCGCGGGAGAGAATGTGGCGCTCCAGCAGGCGCGGTAAACGGCGCGGCGCTGTAAAATTTTTAGGGCGCGCGGCGTTTTGCACAATCCGGAGCGGCATATCTGGCGCGTCGGCTATAGCGCGCGGCATCGCTCGTCCAAGCGCGAAAAATCCCCCGCGCTGAAACTTCCTCTTCCGCGTCGCCGCCCGAGCGCCCAATCCGTCGTCTCCTCGCGCCGCCGGTGAAATCCCGACGATGGACGACCCCTCCGGCACCCCTCCCTACTCCGTCGCACCCTCCGCCGCCGCCACTTCCGCCGCACCACCGCCAAACCCTAGCGGCGGCGCCGACGGCGGCAACGCAACGGCTGCTGCGCGCGCGCTCTTCATCCCGCCGCGCGGGGCACTGCACGCAGGCGCTGCCGCCGCGCAGATGGCCGCGCAGGGCGCCGGCACCGCGCGGCCCGCGCCGAGGAGGGGAAAGGCGCCGTCGAACAAACGGCCGCACATCGGTCCCGCCTCCGTCGCGCCGCCGAAGAAAGCGAAGGCGCCCGTCCCCCGCCGGCCGCAGCCTCCTCCGAAGAAAGCGAAGGCATGGCCGGCATGGGAGGCTATGGAGGCATGGCCGGCATGGGAGGACCAAGCTATGGAGGAGTCTTTGGAGGGACCATGGGAGGCTCGGTGAGTGGTGTGTATGGGAGTATGGGAGCACCACCGGGAGGCTTCGTGTCTTCCATGAATGCTACTATTCCTCCTTCAACCCAAGATGACGAGGAAGAAGAAGAAGGTGTTGACTTGGAAAATGCGGAAGTGTGATATGCATTTGTGATATGTGTTCCACTTTGTCCATTTGAACCATATGTCGTGTGTCATTGTTGAACTACGTCATTTTGTGTATCGTTCTTGAACTATGTGATGTATGTTGCACTTTGTGTCCACTTAAATTATGGTACATCATTTGTTTCATGAATTATGTGTGATTATTTGATCTTTGTGATTGCAAAATAGTATACAAACTGTTTTCCGCGCCCGCGCGCGCTGTATTTTGCCGCGCCCGGCGTAGGACGATTTTTTCCGCCCGCGCACGCGCTGCATAGTACCGCGTCCGGCGGGGGAGAATACGGCCCAGCGCGCGCTAGCTGTTTACAGCGCGCAGAATCAGAGGTTTAGCGCGCCGCGATTTAGCGCGCCTGTTGGAGATGCTCTTAGTGCCATCAATTTTGTAGATATAGGTTCAAGGATTTGTTCATCTTAATCTGCAACTATATATGGATTTTTTAAAGCTTTTGCCTAGTAATTAAACTCATAATTGAAATAATGTAGGTTATTTAACTACATACATGCCATAAATTCTGACAGGAAATACTTGGACATGCCTTGCGAGGGTGGTAACAAACAAGAACACAATGACCAAACTTCAAATGCCAATCCACCCACCAAGCTATACGATTGGCATGTACAATCGATCGACTCCTTCTAATCAAATTTGAATACAATAGAAGAAGTTTAAAAAAATCAAAATGAGATCAACTTGTGCATTGAGTCATCCTTTGTTATTTATTTGCTTGTAAAAATAGAAACATAGGCATATGAATGTATTCGAAACACTTCACTTTTCAACGGGGAAGGGACCCGAAGGTACCAGAAAAACAAAAAAGATTACAATAGTAGTACTCCTTTGAGAAGGGAGTAGAAGAAGGATCCTCGAAGAGCCAAATGCTTTTATTATCCACAGCTGTTCGGCTCTTTTCCTTCTCGTGTAAGCTATCGCGCAATGATTATACTAATGGTCGGATGGTAGTACAACCATTTTCGCAAACTTCTGCGCCCTTCGTCATGTCGGCATCGTATCCCGAGTGTGCAAGCGAGTCTGCTCGAATGAAATACTCCTAAGTACGTACGGTATTCCCTCCAAAGACACACCACACGGTATTCCCTCCAAAGACGCACCGTCGCCCCGATCTCGCTCGAATGAAATACTCCAAAATACTTACGCGCCCTTCGTCATGTCGGCATCGTATCCCGGTGTGCAAACGAGTCTCCTATGAAATGGAGATGACATTTTGTTGAAAAGTGTCGGTGCATGCTATATACCACACTAGTATGAGAGTTTTTACGACATTATTCCGATTTCCACGAGAATGCATTAAATTTGGACGCGATGTCACACTGACAAGAATGGTTTAAACAAGGCCATTATTTTTATTATGTTATATTACTACAATACTCCAAGGTAGCACTAGTAGCCTTCGGTTGTACTCTGCCGGTCGCGCTGCCTCATTCGACCAGACTTTATTCTTCTTCTCATATATATATACAAAATACTGTCTGCCGAGGTTCGATGACCGCACCGTCGCCCCTCTCCGCGCCGTCGTCTTGGGCCGCGCCACCATTCTCCCCGCCGAGTTCTCCCCCGTCCCCGACGCACCACCGTCAAGCACCACCGGACCGATCTTCGCAGGTATGTACATCTCCAACCTCCGGCGAGTACAGAGGTTCATCGGTCATTGTGTTCGATATAACCTTAATTTGGGGATTGCAATGTGAGTAACTTACTGGGTTTTCTAGGAAATGAAAACAGCGTCGCTCGATGCCTACACCGCGTCGGCGGATACATGGAAAGCGGAGACGGATGCTCTGCAGGCATCGGCGGAGACATGTAAAGCGGATGCGGAGGCAAAGGCGAAGGCGGTGGCTAGGACGGGCCCGGGCGCTGTGGCGCTGGCAAATGCTCGTATCGAAGCTGCATTTTGTTGGAAAGTCTTGGCGCGTGCTTCGAGAGTTTTGGCGGCGCAGCCGGGAGAACCGTCGGAGGCTTCGAAGCTGGCTGCTTTGAACGCGTCGAGAGCTTGGATGGTGACTTCATCTAAGGCGGCGCTTGTTGCATATGATCATGACTCGTCAACCCCTTTGTAAGTTCTACCTTCCCTAACTGCAATGAGGTTAGATCTGGTGGATTGGGTTTTTTGCCCAAACCAGACGTGATGATGCATTGAGATGTTTTTGTATTTTTGATGATGCATTCTGCTTATTTTGTAATTTGGGTGATTCATTATGCTTTTTAGGTAGTAATTTTTCTGATGCACTCACCTCTTCAGGAATTTTTCATGGTTTTTTTTGTTTTTTTTCTGTCAACCTAGCTAATGCTCTCTGCTGTTTAGCCAAAAGTTGGATGATGCATTGTACTGTTTACATATATTTTACTCTGATGATGCATTTTGCTCTTTTAGCCTTTTAGGTAATTTTTCTGTTCCTTGAGCGAGTGTGGGAAATTTCGATGAAGAATTTTTCTGTCAACTTAGATGATGTATTGTGCTGTTTACATTTTATTACCTATATCAAAGCTAACCCCATCTGATGTTACCACAGCGTTTTGGGTCCTGTAGAGGTCTCTTTTTCCTCCAATCATGTTGACACGTTAGCAATTATTATTGTATATGCGAGATTGCCTTCCGTTGGTGCGTCCTATTTTTGTGGTGTTTTTTTTTTTGCAAATTAAGGGCTTCATTGATTATGCAACAGGATTACAATTGCATTGTCCTGTTTACATTATTTTGATTTTGCTGATGCATTGTGCTGTTCACATTATTTTGATTTTGCTGATGCATTGTCCTGTTCACATTATTTTGATTTTGCTGATGCATTGTGCTTGTTTACACTATTTTGATTTTGTTGATGCACCGTGCAGTTTAGGAAACTTTGATGATGAATTAGATGATGCATTTTGCTGCTTAGTCAAATTAGATGTTGCATTTTGTTTAAAAAAATAGATGATGCAGTGTGTTGTTTACATAATTTTGACGATGCATCGTGCGATTTGCATAATCCTACCAGCTTCGGTCGAAGGAGACCCACAACAATCAACGATCTGCACTGGAGATGTAGTCTCTCGGATTCTTGTCGAGCTTCCTCCCCATCCAACCTGCTTACTAGTTGCATCAGGCACCAAGAAAGCATGGAGGCAATGTATGGGAAGCAATTATTTCAGAAAGCTAACTGTGTCACACAACGGAGGAAACCCGTTGCTAGGGTTTTTCACTAACAACTCCGAGGAAAATCGATTCATCACAGAGCATGATCTTCACCCGGCCATCTTGAAGATGCTGGCAATCCCGTCTCAAGTGAACGGTCCCAAAATCAATGTCCTGGGATGCCGCGATGGTATGGTGCTACTCCATTCTAATGTATCCAGTGGGTATATATCGGTCTGGGATCCAATTAGGCAAGTTCTCACAGCGATACCAGAACCACCATTGTGGCGCAATCACACAATTGAAAGCAGCGGCTCAATTCTCTGTTCGAGAAACAACTCTGAACCGTTTACACATTGTGGCAAGTTCTCGGTTGTTTGGATAACAACTAAACATTACGATGCACAGGCTCATATCTACTCACCAGATTCAAAAGAATGGGAGTTTCTAGCTCGATCAACTTCGATGCTGTCAGAGATTGACCGTAGACCGGCAACTCTCATAGGGGGTATTTTGTACTCGCCAACGAAGTCTAGATATATCATTGAGCTTGACCATGCAAAGAAGGCTCTGAAATATATTCAGTGCCCTCATGAGACGCGTGATATATTCATGCTTAACATTCACATCTTCAAGGGACATAATGGAGATGTTGCCCTTGCTGTTATAAGAGACTTCACCCTACAAACATGGGCCAGTACAAGATCATCAACAGGCGATCACGAGTCATGGACCTGTCATATAAATTTTGAATTGGATACTTTTTTTGGCCTTGACACATCATTTCCATACAATTGGAAACATGCAGTAAGGTTACTCTGCGTATTTGAGGACAAAAAATGAGCTGGTTGTACGGGCAAAGGAGGGAGTATTCCAATTAGATATGAGCAACTGGCAGTGGAGAAAGTACAATTCTGCTTGACGTTGGTGCACTTTACATCCCTACTCAGTTAGACCGGGTTAGTCATTCATATGTAACCTTTGCATTCATTTACATATGACTTTTGCTGATCAATTTGTTCATTTCCTGACAGTAACCGACCTGATCTAGAGTGCAACATCAAGGACACGAAAAAAACGCGCTGTCAGGAACCCATCTAATTCAAAGTTCAACATTCATAAGAGAAAAGGAAGTCGCATATGAAGGAACAAGGCTTGTTTGGGCAAGAAGTGATAGCCCAGCTTTTGTTTGGTCTGATGTCTTTTAGTTTTCGTTCTGGTGGAAATGTCGCTTGCACCATTTGTTTGTACTGCAGCTCCATAGTGCTAGCTGCTAGTACGTTGGCGCTGTCCGACGTCTGCTTGTTTTGGGGGCATAAATATGCCACGAAACCTTTGTTTTATGTGATCAAACGGTCATCTCTGCATGTATATGTTCGGGTTCTGATGAAACCTTTTTTGTGATCTGTACATATATTTGAGTCGGTCTGTGTTTTGTTTTATGATGGGCAGGAGTATTTGTTTTACTACACCATTGTTTATCCGAATTGTATTACTCACTCTATTCAAAAAGTTAGCGGCTCACCTTTTTCCTTCAAGATACGGATGTATCTACACACTAAAAACATATATAGATGAAACCATCTTCAGACAAAGTTTAGTCACTTATGTATGGACGGGGGTAGTATTATTTATGTTGTGCTCCCAAACAAGCAGACATCGGACAACGCCTGTTTAAAGTTCATATGTGTAATCTTATTCCCTTTGGAAGTTAAGCATTAAACTCTACTAGTACAACCGTGGTGGTCTTGTGATGTAGTACTCTTTTGATGCATTTGTGATGTAGTAGTACTTTTTTTTGAACTGGTATAGTACTATGTAAGAAGAGTACTCCCTCCGATTCACATTCATTTTACACCAAGAAATATGGATCGGAGCGAGGGAGTAAATTAAACATGGCATCTCGTGCATGAAGCTTGACAGATCGATCAGGTTGGCTAGAATGGCAATACAATGCTCCTCATTAGGCAAATGCATGCCATGTACGATAGTATACATCCAGTAAAGAAGTCTATACTGACATAAAAAAGACTACATTGGGGATGAGAGTCAATTGGGGAATCTACAATACATAAAATCTTGCTCGTAGCTGATTTTGGCTAAGAGGCATCCCACTTCATATGCAGAAGGGGCGCGACAACGCATGGATTCATACCTTGAGTCGACTCTGGCTCGTAGAAGGGCGGTCGCGCCTCGAGGATGCCGGCGACGTCTCCACCTCGATCCCATATGTGACTGCTTCTCGGTGGGCGGTGCGCCACGCCATGTAGAAGATCTATCAAAAGAGGAGAGCCCGATGATGCTACCGACGCCTCAACCTTGATAGCACCGGCTTGTTGCTCCGCACCGAGATGCGCCACGTGCAAGATTTAGCGGATGCGCCAATTTTAGAGATATGTCATGATCGTTGTAACAAATTTCAACATGATGATGATTTGATCCTGCACTCGGCCTTGAACATAAGTACTAGTACAGTCTCACAATTTTTTTATCATTATACTTTGCGAGATTTAGCGGATGCGCCAAATTCAGAGATAGATCATGATCATGGTAACACAATTTTCAATGTAATGATGATTTGATGTTGCACTAGACCTTGAACATAAGTACTAGTACGGTCTCACAATTTTGTATCATTATACTTTGCAAGTTTTAGCGGATGCGCCCATTTTCAGAGGATCATGGTAACAAATTTTCAACGTGATGATGATTTGATGTTGCACTCGACCTTGAACAGAAGTACTACTACTGTCTTACAATTTCTTTATCATTATACTTTGCAAGATTTAGCAGATGCGCCAAATTCAGAGATAGATCATGATCATGGTAACAAATTTTCAACGTGATGATGATTTGATGTTGCACTCGGGCTTGAATAATGTACTACTACTGCCTCACAATTTCTTTATCATTATACTTTGCAAGATTTAGCAGATGCGCCAAATTCAGAGATAGATCATGATCATGGTAACCAATTTTCAACGTGATGATGATTTGGTGTTGCACTCGGGCTTGAACAGAAGTACTACTACTGTCTCACAAATTCTTTATCATTATACTTTGCAAGATTTAGCGGATGCGCCAAATTTAGAGATAGATCATGATCATGGTAACAAATTTTCAACGTGGTGATGATTTGATGTTGCACTCGGGCTTGAACAGAAGTACTAGTACGGTCTCTCAATTTTTTATCATTATACTTTGCAAGATTTGGCGGATGAGCCAATTTTAGAGATAGATCATGATCATGGTAACAAATTTTCAACGTGATGATGATTTGATGTTGCACTCGAACTTGAACAGAAGTACTAGTACAGTCTCACAATTTTTTTATCATTATACTTTGCGAGATTTAGCGGATGCGCCAAATTCAGAGATAGATCGTGATCATGGTAACACACTTTTCAATGTAATGATGATTTGATGTTGCACTCGACCTTGAACATAAGTACTAGTACGGTCTCACAATTTTGTATCATTATACTTTGCAAGTTTTAGCGGATGCGCCCAT
Organism: Lolium rigidum; assembly: GCF_022539505.1. Lineage (NCBI taxonomy): Eukaryota > Viridiplantae > Streptophyta > Magnoliopsida > Poales > Poaceae > Lolium > Lolium rigidum. The sequence continues at coordinate 136,975,308 of NC_061510.1, read as the reverse complement.
TTTCGGAGGTAGATCATGATCATGGTAACAAATTTTCAACGTGATGATGATTTGATGTTGCACTCGAACTTGAACGAAGTACTAGTATGGTCTCACAATTTTTATTATCATTATACTTTGAAAGATATAGCGGATGCGCCAATTTCAGAGATAGATCATGATCATGGTAACAAATTTTCAACGTGATGATGATTTGATGTTGCACTCGGCCTAGAATAGAACTACTAGTACGGTCTCACAATTTTTTTATCATTATACTTTGCAAGATATAGCGGATACGCTAATTTCAGAGATAGATCATGACCATGGTAGTGACCGATATTCAAGGTGATGATGATTTGATTTTGCACTCGGCCTTGAACAGAGGTACTAGTACGGTCTCACAATTTTTTATCATTATACTTGGACCTTAGCGAAATTCAAAATCTCATAGCGGCAAAACTTCCCGCCTACAAAATACAAAATTTCACACGCTTCCAAATTCCCATTCTACCCCTGTGGAGATGACAGCAAAGTCGGTTGGTGGGGGGGTCTGCCCGTCATTTTTTGGATCACCACCTCCCTAGCCCAGGAAACCCTCCCAAAAAAAATTCATTTCCCTCAGTCTCTCCTCTGAGACAACCCACTGGAACTTCTCAAGTCCCTCTCTCTACCACCTCCACAACCACCGCACCGGAACATCCCCGTCGGACTTCCCTGGCCTACCCGAGGCCTCGCGATCCTCGTCATCCGGCTGCCGGAGCCGCTTCATCGATGCCGTCATCAACCGGATCGGATCATCCCCGCCGAACCTCGAAACCATATGCTCATCTAGCAGTCTACCGCAGTCGCTTCAGCTGCGGTATCGTCCACCCCACCGGAGCCGCTTCGCCGGATCCGTCGTCCACCGCATCGAATCTTGCTCACCGACACCGCTGTGCACGAACCGGGTCTGCTTCACCGGCGCCGTGCATGATCTAAACTATTCTACTGTCGCTTTTCTATTGCTTGCCTGCAAGTTCTTGTTTAATCTTGGGGGAACCTGTTTGTGCTAACGACGCGCCGTTACGTTTTTGCAGATGAGATGACTAACCATGAATTGTAACGGCCGTCTGTCCAACCCCAAGTAGCACATGTAGTGTACTTCATCACCGGATCTATCAACCCCAGGAAGATCTGCTGTGACTCCCACAGAGTGCTTCTCCTAATGTAAGTCCCTTGTTTTAGCGCCATGTTCTGGGTTCAGATGCTTGTTTGTCTGAAGCTCTTTTAGTTTATTCCTAGCTATGACGGTAACACCTTGCTATTTTCTAGTGCATTCCTAACTTTAAGCGATTGAACATTTTGGTTTGCATTCCCTGCTCCGTAGATGTAGCCATCATAACTTCTATCTTGCTCAGTCGTTGTTACAAAAATTCTAGGCTGCTACTATTTTGTTCATGCCAATCTTGTTCTCCCTGAACATGTTGGTTTGCATTCCCTGTACTACAGGTGATGCCATTGTTATTTCTATCTACTTCGTCGTAAGCTAACAAAGTAACTGCCTTCTATTAGTTCCTGCATGCTATCGCTCTGCCATCCTGCAGTACAAATTTATTTGAACTCGTCACATCAGCTACTTCCATTATAATTTTGTCTGCCATCTGATTCTTCAAAAGCTGCAATATTAACTTGTTTCTCTTAATTGGCATGGCGCTCGCATATAGAATGGTGAACATATTGGTGTGCATTCCCTCTTCTACAAGTTCACAGGTGATCCCACTATATTCCGTTTCTGGTCCATCCTAAGCCGTAGCATTAACTATCCTCTATGTGTTGCTCATTACAACTTTATATCCCGAAACAAATTGATTTGTTTCCCTTATCTACAAGTTTATGAGTGATGCCATTATAACTCATATCTGTTTTATTCCTAGATATTATAGTAACATCCTGCTATTATTTAGTTCATGGCTAATTTTAAGTAATTGCACATGTTGGTTCGCATTCCCTGCTCTATAGCTTTTGGCATCGTAACTTCTATATTTGGTTTACATTCCCTGCTCTGTAGATCTAGCCATCATAACTTTATCTTGCTCAGTTGTTGTTACAAAAATTATGGCTTGCTACTATGTTATTTGTGCCAATTTTTTACTCCATGAACATGTTGGCTTGCATTCCCTGTACTACAGGTGATGCCATTGTTTTGTATCTAGTTCATTGTAAGCTAACAAAGTAAGGACTTAGTTTGGCATGCTATCACTCTGCTATCTAGCCTGTAGTACAAATAAACTTGTCATACAACTAGATAATAATTTTGTGTGCCATCTTGTTCTTCAAAAGCTGCATTATTGACTTGTTTCTCTGACTTGGTATGACGCTCACATATGGAATGCTGAACATATTGGTTTGCATTCCCTCTTATACAAGTTCACAGGTGATCCCACTATATTCTGTATCTGGTCTATCATTCACTATAAGTTCAGGAGTATTATTTAGTTCACGACCAATTTGAAGTAATTGCACTTGGCACATGTTGGTTCACATTCCCTCCTCTTTAGCTTTTGCCATTGTAACTTCTATTTTTGGTTTACATTCCCTGCTCTGTAGATGTAACCATCATAACTTCATCTTGCTCAGTCGTTGTTACAAAATTTATAGCCTGCTACTATGTTGTTCATGCCAATTTTGTACTCCCTGAACATGTTGGTTTGCATGGGACTCGACAGATAGTAAGTCTCGTTGTTTCATTCTAACGTGCTCTGTTATATTGGCTGTTTGTATGCGGCATGCACTCTTTGTTTGCTTATTGTGCGCATTACAATGATCTTGTTATAACGACGAAATGATGATGTCTTTGTTTCAGATATAGGTGGTGCATGGAAACCTTAAAAGATTGCCGAATGGCTTCATTGTATTGCTAGGTTTAATTACCATTCAATTTCTCTGGGTTCTGTAATATTTTTTCAAAGCCTTGCAAGTGATGTAATATTTAGTTAGTTTTTATAGTTCTTTCGCGCATTTTTTCTATGGTGCTTGTGGTAAGTGAGGCTATCCGATAGAAATCATGTGATGCGTAAATATTCTCAGTATCTAAATCACAAATTCCCATCCCTTAAACGGCCCAATTAAGCGAAATCACATAAGTGCCGGCCCGCAAAATCCTAAAGCGCCTATTATGCCGGCATATAAACAGCAACTAAACGAGTGGGCCAGCCCAGTTGATTTCTGGTGGACCCCACCGTCTAATTGGGCCGGACCACTTTCTTTAATGTGGACCCCACCCACAACAGGGTCGGCCCTGTAACAGAAAAGCGGGCCCCACAAGCCTATTGGGCCGGCCCACTAACTTGTTGGGCCAGCCCAACTGCTTTATGGTGGACCCCACTTGCTAACTGGGCCGGCCCGGTTACACGATAGGGGCCCCACATTTATAATTGGGCTGGCCCACTAACATGTTGGGCCAGCCCACTTGCTATATGGTGGACCCTACATATTAAATGGGCCGGCCCATTAACAGGAATGTGGGACCCACCTGTGTTTTGGCCCGGCCCACTATCTTGTTGGGCCAGCCCACTTGCTATATGGTGGACCCCGCACACTTAACGGGTCGGCCCTTTAACAGGAAAGTGGGACCCACCTGTGTTTTTGGCCCGGCCCACTATCTTGTTGGGCCGGCCCACTCGCTATATGGTAGATCCCACATGCTAAATGGGCCGGCCCTTTAACAGGAAAGTGGGACCCACACGCTAATTGGGCCGGCCCACTAACTTCTTGGGCCGACCCAGTTGCTCGAAGGTGGACCCCACTTGCTAAATGGGCCGGCCCAATAACAGGAAAGTGGGCCCCGCATGTCTTGTGGGCCGGCCCTTTTGCCTGCTGACCGGTCAAACGAGTGCATTCGGCCCGGCCCACATGCTTAGTGGGCCGGCCCGTTTAAGTTTTGACCAGTCAACCTTAGAGGTTAGGCCCGGCCCACGTACTTAGTGGACCAGCCCAGCTATATAGTTGACCGGTCAAACTAAGTCAGCTGGCCCGGCCCGCAAACTTAATGGGCCGGCCCGCTTAAGACGTGGCGGGCCTCGTGTGGGCCTACCATCTACCACGGGGTTTCAGCCGGTTAACGCCGTTAACTGCCAGTTAACGGCGTCTACCACGTGTCAGTTTGCATGACGTCAGCAGTCAACGAGCTCCCGAAAACACTTGCGCAACGGTCCGATTTTCCGTGGCGGAAGGGCGCCCAAACGCGACGGACCGAAAAAAACGTCGTAGGACTTTGCTCGACGCAGCTTTCGACAACAGAACCCATATCGTCGGGTTAGGCCCATAGGCGACGAAAAATACCCCTTAGTGGACGATTTTGGGACGTTGTCTATCAGAACTTTTCTTGTAGTGTGTTGTGTATTTGTATTCAAATGCAAATTACTTGTATGCACACATGTAGGGGGAGTGCCTCTATGTTTTACCAACATTCTTGTTCTCTATAGTGTTTTTCTTGCAAATCCGTATATTGTCATCAAACACCAAAAAGGGGGAGATTGAAAGAACATCTCTCACATTATGTTTTGAAGTGTTTGATGTCAATATATGTGATACTCTAATGTTTGATGAAGTGGTGCAGAGATTATATATATACATATATGCGGGTTTCTTGTGTGGAAAAACAAGACAAAAGGAAGCAGAAAAAGTTTCACCAGGCCGGATATTCCGGGCCAGATATTTGCAAAATATCCGCCCCCCCAAAATCGGCTAAGGACTCGGGACGATGCGGCTCAGTACTCCCCTGGCTCCAGGGCCGGACTTTTGCCCGGAAATTCCCTGAGGCCGGATTTTCCGGGCCAGATATTTGCAAAATATCCGGCCCCCCAAAATCGACTAAGGACTCGGGACGATGCGGCTCAGTAGTCCCCTGTATCCAGGGCCGGACATTTGCCCGAAAATTCCCTGTAGCCGGATTTTCCGGGGGGGGGGGGGATTATCCGGCCCTCACTTGCACCAGATAATCCGGACCTCGAGAGCTTCCAACGGCTGGATTTTGAGAGGGGGTATTTATACCCCCTTCTTCTACCTTCCTCAAGAACACAAGATTTGCAAGATCTCCTCCCTCACCCAACCAAAGCTCTTGATCTTTGGAGATTCTAAGGAGAAGACACCGATCTACATCCTCACCGAAGCGATTTACATTTCCCCCTCATATGCTTGAGGGCCCTCTCGCTAGTGTTCCTCTTTGGATCCCTAGTTGTTTGTTGTTGATGTATTCTTGTTGATTGTCGTGTTGTTACAGATTTGGGAGCCTCCAATTTGGTTGTGGATGTGTGCCCCAAGAACTTTGTAAAGGCCCGGTTTCCGCCTCGAGGAAATCCCTTAGTGGAAGTGGGCTAGGCCTTCGTGGCGTTGCTCACAGGAGACCTGAGTGAAGTCTTCGTGACTGTTGGTCTGGCTTTCGTAGCGACCACACTCCTCCGAACGTAGACGTACCTTCTTGCATAGGAAGGGAACTACGGGAATCAACTCCGTGTCTCCGTGTGCTCCACTCTCGGTTACCTCTATCCTTTATCTCCTCTATATATTGCGTAGCCATATCTTGCTTAGTCGTTGACCTTGTCATATAGGTAAATTCACATAGTTGCATATCTAGAGAATTTACCTTTGTGTCAAGACTAAATTGAAATAGAACTAAAAATTGGTTAGCACCTATTCATCCCCCCTCTAGGTGCGGCATACGATCCTTTCACTTCCCCCTCAAGCCTTCCCCCTTATCTCTTCATTTAAACACTTTAATTTTGGAGATAGATCTTATCTCTAGATTTAAACCATTTAAATTAGAGATAGATCTTATCTCTAGGGGTGGGCCGGCCTAGGCCCACATGTCATAGTGGGCAGGACCCACCATGCAATGTGGCGCCTATGTGGCCCCTCCCGGGGTGGTGGGCCCACTGGTGACCCTCGAGAACCTTCTAGAAGCTCCGGTCAAAACACCGGAACTTTCCTGAACCCCGAAAAATGACTTCCCATATATGAATCTTATTCTCCGGACCATTCCGGACCTCCTCGTGATGTCCTGGATCCCATCCGAGACTCCGAACAAAACTTCGGACTCCATCTCATATTCCGAATCTACTTATGCGACATCGAACCTTAAGCGCGTCACCCTACGGTTCGTGAACTATGCGAACATGGTCGAGACTCCTCTCCGAGCAATAACCAATAGCGGGATCTGGAGATCCATAATGGCTCCCACATATTCAACGATAACTTAGTGATCGATTGAACCATTTACATACGATACCGATTCCCTTTGTCACGCGATACTTTACTTGTCCGAGATTCGATCATCGGTATCTCCATACCTAGTTCAACCTCGCTACCGACAAGTACTCTTTACTCAGACCGTGGTATGTCATCTCTTGTGACCCAGTCACATGCTTGCAAGCTAATTAGACGACATTCCACCGAGAAGGCCGAGAGTATATCTATCCGTCATCGGGATGGACAAATCCCACTGTTGATCCATATGCCTCAACTCACACTTTCTGAATACTTAATCCCATCTTTATAACCACCCATTTACGCAATGGCGTCTGATGTAATCAAAGTACCCTTCCGGTGTAAGTGATTTACATGATCTCATGGTCGAAGGACTTAGGTAACTATGTATCAAAAGCTTATAGCAAACTGAACTTAGTGACTTGTTCTCATGCTACGCTTATTTGGGTGTATGTCCATTATATCATTCACCCAATGACATAACCTTGTTATTAACAACATCCAATGTTCATGATCACGAAACCATGATCATATATTAATCAACAAGCTAGTTATACAAGAGGCTTACTAGGGACTCCTTGTTGTTTACATAACACACATGTATCAATGTTTCGGTTAATACAATTATAGCATGGGATGTAAACATTTATCATGAACACTAAGATATAACAATAACTAATTTATTATTGCCTCTTGGGCATATCTCCAACAGGATGGACAGGAGGCTGAGGAGGAGGACCTTGATCACCACTGAGCCTGTGAAGAATGATCGCCTGAGTATGCTGAATGTCGGCGCACTCACGACTGGCCTGGAAGTTCTCCTTGTGGATCTCAACGTTCATGCACAGAACATTCCTCTAGAACCAGTTAAGCTTCTTCACCTCCTTCTGAATGAAAGGAGAAAAAGCCTGATGACCGTGGGAGGTGTGGAACACCCCAGGTTTCCAGGCGATTGTGGGGTAGAATTAGAAAAGGGATGTGCATTGCAGCGCAAAACCGGGAAAAATTTCGTGCTTTATAGCATAAAAACCTAAGGGGGATCAAGTTTCTCTCTCGATGCCATTAGGGTTTAGGGTTTCCAGAGTGCGATAAATTTTGACATGAACTCTTTCGAATTAGGTTTTAGACAAGGAACTGAATTTGAATTGAGGTTCACAATTCAAATTTGAATTTGAATGAGCTCAAATATTAAAATATTATAGAAATCAGGATTGTAACTTTGAATTCAAATCAGAATAGAATATAATTAAACCTGAAATTTGAAGTTACAATATAGCTCATTAGGGAAACCTTGAGCTTTACTGATCATCACACACATAATATATTGTATTTACAATATTCAATTATATTACAACAAATTAATTCAAAAATGAATAAATAAAATAAAAATAAAAGTTAAAACAATACAAAGTTAAGCTTAGTCTAAAAATCCTAAGCTACTAGTCCCTGCCTTGATCATCTTGTCCCTTAGATCTTCTTGGAACCCTGCAAAACACAACAAATAGACAAGAATGGTAACAAGTGGCAATGCCACTTGGTTGTCAAAAGAAAATCAATCAGGAGGATAATCTCAAGGGTTTTCTATTTCCGTGCCCTCGGGTCCTTAGTTGTGCTCAGTTTTCCCCAGCTCCTTAGTTTTTCCTCAGTTTTCCCCAAGACCTTGTCTGAAACCATCACAGGTGTTGTAACGGCCGGGTGGGGCCACGCAGAGCCCACAAAGACACGTCAGACCATCCATCTTTGTTTGACCGTAATCATCGATGTATCCCTGACCAAAACGCGAATGAGTGGGGCTTCGGTATTGATGGCGTGTAACTCACACGTTCGTTGGGAACCCCAAGAGGAAGGTATGATGCGCACAGTAGCAAGTTTTCCCTCAGAAAGAAACCAAGGTTTAATCGAACCAGGAGGAGCCAAGAAGCACGTTGAAGGTTGATGGTCGCGAAATGTGATGCGGCGCAACACCGAGGATTCCGGCGCCAACGTGGAATCCGCACAACAAAACCAAAGTACTTTGCCCCAACGAAACAATGGAGGTTGTCAATCTCACCGGCTTGCCGTAACAAAGGATTAAACGTATCGAGTGGAAGATGTTTGCAAAGAAAACAAGTAAAACACAATTGCGAGTAGATTGTATGCTATGTAAAGAATAGGACCGGGGTCCACAGTTCACTAGAGGTGTCTCTCCCATAAGATAAAAGCATGTTGGGTGAACAAATTACAGTCGGGCAATTGACAAATAGAGAAGGGCATAACAATACATATACATGATATGATAAATATAGTGAGATTTAATTGGGCATTACGACAAAGTACATAGACCGCCATCCAACTGCATCTATGCCTAAAAAGTCCACCTTCAAGTTATCATCCGAACCCCATTCAGTATTAAGTTGCTAAGCAACAGTACAATTGCATTAAGTATGGTGCGTAATGTAATCGACAACTACATCCTTAGACATAGAATCAATGTTTTATCCCTAGTGGCAACAACACATCACAACCTTAGAACTTTCTGTCACTGTCCTAGGTGTCAATGAAGGCATGAACCCACTATCGAGCATAAATACTCCCTCTTGGAGTTAAGAGTACAAACTTGGCCAGAGCCTCTACTAATAACGGAGAGCATGCAAGATCATAAACAACACATAAATAATAGATTGATAATCACCATAACATAGTATTCTCTATCCATCGGATCCCGACAAACACAACATATAGTATTACAGATAGATGATCTTGATCATGTTAGGCAGCTCACAAGATCCAACAATGAAGCACAACAAGGAGAAGACGACCATCTAGCTACTGCTATGGACCCATGGTCCAGGGGTGAACTACTCACTCATCACTCCGGAGGCGATCATGGCGATGAAGAGTCCTCCGGGAGATGAATCCCCTCTCCGGCAGGGTGCCGGAGGCGATCTCCTGAATCCCCCGAGATGGGATTCGCGGCGGCGGCGTCTCTGGAAGGTTTTCCGTATCGTGGCTCTCGGTACTGGGGGTTTCGCGACGGAGGCTTTAAGTAGGCGGAAGGGTAGGTCAGGGGGGCTGACGAGGGGCCCACACCATAGGGCGGGGCGGGCCCCCCTCTGGCCGCGCGGCCCTATGGTGGCGGCGCCTCGTCGTCCCACTTCGTTATCTCTTCGGTCTTCTGGAAGCTCCGTGCAAAAATAGGACCCTGGGCGAAGATTTCGTCCAATTCCGAGATTATTTCCTTACTAGGATTTCTGAAACCAAAAACAGCAGAAAACGACAGAATCGGCTCTTCGGCATCTTGTTAATAGGTTAGTTCCAGAAAATGCGTAAATATGACATATAATGTGCATAAAACATGTAGGTATCATCAATAAAGTAGCATGGAACATAAGAAATTATCGATACGTTGGAGACGTATCAGGTATATCGAATGACAAGTGGGGCCATGACGCTGATACAAGGGGCAATACACAGGTAGGATTAGATCTTTAAACGGAGCTCTACAGTGATGGCACAGAGGAGGTAGCATGCGGGGTGCCGAGATGAGATCGACGTCCACAAAGAACTGCATGAGGCGAGACCAGACGCATTAGATAGATATGAACTAGACGTGTTTAACCATGCAAAGAAGAGAAGAAATGGTCGACGACATCGACGACTACCTCAAAACTTTGACTGACCGTGTCGGACACGAACGCGAGCAATGTAGAGAAAACTAGTGTCTCTCCTTTCTGGCGTGTATAGATGGGTGCTAGAAGAGTGTGGTGGCGAAGGGAAAGACCTCGCGGTGGTCTGTGGCGTCCAACATAGCAGGGCGGCGTGGCCGTGCCCACAGCGGCGTGCATGCATGTTCGGCATTGGCATCAGCATGTACATTCGGCATTGGCCTCGGCGGTATCTCTGGTGTGTCAGTGATCGAATGAACATCCCGATGTTGACCTAGCAGTGGCGGCGAGCATAGCCGTTCTGACCATGCCGATATTGGCATCGGCATCGTTTGGAGGCTGTGGTGCTCGAATCAATGTGGGATTTGTTCTTGTACGCCAAAATGAATTTGAAACAAGTTTCATGTTGAAGGTTAGGTAACGAAAGTTTGTAACTAAAAATTATACTAGCGGCATGGTGAGGTTCTTTTTGATAGAGCTATACGGTTGGGCAAACTTTTTTGACACTTTTTAGATAGGGTTCCTTGTTTTTACACCTATGGCATCATGTATGGAAAATTTGGGGTCATTTGGAGATGTTCGAAAAAATCACTTTGCTTAAGCGCATGCCATTTCGTCTCACTGAAACCAGCTTTTCTAACAAGGTGATTTTTTCTACCTTCTCTAAATGATCTCAAATTTCATACAACTGATCTTCTATACATAGATAGATAGATTGTTTCGTTTTTACATTTTTCGAACTTTTTATTTCCCTTTATAATACTCAATTGATTTTCAGGTCAAAACCTCGAAAACCAACATCATGTATGGCATCATTTTCACCCTAAATTTCAAATTTTGTGAAACTTTCCCTTTTAGATATTCCTTGTTGTTATAGGTATGGCATCATGTATGCCATACTTGGTTAGGTCTCAATGAAACCAACTTTTGTAACAAGTTAAGTTTTTTCGACCTTCTCAAAAGGGATTTTTTTCTACCTTCTCTAAATGACCTCAAAAATCATACAGCCGATCTTCTATACAAAGATAGGTAGATTGTTTCGTTTTTACATTTTTTTGAACTTTTATTTCCCTTTATAATACCCATTTGATTTTCAGGTCAAAACCTCGAAAGTTAACATAAGAAGATGGTGAACCCTCCCAAACTTCAAATACAGAGATAGATAGATTGTTTCGTTTATCATTTTTACCGTGAATAGTAATGGCTACAAGAAATCGGTGATGGTTTATCATTTTTTGCGTGAAAATTAATGGCTACAACAAATCGGTGATGGTTTATCATTTTTTGCATGAAAAGTAATGGCTAAACAAATCGATGATGGTTTATCATTTTTTGCGTGAAAAGTAATGCCTAAAAGAGTTAATAATTTTTAGTGCGTGAAAAATAATACATAAAACCGCCCTTTAGCATTCTTAGAGGGTGGAAGCTAACCGCCGACAGAGAGAGAGAGAGGGGTTATCCTGCCCGTTAGATCATACGATCAACGGTCGGCGGCCACGATCCGCGTGACATGGGCTAGACCAATCAGGGCAATGTTGCACGTCTGCGAGAATTTATGAAGGGAGAGGGCAAAACTGAGTAGTATCAAGAAACCAAGGGCACCTGAGTAGTAAACAGACTAAGGGCTTCAAATATGAGATTTAAAAAATGGAAAATGCGTGTTTTGTACAATGAAACCCATCTTGTCCTACCTCAAACTATTTGCAATACAAATATACATCAGTGTGAGAATTGTGGCCTCATTGAGACAAAGTATGTTTTGGGGAAAGCTGTTTTGGGAAGGGCTTATTGTGGAAAAACCATGCACCTTCATAGCTACTAGGTGATTTAAGAAGTGGCAATTTGTGGTAAAACTTGATTTATCTATGATTTATCTATGATTTATATATGATTTGAGAAGTGACAATTTGTGGTAAAGACTCCATGAGTAAGTGCCACTCTTTTTCGGATTTTTTTGCACATTAAATGACTCATTTAACTAGTTAATCCCATTTGTTGACTCTCTGTTGACCAGTCACTTGAGGGTAAAACTGAGTATATTGCACTAGCCAGTATTAGCACTCAAGGGGAAAACCGAGCACACAAAAAATGCTAGTATAAGACTCGAGGGTATACCTGAGTATATCTAAATTTCCAGGGTTAGACTCGAGGACGCGTGTTGCGGTGCGGAAATGGAAGACGTGCAATTGTTGACGCGTAGACGCGGGTCGCGGTGCGAAGTCGAAGACGTGCAATCGTGGACGCGTGTCGCGTTGCAGAAGTCCAAGACGTGCAGAGTGCAACGGTGGACGCGTAGGACGCGGGTCGCATTAACCACCCCTCGCCTTTATAGACGCCTCGTCGCACTATCTCTGTCACTCTCACTCGCTCACGCAACGCCGCCTCTCTCACGTCCCATCATCTTCTGCAAAGCAAAAAAAAAACCTCTCCCTCTCCCTCTGTCGGCGAGATGGACAAGGAGAATGCCAATCCCATCGTCCACGACACCGTCGGCTCCAAGCGCGACGCCTCCCTCTTCGACGCCGTCCCCTCAACGGCCGTCGCCGCCGGTGCATCGGAGGCTGCTGCCGCCGGTGGCGGTCAGATCCCGGTGGGATAGGAACCCTATGACGAGGTGCCGTACGTCCTGCCCCCGAACCCCTACGACACCTCCATGGATGACCAATGGAACGAGGTAACTATGGTTTGCTTCCTTTTTTGTTCCCATTCCTTTTTGAACCCTATTTTTGCTGGTGTAGATGGATCTGTAGATGGATGAGTATTGGGTTAATATTTGCGCCGATTTTATTCCATTTTGTTTTGATCCCTTCTTGATTTCGTTTAAGATTTGGGGTTCGGCCGTTCGGTTAATTTATGCAAGTAATAATGGGATCTCAATCGGTTAATTTATGCAAATAATCATGGGATCCCAATCAGTTATTTTATGCACGAATCAAAAGATATCAACCGTTTAATTTTGCAAATAATCTGGAATGTGTTCAAGTTCAGATCTGGAATCTGTTTCTTTGCCTATGATGAACCGTTGGGCACAAATTTTTACAGGGAGGGTTCAGCGAACCATTGCTGTGTACAAATCTGTTGTGCATGAGCTTTGGTTCGCTAACACCTTCCCTATAGATACATAATCGTGGCCACTCTAACTGAGGCTGGCTCTGTTTTTCCTAACTTTGTTATCATGCACGTTAGTCATTGTTGCAACTCATTCACTCATAGTTTCCGTTTGATATGGATCAGGTGTCTGGCAGCGACGTCTGGCAGCGACGAAGAGGACCAGGACATCAAGACTCGCCAGGTGCTGCGGAGGCTGCAGGTCGGCCAGTACATCTCCTACTTCGCCAAGGGTGTCTACAGGTGCCCCTTCTGCACTAGGAGACTCGGCGGCACTGACTTCAACTGCCTCCTCACGCATGCCGAGGACATCGGCAACACCTTCCCCAAGGTCGGCACGACGGTGAACGTCTACTCCTTCCGCGCCAAGCACAAGGCGCTCGGCATGCACCTCCGCAGCTTCCAGCGGGTGGAGATCTCCGGCGGGCGCATGCCTCCGCTCAAGCCCAAGGCTCCCAAGGGGAGCAGGAGCAGCAAGTGGAGGCAAAGCCATATGGGGTTGGCGGAGTCCTGGACGTGTGCTGCTGCTGCCTCCTATTTTGCTGTTAGCTAGGGATCCCTTGTTGTTATGTTGTTAGTATGATGGTGTTGTGAAGAACCTCGAACCTGTTACTATGTTGGTTGTTGTGTATGCAGCTTATTATCTAGGGAGGGATCCCTATTATCTATCCCTATTATCTATCCCTATTCTACTATATTTTGTTGGCCGTACTTTGTTTTCTCGATTTACTATGACTGTGAATTTATCGTACATTACCTTGGAGATTTGCTTCTAGATTTAACTACATACATATGGACCAGAGGGAGTACTAGATTTGCTGCCATGTTGGGCAAACAACGAGGGCCAAAAGGCACAAATAATTGAAGAAAGACAGAAATGCAAGCTTCTCTAGATTTGATACTAATTTGGTGAAACAGGACAGAGAGAAAGAGGGGAAAAAGGTGCTCTTAATAATGCCAATTTGGGGCCAAGAGAGACAGAACCCAGCTCCTGCTCACATGCAACCAAACACGGTCTCGTCCTGTCCCACGCGGTCCCTTTCTACCAGCCCCACGCGACGCGGCCCCACACGACGCGACCCCACACGTCAGCACAGAACTGTCAACTAAACGGGAATCCTGCCGTCTGAGCTGCTTCTGTGGGTTTCAAACAAGGGCTTGGGGAAAACTGAGGAAAAACTAATGAGCTAGGGAAAACTGAGTACAACTAAGGACCTGAGGGCACGAAAATAGAAAGCCCAAATCTCAAACCCTAGCCGAGTTGATCCACATGGTTCAAGTTCCAACTTGAAGCACACACACACAACTCACAAGGCTTGGTGCATGCTCTCCAACACACACACACACAGTAAATGAATCACCAGCAGATGTGTCAACCATAGCAAAGCATGGCCATTTTTATAAATAGCTAGACCCAACTAGATACAAACCATCCATCGACACACACATCATTAGTAGAAATAACCATCAGGAACAATAGAGCTGTTCAAGATTTTCTTCATCAAGAACATAAGCCATATAATTAGAGATGGGGGGATAGAGCAAGTGCAAGCTAGTCAGGAGGAGAAGGGCAGGATCAACAGCAACAAGCAATAGCAGAAGCAATCCCCTACATCAGCAAATCATATAGGAGCTGGAGTGAGGTAATACCAATATCAAGAACGGGACTAAGGTTCTGTTCTTATAGGCATATGCATGTCCAACAAGAAACACACAAAGAGCAGTAGGAGTACCATGTTTAATCATCATCTGGTCATAGACCAAGTGATGCTGGCAAGAGTGGCATCTGTCAGAGATCAAAACCAAGCCAGTAACCATGGATATGCCAACACATACCAAACAGTAGCACAACCAATAGGAACCAGGAAAGTATCAATCACTCGAAGCTTACCAAAGTCACCTAGCTACACTAGCCCTTTTAAAACCATCAGAAAAATAGACTTGTTATTGTCTGTGTACATTTTCAACATCAAATTCATAATTGTAGTCATAAAATGATCACCTATTATGTTTATCCATCCACAGCAAAGCAACACAGTAGTGAGAGCAGTAGTGAAGCACTAATGAGGTCACATCAGTCACTAATTAATCCAAAAGCAACAAGTCATCACCACTCAGATGAGTTTAGACCATAGATGTGGTTCCAATAGAAATTTGTATCCATACATCTAACACATGGTTCAGACTGTTTTGGAAATCATATAACTCCAGCTCAACATAATTGAATCTTCACTTTCTAAAACAGTTCATCAACAATTCTTAAGTATTCAAGCTCACAAATCCTTCCCGAGTTATTAGAATAAGCATCAATCAAGCAACAACAACAATACAGAAATACCACCAAGGTACTAGAGGCACGACAGTTCCTGTTCATGGATCATCATGCTTTTATAAGCGTTGGCAGTTTACCAGTACATTATAAGCGTCGCGGCCGGCGCAAGAACCTAGAGGAGAAGAATGTAGCGGTTGCCGCCCTGGAGGCCAGCGAGCAGGCGTGGCAGATTCAGATGAAAGCCGGCGCCGCGCAAGTAGGCCTCCATCCGAGCTTAGCGTAGGCCTACATGCTCGTCAAGCGAGAGGGGATCGCCGGCGTCGCTCCTCCGGCCTCATCGGTGAGCTTGTAAGTTCCTAGCTGCGTCGTAGAACTCCCGCCCTTGCAGGTCCACCCGGCGTCGCGGTTCGCCTCCGGCGTGGCACATGTGCATTTCAATGGGGCACCGGTTCCCGACCTCAACTGGACGCCGAGAAGCGGTGACTTGTGCCCGGGCGCGACACACAAGACGCGTCAGCTGCCGGAGGAGAGCATGCCGGTGCCCCGCATCCTGTTTGACGAAATGGCACCAGCTGCCCCGACGATGGATGATTCGGTACGTGAGCTCTCTCACTATGTGCGACTGCCGTGTATGATGCGTCTAACATCCGGTGATTCGTGGCCTATTGGAAGGACCGGAATGACAAAGACATCAAGGCCATGATCTATGGCGGCGGCTTCGTTGGCGACGCCGGGACCGGGACAAGCCCGCATGATGAGTGTGTTGGAGATATGCCCAAGAGGCAATAATAAATTAGTTATTGTTATATCTTAGTGTTCATGATAAATTTTTACATCCCATGCTATAATTGTATTAACCGAAACATTGATACATGTGTGTTATGTAAACAACAAGGAGTCCCTAGTAAGCCTCTTGTATAACTAGCTTGTTGATTAATAGATGATCATGGTTCCGTGATCATGAACATTGGATGTTGTTAATAACAAGGTTATGTCATTGTGTGAATGATATAATGGACATACACCCAAATAAGCGTAGCATGAGATCAAGTCATTAAGTTCAACTTGCTATAAGCTTTCGATACATAGTTACCTAGTCCTTCGACCATGAGATCATGTAAATCACTTACACCGGAAGGGTACTTTGATTATATCAAACGCTATTGCGTAAATGGGTGGTTATAAAGATGGGATTAAGTATTCGGAAAGTGTGAGTTGAGGCATATGGATCAATAGTGGGATTTGTCCATCCTGATGATGGATAGATATACTCTGGGCCCTGTCGGTGGAATGTCGTCTGATTAGCTTGCAAGTATGTGATTGGATCACAAGAGATGACATACCACGGTACGAGTAAAGAGTACTTGTCGGAAACGAGGTTGAACTAGGTATGGAGATACCGATGATCGAACCTCGGGCAAGTAAAGTATCGCGTGACAAAGGGAATCGGTATCGTATATAAATGGTTCAATCGATCACTAAGTTATCGCTGAATGTGTGGGAGCCATTATGGATCTCCAGATCCCGCTATTGGTTATTGGTCGGAGAGGAGTCTCGACCATGTCTGCATAGTTCACGAACCGTAGGGTGACGCGCTTAAGGTTCGATGTCGCATAACTAGATTCGGAATATGAGATGGAGACCGAAGTTTGGTCGGAGTCTCGGATGGGATCCAGGACATCACGAGGAGGTCCAGAATGGCCCGGAGAATAAGATTCATATAAGGGAAGTTATTTTTCGGGGTTCGGAAAAAGTTTTGGTGTTTGACCAGAGCTTCTAGAAGGTTCTAGAGGGCCACCAGTGGGCCCACCACCCCGGGAGGGACCACATGGGCCAAGGGAGTGCAGCCTGGCCTAATGGGCCAGGGGCACCAAGCCCTCAAGGCCCAGCCGGCCAGCCCCCCTAGGGATAAGATCAAATCCCGGAGGATAAGATCAAATCCCTAAAATCGAGGGAGCAACTTTGGAAGGGGAAGCAAACTTGGAAGGGATGATTTATGATCCCCCCTTTCCTTCTGCGCTGGTGGGGCCCAAGGGGCTGCCTTGGCCGCCCCTCCCTCTATAAATAGAGGAGAGGGGCAGCCGACCACTTCCCCTGACACACCAAAGTCTGCCGCCTCCCTCTCTCCTCCACCGCAAGTCTGCTCCGGCGTGGCGAAGCCCTGCAGCTTTTCTCCTCCACCTCCACCACCAAGCCATCGTGCTGCTGTGATTCCGTGGAGATCTACCACACCTCCGCTGCCCGCTGGAACGGGGCTTCATCGACACCGTACGCGCGACCGAGTACGGAAGTGCTGTCGGATTGCAGCACCGGAACGATCGACTACATCAACCACGAGATCTGATCTCGTTAAGGCTTTGGATCTTCGAGGTTTAGTCTCTCTTCTCTCTCGTTGCTCCGATCTCATAGATTAGATCTTGGCTTTTCCATAGATTAGCTCTTGGATTTATTCGTCTTTGCGGTAGAAATTTTTGTTTTCCATGCAACGAACCCATCAGAGTGGGCACCGACGCAAGATGCGGAGGACTTCGATGCCGCAGGGTTGTTCTCCACCCAGCCCACGCATCCAACACCCGTTTGCGTCGACGACTATGAGGACGCGCCAACATGGCATGTCCTCACCACAGACAATGCTAGCAAGAAGAAGGGGGAGAGCCACAGGACACAAGGATTCATCGACAACGAGGACAAGTGTTTGTGCGACGTGTGGCTGGCGACAAGCCATGGCTCTATTAATGGCGCCCAGCAAAAGGGCAAGGTTACTGGGCCAAGGTCATGCAGGAGTACAACGTGAGAAAGCTTCACGGCCCCTACCACATCCCATGCCCTCGCACGGAAGAGTCGATCAGAAAAAGATGAAACTACATCAAACAAGAGATAAGCAAGTTATGCTCCGCCATCGAACATACTATCAGCCACCACGTTAGCGGCGCTGGCGTGATTACAGTGGTAAACAAGAGACAACCATCATCATTCTAGTCTATTTACATCATTCTATGTACATCATTAGCGACATTGGCATGATTGCAGGTATCCCGCTCCTTGGAGAGGTTCAAGGCAGTGCATAAGAAGGGCTACCATATGGTCCATTGCTGGGAGAAGCTCAAGGACGTGCAAAAGTGGAAGACAAGCTTTGCAGCCTACGATGAAGCTATGAAGAATGAGACATCGGTTAACCTCGACGGCGAAGACGACGATCATGGCCGTCAAGCCCTTCCACCTTGTCCCCGAGGCTATAAGGCTACCAAGGCCGATCTAACCCGGGAGGCACAGGCCATTGCGTTCACCCAGAGCTTGGAGAAGATGATGGTCAACAATCATGCTGCCGTGGCTGCTAGGGACGAGAAGAAGCGTCTGAAAAAAGAGGTCGCAGCTGCCATCTACCTCAACCTCACAAAAGAGGTCATTGAGGTCCAAATGATGGGACATCGAGGCCAAAAAGGTAGACGCCGAGGCCAAATTGTGTGACGCCGAGGCCAGGAGGATGGACGCCGAGGCCAAATTGCGTGACGCCGAGGCCAGGAGGATGGACGCCGAGGCCAAGACCAGTGTAGAGGACATAAGGATCATGCTAGCCGGCTTGAGCAGCGTCGACGATGACACCAGCCTGGTTTATGAAGAGGCGCGCCGAAATCCGCGCGCGACACCTAATGAGCGGCGCCAACGTCTAGCACCATGGCCTCCTTTTGGACTTTGTATGTTGTTCATGCCTTGTTGTGTCCCTTTTGGACTCCATTTTGCGCCGTACCATGTGCAAACTATGATGAACTTATTTCAGACCTTAATTTGTCGTAATTTGAGGCTATAATTTCGTGCAAATTTAAGCCAATTTAAAGCTACGACCTCTTTTCTGAATTTTCTGAAACTAAACTGGCTCGCGCCGGAAATGTGTCGGCCTGCTGGAACCACCCCTAACACAAACGGACGCACGACCATTTCCGCGTCCGCAGGCCAACGCAAACGGACGCTCTCAGATAATTTGGATGTCCAAAATGCGTCGACCCGTTGGAGATTGCCCTAAGGGCATCTCCAGCAGCGCGACGCAAATGGTCGCTGAGCGACCGTTTTCGTCCGCCGTGACCGGAAATGCGTCTGGGCCCTGCTCCAGCGGGGCGACGCAAAGTGATCGGGCCGTCCGTGGAGACGCAAAGCTGGCCCAAATATGCGCCAGGTTTGCGTCTCTGCGGACACTGCGCGGACGCGCCGAGCATCCTCCATTTTGTTACCCGGTCCCGCAAGTCAGCGACAGCGAAATCGACCGCTTCGACTTGTTTCTTTTTCCCCTTCGTTGCTGCCCTAGTGCGATGCCCCCACCCCAACCCCAGCCGCTGCCGTCCGCCGCAGCGCCGCAGTACTCGTCGTCGGCTCCGTTGTCGCCGCGCGAGAGAGCAGGATCGTATTTGGGGTTGGCTCCGGCGCGAACCTGCCGGCTGTTTTCGGGACAAACATTGCCAGTTGCGCCGCCCTTCCGCCCAGCCCACGACCTGTTCGACCAATTGCGCCGGTAGGTTCCTTCTCCTTTTTTAGGCGCGATTTGTGCGCGGCCATTGATCAACAGTTCGTACCCACGCAGATGGACGCGTGGCATATGGTGGAGAAGTTCCGCGCGGATATCGTTGACTCCTCTTCCGACGACGAGTCCGATCAGTCGGCACAGACATTGGCAACTACTGCGGCCTCCATGATCCACGAGTTCACCTCAAACCCGGGGCCGCAGCATCGGGGCTCTGTGAAGGGGCGCTCCAAAAACCTGCCGCGCAACAGAGTGGCAGGGCAGGCCCGCCTCCACAAGGACTACTTCCACCTCACCAATCCGCTCTTCCCGGAAAACTGTTCCGGCGCCGATACAGGATGTCAAGGGACCTGTTCTTGGTCATTCTACGGGGCGTCAGAAACTACGACCCCTACTTCCAATGCAGGACCGATGCAACAGGTGCGCTAGGCTTCACCTCCTACCAAAAATGCTCCGCGGCTATTCGCATGCTCTCATATGGAATGGCTGCTGATATATTCGATGAGTATCTTCGAATGGGTGAGAGCACCTGCCTTGAGTCCATGTACAGGTTTTGCCGAGCCGTGATTGCCGTGTTCGGAGAGTATTACTGTAGGGAGCCAAATGTTGAGGATACAAGGCGGCTCTTGTCTATCAACGAGTCTAGAGGGTTCCCAGGGATGATTGGCAGTATAGATTGCATGCACTAGGAGTGGAAAAAATATCCATTTGGATGGCAGAGTATGTACAGCGGGCATGAGGAGGGACGGACTGTCATTCTTGAAGCTGTCATATCTCAAGATTTATGGATTTGGCATTCATTCTTTGGCATGGCCGGTTCCAACAATGGCATCAATGTGTTGCACCGATCACCGGTTTTTGAAAGGCTCATGCAAGGCAAAGCTCCCTGGGTGAGCTATGAGATCAATGAAAATGCATATGACAAGCCATATTATCTTGCTGATGGCATCTACCCTGACTGGGCCACATTAGTAAAGACTGTCCGTACTCCAAACTCCGAGAAGACGAGGAGGTTTGCCAAGATGCAAGAGGCTTGCAGGAAAGATGTGGAGGGTGGATTTGGTGTGCTCCAAGCTCGGTGGGCAATTGTCCGTCACCCGGCAAGAACATGGTCGCTCAAGACCATGCATGAGGTCATGACATGCTGCGTGATCATGCACAACATGATCGTTGAGAACGAGCGTCCTGATGGCCGCAATGAGAACCACTGGGAATTCCAAGGTGAGTTGGTTGCGCCAGTTCCTGGAGCTTTATCTTGGGCGGACTATCTACATATGAATGTAAAAGTCACAAACGAGACCGTCTCCAAACAGCTGCAGACGGATCTGATTGAGCATCAATGGACATTGGCTGGCCATGAAG
Organism: Lolium rigidum; assembly: GCF_022539505.1. Lineage (NCBI taxonomy): Eukaryota > Viridiplantae > Streptophyta > Magnoliopsida > Poales > Poaceae > Lolium > Lolium rigidum. The sequence continues at coordinate 136,954,184 of NC_061510.1, read as the reverse complement.
ATCATGCCTAGAGGAGTACTATCTTATTTTCATGTAGATTTTTTAAATTTTAAATGTAATAACTATGACTTCATTGAATTCCTTGTTTTGTTGTTTCGAAACTTCATATTTGATGCAAACGCGGAAATGCGCCGCTGGAGCCACCCCAAGGTGCAAACGGACGCGCAGACAAAAAGATCTGTATCGCGTCCGTCGTGCGACGCAAACGGACATTTCAGACGTCCGAAATGCGTCGCGCGCTGAAGATGCGGCATCTCCAACAGGCGCTCTATCCCGCGATGTATCCAAAAAAGCGGCTAGTTTAGCGCGTGGGCGCAAAATTGTGCTCCAGCAGGTGCTCTATCTGGCACTGTAAAATACAGCTTGGGGCAAAAGCGCTATGTCGTGCTCTATATCTACAGCGCCGGATAGAGCGCGCTGTATCCGTCGCGCGCAGAAACAAGTACAGAATTTTACAGCTCCAAGGTTTAGAGCTTCTGTTGGAGGTGAATATGCCCTCACGCACAAAACATGGATAGAGCGCGCTCTAAAGTGATTTTTAGAGCGCCAAATTTAAAGCGTCTGTTGGAGATGCTCTAAGATGAAGTCGGTTCCCCTCCAAAGCGGTAGCAGCTCGACGGCGACGGCTCGAAAAGATTTTGCCGTTGCCTTCAGCTTTCCATCACATCAAAGTGTCAATAAGATTGATCAATGGCACGCGAGCGTGGTGGGGACGAGTACATGCTGCGCCTTTATAAGGACTGGGCTGGGTTTTGGTTAAGTAAATTCAGGCCGGGAGAGGGCCCCTTCTTCTCTGCAAATCACCATGGCCGCTTTTCTCGTCGTCGCCAGTCATCGCCGTTTCAGATTTTCAGCGCCATGGGGTCGTGCCAGTCAGTGCCTGTCCTTGCACATCCATGGAGTATACCGTCTAGCAGACCGGTGCGCAGGTTTCACGACAACAATTTTTTGCACATGAATCCATCCGACTTTGGGGCGCAATGGGACAGGGGAAAGTATGGCATGTGCATGCACGGAGAGATTCAGGATCCAAGGAGAGGAAACAGCGGGTGTCGGGTCGTGCTTGCATTGCACTGGCTGCAGCTCCAGATTTTGTCAGGTGTTCACATGTTCTCTAATCAATTGTGGAGATTGACTTGCTTGTTTGCTTACTGGTTTTGAACTCATCCTTACCATCATTACTCAATGGTTGAGTACACCTCGAAATGTCAGACATCGGTACGTACGTACTAACATGATGCTAGTAACACTTGGAGCGAGAGAGGTGAGGTGATGTTGTGTTCGGGTAAATTTGAAGCGGTTGTGGGTTGAACCTAGAGATGTAAAATGGCATCCCGACAAAGTCCCCGTTGTAGTTTATTTACAAATTTCTAGTTTAAATCTTGGTTAGAAATTTTGAAATAAACTATAAGTGGGACATTAGTTGGATCTCACTTGACAGCTTATTTGAACGTGATAGTACCATGCTACTCTTAATTCGCCTTCATGATGATGAACCGCCTTATATCAAGTGATCACGAGCATCAGTTCACTGAGAACCAACTTAGACGGGTTAGCCGTGTGTTTAAGCTCCAGTTCCAAATAAGATTTGATGCTTTATTGTCTTATTAATGCGGATTATCATATCAGTGCGAGATAATGTTTCTATCAATAGTAAAATGTATATGATGACTTCGTTAGTTTTAAGATCGGGAACACCAGTCTTTGTGTAACGTGAGTATGTGGGTGTGGTGATGTCATGTGTGTATGTTTATGTTGTATTCTAAAACTAGCACAGTGGCCCTCGTAAGTGCGAGGGCATCATCTCTGATGTAGAAAATAAATTTAAATTTCATATTATATCTCCCGAAATAACATAAATCCATATAATCACCATAAATAATATGCTAATAAATGTCATGTGTGAACTAAACATTTTAAGCATCTCTCTGTTGGAGGTTCAATGGTACTTCTATTCAAAATAAATATTAATCGTATATTATTTAGTGAGTCTTTAAAGATAGTGTACTTTAAGCAACTTGACGTTTGTACATAATATTGCAATATTATGTTGAATTTAACTTTTGGCAGCAAGTTTGCCGATAGTCTCCCTACATGATGTTAGATGAGTATGCAATGTTATATCCATTTTGTCAATAGGTAATATTAGGTAGACAAAAATATGATATAGTCAAAATAATTAATCACAACCATTTAAACAATGTTAGATGTTCTTTAGACGATATTATATTAGAGATCATATTTAGACATGGAAAAAGGGATGAATTTCACGTGTAGTTGCATGCCAAGGCGATGACGTCCCGCTGGTAATATTTTCCGGTAGGAACGCTCCCAGACCCCTCGCGTCTCTCCCCAGGGAGGCGCTAAGGGCAACTGCAGCCGCCAGCAACGCCCCCTCATCGGATCCTCTCGCCGCTGCTGCCGTTAGATTCTCTCATCATGGGCGGTGGCGGCTCCCCTCATCGCCGAAGGTGATTTGGGGCGGTGGATGACGGAGTCAACCACTGGAGCTGCGTAGGGGTGGTGGCGGAGACCTTCTCCGGCGGCACCGTGGCCAGCGACGGATGCAGGCTGGGGCAGGTGGTGTGTGGACGAAACCTAGATCTGATCTGGGTGGATCTCCCGTGTCGCCTACCCATATCTTCTTCGTTGTGTGGTAGGGCTGGATCCGGTGGAGGGTCGTCCCTACGCTACCACCGCCTTTCCTACTGTTGGCTCATGGCCGCCAGTTGGGTTCGATGCGGAAGATCGAGCAAGGTGCCGGCGGGTGGCGTGGGCAGTGGCGGAGATAGGCCCCAGGCAACACGGGCGTTGGCCCGGGGCGTGACACTGAAACGCGGGCTATACTGTAGAATACTGTAGCTACAGTACACTTAAGATGGCCTCGGGCGTTGTGTCATCCTGGCTCCGCAACTGGGTGTGGGTGCTACTTGCATGGGTTGAATAAATTAAGGTGGCGATCCTAGGATTCCTCTCGTGCCACGAAGATCTACTTAATGCATGTTCTTTGGATTTGGCTGGAGTGCTGAGTTTCGGAAGGTTTCGCCGGCGAATGTAACAGTGCACCTTATGCCTGGAGTTTGTTGGCTCGGGTGGTATTCGGTCGTGCGCACCCATGTTTTTTATTCCGACCGTTTGGTTCTAAAAGGAGCGGCACGAAGCTCTGTTATGTGTTGCCATAATATGACATTCTGGTCCATGGTGAAATCAGAGACAGAGAATATCATGAAAGCCGGTCTTGAGGACTAGCGATGGAGGTTCGAGTCTCAGTGATGTTGAGGGACTCACTACACCACAGCTCTAGATCCCCAACCAACAGTTTGGTGGGGAAAACTCGTTTCAACGACCAAAAGTTGGTCGGGAAAGGTTTTTTGCCGACCAACATTGTCGGTCACTGTAAGTCCGGTCGGCAAAGATCATTTCCGACCAACTTTGTTTTGCCGACCGACAGCTTGACAGGATTGCAAAACCTTTCCCGACCAACATATTCTTTGGCGACCAACATTTCATTGCCGACCAACATTTGTTAACCGACCAACAGTCTGATGGTGGAAATTTTACCGACCAACATTTTATAGGCCAAGCATATAGCGTTTCCCAACCAACGAGTCTACGTTTTGCTGACCCACTACCCATGAGGTAATCAACATGCTTCTTAGTTCTAATTGTGCGTCTTATTTTTCCTATTTGACAATTATTTAAGTTATCATCATGCATATTTTCATAAGAAAACAATAAATCAAATGATAATGACATACATTAAATCCACACATATACAAATGGTCATCTATTCTCAGCGTCATTACCACCTAGATTGCTCAAAAATTAAAGATATGTGAATGTGCACTAAATATTTAGACTTTTTACAAAAGACAGGAACCCATCTGATTTTGCAGTAACATTTCGAGTTCCTACAAAAGACACAGCACCCATCTGATTTTGTAGAAGTGAGTAGGTACATCTCCAATGACATGGAATCTTCTCCATTACAAAGAAATATCTTGATGTGGGCCACCAGCTACTAGGTTCCTAACGCAGTCCTTCCTACAAAGTTAACAGCCATTATGTTTAGTTGATAACATTAGCCACAAAACTATAATTTAACATCAATTAGCAGGCTCCCATTACAGAAAATATGTCACATCGTGGTAAAATAGAGTAAGATATTCATCTACTGATGCCAAATCAAGATTCTTGTGTCAAATATTAGGTTGTTACAATAAAGATATAGCATCCTAATTAACCATTCGGATCAAATAAGGTTCTGTCTTTCCCTTAAGTAGGAGTATATATTAAGAGAACCATAATTGCTAAATACAGAGATCTTCTAACTTAGAAAATGATGAGTAGATAAATAGGCATATTGGATACACACATGCATCTAGCCGACTGTCCAGTCCAAGCACATATACATGCATCACATTAGGCAGAATAAGCATGCTAGTTAGCAATCTAACATGAAGATTCAGCTAATTGGTTCAGAGTCTTACCTTTCAGGGTGAAAATTCTAGATCTGGTATTAATTGGTTGTGCCTGACAATGGTCTTGTTGAAAATATTGTTTTGAGAGCGAGGATCTTCAGAGTGAAAATCTAAAATCTTTTGATCGGACAACGACGAGGCTTGTGCACTGTTCCCTTCTTAGAGGCATCACTTTTGGAGAGTCTCGAGTTCAGGTCTTGGTGGTGGATGTACTGTTGCTGCTAGGGCTAGAATATCATAGCGGGATTTTTCTTTTCTTAGTTTCTTTTCCTTTTTTGTTGTGTGCATCCGTACTACCATCAGTATATTGCGTTGTTGCAGAAACTAGATGTAATTGGTATCTTTCGATACTAATATATAGGGTTTCCTTAATATATTTTCTTTATCAAAAAAAAGTTACATAGGAATGGTCGTATTGGACATGGTCTTGTATCTATTGATTTATATACGGCATATGATTCATGGCTAAAAGAGTTCAACTGAGAATGTGATACCGCTTGACACGCTAATTTTACAAACTCTGTATATGCATCAATATCGGTTCGTTTTTTTTTATGTTCATGTCTTATTTGGTACGGGAGCTTGTCTAAAAACGATCGTGTAAAACGTTAAGTTACTATTAACTTTTTGTTAAATCCTAACCATAAGTATTAGATCCAACTATCTAAGATAATTTGATGATTTGATGATATGGGTTAACATGATAGCTCTGTTGGACATCCGTATATTGCTTTTAGTATATAATAGGTAAAAGAACATCAAGCCATGATGATGAATCGTGTTATATGAAGTGACCACAAACATCATCTCGTTGAAAACCAATCATTGGTTGGATTGATTAGGAGTGTGTTGTACCTCCAATCATTTGTTGATTCTCATCAAGCATTTTATTACGAAATTAGCTGATTTAATTTAAACCAAAACCTTCATTTTCAAATGCGCACCTTTAGTTGCCCATCATCAAGGGCACTTACCACTTGAACACGCTTAGTAGGTGGCACATATATTTCACCACTCTCTAGTTTAATAGGAAAGTATCAAATGATTTGATCATCATGAATATTTCACAGTGTTAGTCGGCTCCGTTCCGGCGTGTCCGCTGTGAAGTCGAACCTGCCTTTGGCGGTGTACGATGACCTTCGAGGGGCGTTCCAATGGTGAAGGTCCTTTTTGGCGCAGGTCTTGCACATCTCCTCTCCGGGGCTCGTTGTTAGAATCGGAGCTACCGGCCTTTCTTTGGGGAGTCATTTTGGTTGGCATAGGCCAACTTGAGCTTCACATTTGTGTAGTTTCTGTGGGTAGCCAGGGTGGCTTGGTGTGCCCTTCGCGGCGACGTGTGGGTGGGTGAGGGCTTGCCGTGTCTTTGTAGGTTTTCACCCAATTTTTTCCTAAAAACCTAGCATTTTCTGCTAATTAATGGATGAAGCAAAGCTTTTGCCTCCGATTCAAAAAAAAAATTGAAGAATTTTTTCCCGCTAGTGTAATTGACATTTGCTCCCGTAGTACTACGAAAAGGTCTTCCAATAATGATGGAAAGCTTATCATATTCATGCATACCAAGTACAATACAATATCCTCACCTTCCGCTCCTACAATTGGGCCATGGCGGGCGTCGGTGTTCCTCCAAAGGAGCCGCTCCCGCACAGGAGGATGGAGACACAACACCACGTGCAGGGTGTCCAGCCCAACCTGTACCGGCTCACCACGGTGCATCCCCGTGGCTCTCTCCTTCCTTTTGCGGCTGCCACGGATCTCTTTTGGTCATCGACGTCGCTGACTCGATTGTGTGCGGTGTGCGCGTGCTAATCGACGCTGGTGGAGAGGGGAAGCAGGAATACCTTGATGCCGGTGGGCGATTGCTACCTGCTTGGAGGATTCGTCGCTTGGGAGAAAAGATTCGTACGAAACAAAGTTATATTTAGGCCCCAGGAGAAAAAGTTGAAGGGTTGTTTGGATTAGTAATTGTATATTGCTAGGTTAGTTAGTTATTTGTAGAATCTGTTAGCAATTTTCGTGCAAATCACATTGAAGCAAGTTGTTGTTTAAGCGGAACTTCAGGAGTCAGGACTCTAGTCTAGGTGGAGCATGCATGTTCGGCTACACCTTAAAAATTCTACTATAATTCACATGTAATATTTCATCTATCGTATCGTTCTAGGTGATGGCTCCATCTACTTATTTTCATAGCATCCACCTTGAACACAAACTGGCTGGGAGAAGGATTCGGGTAGCTCTGCTATATAATTTGTCGTATGTATTGTGTCCTGCTAAAAGAATATTAGGTAACTCTGAACCAAGATAGTTCGTTTCGACAACATTTCCTCTGAAATAATGTTCCAAAAGCAGCTGATAGCCTTCTTGAGATTAACCAAAGAGATGCTCGTTTTTCAGTTAATAACCACACTAGAAGATAATGCTCTGCGTATGCAAAATATTTTATACCAGTATAGCAGTTGAATTCATGGCGATATAAACTTCACTTTTTTTTCTCTGTAACTGAAGATGGATTGACGACTAAAGATTATCGCACATGAACATGATTATCACACCTTTGCTGTTGGGGTGATTTTTTTGTTGTGAAGTGGTAAAAAGAAAATTAGAGTTCAAAACCAGTAGTAGCTTTCCTATGCATGTCTTAATGTTGAGAAAGTTCAGTACAAGAATGTGGCATACTGTGTGGGATGTAGGCGGACAAGAAAAGCTCAGACCCTTATGGAAGATGCACCTCAGCAACTCCGATGCACCGGGAATAATTAGACACATTTTAATACTACCTCTGACCATGAATAGATGTCTAAGATTTATCTAAATCTAGATGTATCTAGACCCTATCCAAATTTAGACAAATGTCGGAATGTTTATTTATGGACGAAGGGAGTATTTACCACATCCCATTTTCCCATTTAACCCTGCTTTAGGACCTACAGTATTTTCACAATCCTTTCCTTGGTTGCTTTTCACGTGTAACTACATCCCTTTTTTGGTGTCAAATCATAGGACTTGAAAAAATGCCAATGATATTGATTGATTCCCTAGTCTGTTAGCTGTTTAGATGTTTAAACCAGGAGTTGCTTGACAGTTTGAATAGCTCCATAGATCATATACAAATCTTTGGTAGCCAATACTAAGTATGTGCTTGCACTTTTTTTTTTTTTTGAAATAACAGCAGGAGAGCTGCTGTGTTCATTGCATTAGAAGGAGTTTGAGGTTACAGAAAAAGAAGGCCTAAAAGATGGCGCTTCTGTAAAAGGGAGAGGCTAATCAATCAGCCGGGGTTGAAAGGTGCCCCACTGGATCGTACTACCAAAGGGATGGGAGCTCCTGCCAACCTCCAAACATCGATTTCGTCCATAATTCTTGAGATGAACGTGCGTATCGGCAGATTTTGTTTGCTGAAGATACGGCGGTTACGCTCCTTCCAAATCTCCCAGAAGATCAAGTTGACTAGAGGGAAAGTAATCCTTCTCGTGTCTTTTGGTTGGTCACCCACCATCATCTTGTGCCAGGATTTGACGGTATGTTGCTCCGAATGCCACGCCTCCGGAGCAAGAATTTGTACATTCAGGCAGGATGCAACATGGGACCAGACCTTCGAGCTGAACGGACAGTCAAGGAGCAGATGTTCAGCAGTTTCTAGATTACGACGGCATAAGGGGCAGAAGTATTCGTTGTCGCAATGGCGTAGCAGCAGTTTGTCTGCTGTGGGGACACTATCCAGCACGAGGGACCAAACGAAGAACTTGCATCTGGCTGGTGCCCATCCCTTCCAAATGGTTTTCCTGAAGTCAGATCCAACCGCACCTAGGAATTGCAGTTTGTAGGCGGATTTCGTGGTGTAGTGGTTCTTGTTTCCGAAGGTCCAAATGATTTCGTCCCTGTCGTCCGACAGATGAATATCACTGATGAGGACTTCGAGACGAAGGAGTTCCGTGGAGTGGCTTTCGTCTAGAGCGAAGCGTAGATCCTGCAGCCACTTCCCATTTGTTAGTGCCTCTTTGACCGTCCTGTTTTTCCTGATGGCGATCTTGAATAGTTGCGGGGCTAAGTCTTGTGGCGACATGCCATTGAGCCATCGATCTGTCCAGAACCTCGCCGTTTGGCCATTCCCAATGGTAATCTTAGTTGCCGCCGCGAACAGGGCCCGCTCTTTGGGCATGGAGGGCAGCGTCATGTGTGCCCAGGGTTTATCTTGGTATTTCCATTTCTGCCACATCCATCTAAGGCGAAGGGCCGTACCGAAGGAATCGACGCAGTGGATACCAAGTCCACCGAGGTGTTTGGGCCGACAGACCTTCTTCCAGCTAACTTTGCATTTACCTCTAGAACAGTTGGCTTCCCCTGCCCACAACCATGCACGACGACGCTTGTCAAACTCCTTCTTTACCCAAGCTGGCATTTTGTTAATAGTCAGCATGTAGACTGCTAGAGAGGTTAGGACAGTGTTTAGCATCTCAAGCCTTCCAGCTTTACTCATGAGTCTGGCTTTCCAGGAAGCTAGGTGACGGTCCAGCTTGTCTAGAAGGGCTTGCCATTCAGCTTTGGTGAGATTCGATAGAGGCATACCAAGGTACAGACATGGGAAGGGCGCAATGGCAATCCCGGCCCTTGAGGCAAGGTCCTGCATGTCGATGTGTTGACAGCAAATGGGGGAGATAGAGCTTTTTGCAAAGTTGGTGATTAGCCCAGTAGCTCGACCAAAGGTTGACAAGATCTCAGTAAGGCCCGCAATGTCTTGCTGGGTCGGGTTTAGGAAGAGCGCCACGTCGTCGGCATAAAGCGAAGCGCGGAAGGTGCAATGTCTGCCCTTGATTTTGGAGAGGATCCCCTCGTTTGTGGCGATCTCCAGAAGGCGGTGAAGAGGCTCAATTGCAAGATCGAAGAGGAAGGGAGAGAGGGCGTCCCCCTGCCTGAGACCTCGTCGGTGGTGAATAATCCGGCCAGGCACTCCGTTAACCAGAACTCTTGAAGATGCCGCCCGGAAGAGTAGAGCTAGCCAGTTCCTCCATCTCAAAGGGAAGCCTCTGGCTTCCAACATGTCAATGATGTACTCCCACGAGACCGTGTCAAAGGCTTTTGCTAGGTCAAGCTTTAGGAGCAGAGTAGATGTTTTGGATTTGTGGAATTGTTTTGCCGCCGTTTGGACGTAAAGGAAATTGTCCTGAATGTTTCTACCGGCGATGAACGCGCTTTGGCAGGGAGAGATGAGGTCATCGAGGTGCGGTTGCAACCGGAGAGCTAGGATCTTGGAGATCAGCTTGCCGAAAGCATGGATGAGGCTGATCGGCCGGAAGTGACTCATCTGCGAGGGCTGATCGGTCTTTGGGAGCAGGATGACTAGGGCCGTGTTGAGGCTGTCAAAGGAGGGGTCGTTGAGGTCGTAGAACTTATTGGTCGTGGCTAGGAGGTCTTCCTTGACAATGCTCCATGAGGCTCGGAAAAAGCCACCGCAGAACCCGTCGGGACCGGGCGCTTTGTCCGGAGGTGACTCGAAGACTGCCGTTTTGAGCTCCTCCATGGTAAACGGCCTTACCAGGTCAGAAAGATCAGGCTTCGGAAGATCCAGCTGTGACCAGTCAAAACGCTCTGTACAAGGCACGGAGGCCCCCATAATGGAATGCAGATGGTGAAAGATAGTTTCTTCCAGCTCATCGGGCGTAGTGGCGATGCCGGCCTCGGAGTGAAGAAGTTGTATTCTGTTTTTTGCTCGCCTATGCGTTGCGCGCGAGTGGAAGAACTTGGTATTGGCGTCCCCCAACTTTAGCCATTTTATCCTGGCCCTTTGTCTCGCCTTAACCCTGTTGATGACCGCCAGCCCTACCGCTCCAGATTTGAGGGCCGAACGCAGCTCTTTTTCTTCCTCAGACAGCAATCTAGTTTCTTGTGCGGTATCCAGCCTCAGCATAATTTCTTGCCCCAGTAACATTTGTTTCTTGATGTCTCCGACATAGTTCTTGGCCCAGATTCTGAGATCCTTGGCCAGCCTTCTCAACTTGCAGTCGAGGATTGCGAAGTGGTTAGTGAGCCCGCAAGGGGCTTTCCAAGACTGTTCGACAATTGAGTTGTACCCATGCATCAGAGGCCAGAAACTTTCAAAACGGAATCTAGCGGGTGTTCTAGCTATGACGTCTTGAACCAGTAGAAGGGGGCAGTGGTCAGACATGGAGGAGGCTTGTGGTAGGAGCTTTGCTGCTTGGAAAAGGTCATCCCATTCCTCGTTGCAGAAGGCTCTATCGAGCCGCACCAGGGTGGGGTCATCCTGCTCATTGCTCCAGGTGTATTGCCTACCAACGAGCTTGATTTCCTTAAGGAAGCTGGAGTCGACTGCATGTTTGAAGCGCCGCATCCAAGACCTGTTGACTCTGCTCTTGTTTTTATCCTGATCATGGAGGATCAGGTTGAAATCACCAATCACCAACCAAGGGCCAGAGATGCTAGCATGTATATCCACTAGCTCGTTCAGGAAAGAGAGCTTGCGACTATCGTCAGCAGGCCCATAAACTGTTGTTAGATTCCAAGAGAGATTCGAGGAACGGTCGGTGAATTTGGCAGTGATGGAGAAAGCCGCAACGAGGACGTTTGTAACCACGAAGGTTTCTTCATCCCAAAACAGAAGGACCCCGCCCCGGGTACCCTCAGCAGGAAGTTGTATGCATCCGGTGAGCGCATAACCCGCAATGTCAACTTTATCAGCATCTTGTAAGGTAGCAAGCTTGGACTCCTGGATGCAGAGGATGGAGCAACCTGAACTCGCAGCAAGGTCTCGAACGACGAAGCGCCGGGCACGGTCGTTGAGCCCTCTAACATTCCAATTCAACAGCTTAAGTTGTGATAACATGGAGAAAGGTACGACAATGCAGTGATAGACACCAAGCGCCCAAGGAGCAGGCAAGATGGCAGCAGTTACAGAATAGTAACAAGAGGTGACGGCGTCGCCGACTATAGGTAAGGGCGATGCAGAGCGACCTCAGATCTAACACATAAACAGAACGACGAAGCTTGAGTTGGCGGTTTCGCCTCATACATCTGGCGAGAACCAACCTTCCCAACACTGGCGGAGCGGAGGGAGCAACAAAGAAACGACTTGGACTACAGAAGAACGACATGGTTGTTTTGCTATCCATTGGGTTTGATCGACCTGGAGGGGGCGCTGCTGATCAAGACGCATAGGGCGTCTCCTTCAGCAAGGCGGCCATCTCTTTGTCCTGCAGAACGAATCCGGGCTGGCTTGAGATCTGAGCAAGCGAGGCCAGGCCCTGGACATGATGCGAGGAGAGCGGCTGCTGGTACATGCTCAGGTATTGGGCCAAGATCTCCTCGTTGAAGTCGTCCTCGCGCTGGATGAGGCCCAGCTGCTTGCAGGCACTGGCCTGGGCCCTCCGAGTGGCCTGCTGGGTGGAGGACTTTGTCGTCGGGCGGTCGCTGCGACGGGAGGAGGCAGGCACTTGCAGTGGCTTCCTCTGTTCTGGCTTCTTCTTCTTCATGGCGTTGGTGGGGAACCCAAGTAAGGATGGGGAGAGCATGCCCATCAGCTTACTCATGAGTCCCGTCTTCGGATCGACATGCATCTCCGCCACCTTGGATGTGACCTCCTCCATCAGAGCCGGTCCCTTAAGCTGCGACCTCGACATGGAGGAGCTGATTTCCTCCCTGTCCTCCGGGAGCTGCCCACAAAGCCTGGCTTCACGGAGCGCGCGAAGCGCGTTGGACTTGAGGGTGACCTCGAACAGTTGGTCGTCGTCGATGTCCGAGGACAGGTCCGGCGGTGAAGGTGATTGCTGCACAAGCGTAGTCGGAGCCTGATGTTGTTGAGGCAGTGTAGGTGTGGCGAAGATGTCCTGGAGCTGCCAGCCCGCGGACGTGGGCTCGAGCAAGGCGCTGAACTCGTTGATCTCGTACACGGTCTTCTCGGTGATCGGCGTGTACACCTGTGGTAGTTGCTGGCAACCTGGGCCGAAGAGGCGCTCGGATTGAGCAGGTACCATGAGCCTCTGCTCCCATCCAGACGGGCCCTGCCCTTGCGCCAGATCAAGGCGCGGTTCTGCCTCCCAGGTCCCGACCCAATCCCTCATGGACTGAGACGAGGGGACGTGCTCGCCGGAGAACTCCTGGGGAAGCCCAGGCCATCCGTCGTTGCTGACAAGAGGGTGGTGGCCCGGCGAAGCCCCTCCGGTGGTGTTGGTGTCGATGATGTTGGCCGACCAACAGTCGGTGAAGGCGTTTGCCTCGCCGGACCCAGCCTTGTCTCCAGGAATCGCGGACCAAGGGATCTGCGGCGACGGTGGTGCAGGCACACCGTTAAGGCTGTTGTCGAAGTGGTCCGTACGTGGAGAACAGAGCATGTTTGGCCCCTCGCTGAGAGGCGGCGAAGAGGAGATCAGCATTGGGCTTCCAGTGCACATCAAGCGTTCCGGCCCTGGCGGAGGAGACGGAGTCGAGCCGAAGGCCCTGCTGCCCTCCGGCGTGCAGGATCTGCTCCAGCGGATGCGTGGTGCGCGCTCGAGCACCGGTGGCAGGATAACCGGAGCCGGCTCGAGGCGATCCCCCGGAGAAGAGGCCGGTGCTGCGACAACCATCGTGGCCGCAGCTGGGCTTCTGGAGCGGCGGCGAGAAGTGTCCCCGCGACGGCGGTGATCAGGCGACCTTGAGCCGCGGCGTTCATGCCGAGCGTGGCGCTGGTGCTGGTGGCCAACATCCCGCCGCGACCCGTCACCGCTGCCTCCGCGGTCACCGCCACGGCGGCTGCTGCGCCTCAACCCACGCCGGCCATCCTGATCATTGCGTCGATCGTCCCGATCGTCGTCGTGGCGATGGTTGGAAGGCCCCAGGCGGTCACGGCCAGGCCTCCTCCGAGCCCCGGTGGAGTTATCTTTGGTGCCAAACTCCCAGTCGAGGCGGGTCCTGTTCGGCCAGGCATAGCCACGTTTGCGGCGGCTCTCATCGATGGGCGTGTAGTCGATGATCATGTCGAGGTGGATGAGGATGCGGTATAGCGGCCCGTCGCGCCCTTCCTCCGCCGGCGTGCCCTCCGGCAGGTCAGCACGGCCCATCGCCGGCCTGTCGAGGATGGAGTGCGCTTTGGCGCAGGGGATCAGGTCCGGGTCGAGCGACCAAACCCACGCGAAGAGGGCCGCCGTATTGTCTTGCAGCACAGAGCGCTGCTCGACGCGGTCCAGCTCGCAGCCGCCGCCGAGGACGGCCTTGACAGTATCCTCGTCCTCCCACGCGTTCAGCGGCAGGTTCTCGATCGCGACGCGGCAGTAGAAGCGCCACGTTTGTGGCCGCCCTCGGGCTGTCGGCGACCAGGTGGTGAGCGCCATGGTGCCGCGACGAAGAGGGACCGAGCCCAGCTCCAAAGCTGTGTCGCGCTGCCACGGGTGGGTGAACCTCACCAGGAAGTCGTCGGGGTACGACGCAGAGACGTGGATGTCGCTCCAGTCGAAGTCGAGCTCCTCTTGCAGAGCCTTGGCAATGGACTTGGTGCTGATGTTGAGACGCGGGTCGGAGATGATGATGGCGAGGTGGGTTCGACGCATCTCGGTGGCCGCCCTCTCCATGGCCGGGGTGCTGATGGAGAGACTGTAGACCTCATCCGGGCGGTTGGAGGGGTGCCCCGGGGATGAGGCCATCCTTGGCGCTGCCCGAGCGGGTGCGGGCCAGGCCGCGGCGTTTGCCAACGGCGGGCCGAGCGCAGGAGGTGGCGTCGATGATGGAGGCGGGGCGGCGGTGCTCAAGCTCTTCTTGGAAGGGCAACTGCGGGAGATGTGGCCAGGAAGCTCGCAGATGAGGCAATGGATTTGGTTGGTGCAGGCTCGAACGAAGTGGCGCGTTGAAAGGCAGCGGAAACAGCGCCCTTTGAAGGAGCGGAGAGCTGGAGAGGCTGCAGGCTGCCATGAATTGCCCTGCCGGCGGCCTGGGCGATGACCTCCCAAAGGGGAAGGAGTAAACCTCCTCCACCAATGCTTGGAGCGCACCTCTTGCCATCCCTCCTCTTGCGCTTGGATGCAGCCTTGACTTGAAGACGCCTGGAAACGGGGAGGGGCAACGATAATGGACCGCAGCCGCGGTGCCGCTCCGCCAGCCGTACCACTGCGGGAAACCTCGATGCGCGCGGCAGACCCAGCGCGGACCGGTCGCTCCCCAGCCTTTAATGGAGGCGGAGGGGGCAGCAGCTCTGTCAGATCCGCCGTAGGGGAGGTAGGAGCGCAGCCTGGCTGGGCTGCAGCTGCCGACGGGGCCGCCGTAATTACGACTGCAGCAGCCGAAAGGGGGGCGGCCGGCACCACGGATCGGGTCTTCCGCCCAAGGCCATGCGCCGCCACGATCTCCGGGGAGATGGAGCCGAAGACCAGGCTCAGGTCCGCAGCAGGGGGCGTGGAGCAGCCGGCCGTCGGCCGGGCAGGGGTGGAGGGGGTGGGTGGGTTGCAAATCTGGGTGGCCGCCCCGGCCTGGAACGACCGAGGCGCGGGGATGGGGAAGGGTGTCTCTCGCTCACTCATCTCTCATTGTTGTGCTTGCACTTTTGATTTGGTGTAGATCTACGTTGTTGATTCTTTGGCTGCTGAATGCAGAGGCACCAGTTAGGCTGACAATGTCGTGCAGCTGACTCCAATCCATAAAAATTACCAATGCACCCTTCCAGGAGTCACTCGGTATAAATTTGGCTTCTACCATGGCCTGCCCGCTCTATGTGATATCCCTGTTATACTATTTTTTTACTATTTGTAACACATCTTTCTGGAATACAGGATATTTCACAAATGAAGCGGGACAAGTAAACATGGGATTCACTATTACAACGTTTCAAAGTTGCGGGTAAACTATGTACTGGAAATTATAATATCTCACACACTCTGGAATATGCTAATAATGAGCAGTTCTTCAAGCCCCTCACAAAGATATGCAAGGAAATTGCAATATCGATGTCGATACATGTCAATACCTCATTGATTTTTAAATTTTTAGAACGCGGACAACAGCACAAGTGAGGCTCAGTGCAAGGCTTAAACGTTTGGCATAACTCCCAAGAAATGACGTGATACATATGCACTAATTATGTGTAGAGTTTTCCTAATGCTTAGTTCACATGCAACATGTAAAATAATATCAGGACCTTTTGTGATGATTTTTTAAAAGAAAAATCACAATACATCAAACAAGCGAGTGAAAAACTAATTTGGTTGAACATACAATTGGAAACTGGAATGCTGCATCTAATTTTAAATAAGTTGGTTATCATATTCAGTCATCAGCTTCATATTGCTTATGCTGAAGATGTTACCGATAACATAACTCAGTCACCAGCTTCATATTGCTTATGCTCAAGATGTTACCGATAGCACAAAATTGTAGTTGACATATCAGTCTGCCATTTGTTTCGCCTTGCTATCATATGCTCAATCTCCTCGAGAATCATTTCACCCCAAGAATGACCATCATTATCCTCATATGCACACACATGGACAGGAAGTTAGCTATGACTGGAAACAGTAGTTGGCAATAGGAAAAAATATTTGGAGTTCCGACATAATATAATAGCACTATATTAGTATTTTGTGCCATTAGTTTGGAAAGAATACTTAATTTCCAGGGGAGCTTAAGAAAACTTACATAATTCTACATGTCAAGTAGTCCTTTTTGATGATAAATTATGTTATTATGTTACATCAATATTAGGCATCATTCTTAAGCTTATAACCGAGGTCCTACAACATCTCTAGAAGATCAATCAAACAATAAACCCTTTGTGAAATACGAAAATGAAATGCAAAGAGTGGTAATACGAAATACTTTTTTTTTTTAAGTCTTACTGAGATGAATGCTTCTTCCTAGCTCCTTTCTCCTTATCCATTCTCCTCTCTTGATTTCCTCCTCTTCAGCACGACAAGACTAATTATCTTGAGAACATAATTATCATGCAAATTTAAGTACGGGGGAAATTTAAGTAGCTTCACAGAAATTCAATTCAGGAAATTTTAGTATTGTTGCATCATAAATTCAATTCAAGAAATTTAAGCCTCTAACCAAGTTAACTCACTGAACATTTCATTTGAGAGCCATAAATCACCTCAGTAAAACAAAGCTCCCTATTTAGAGGCTCCCCAAATCTCATAGTTCTAAAAGCATTCCTCGTTCATTTTGAGGACCAATTCCAATAGGGGGCACTCATCCTTTCTGATGGCTTGTCTCCTATTAACTGCATTGTAACAAATATGGTTCAAAATACCGCCAAATATACAAGCACCTAGCAGGATAGTAAAAAGCAATGAGAAATATAACCTTGAGTGCAAACGGCCAAATGCAGTTCTCAACTAAAAATGCTAGAAACATGTACAAGTTCAAAAAATGGAGCCCACTTTAGAGAAGTAATATTATGCAGCCAGATAGCAATCACGGGACATTCACTACCTTGATAGCAGACATCCCATTTAACACATCCACATGGCAACTTGACTTCGTGAGAGCCTTAGCGAAAATTCCAAATGTATATGCCTTGGCCTGGCTATGATCTATTTTTAATCAAGTGGTGACTTGCCAAGCAAGTGAATGCACTCAATATGAAAATTATGCCGCTCCCATGCCAAATTAGAGGCTTAGAGCTGATTACTCAATCACAGAATCATACTGTGCATGCCAAGGCATGAGACATACATATCATTGCTTGTACATATCAAACATGACTCTCAAAGGACACCAATACATTTCTAGAGTCAAAATCATGCTACACTCCACACAAAAATTGATTACCTGATCAATTAAAAACAACATGGATGCATGGTAGTGGCTTATGCAAATAACAGCAAACAAATTTCAAATATCTTAACTTACGAACGTTAATGAACTTCATTACCCTCTCTGCAACCGTAGGGGTCAGTCATCCGCATAAGAAACGCACGAGTAATCGACCTCAGCGCCAGCACCTGCAGGCCACTGGCTGGTCCATCATGCTTCGATTGCTGCAGGTGGAAAATTTTAATTACAAGCAATCAGGTACAATACAGTTATCACAAATTAAAAATTGAAACACACATTACATGTGTGCATAAGGGTACCAGAGGAAGATTACTGGGCCGAATTTGCGGTGGCTGCACGCTATCACCAAACACCAGCTGGAAAAGGTTTGGAAGCGGCACGACCTCCCTTTTTTTAAAGAGGAGCGTTAAGCCTAGCACACAGCAGTACACCATCGGTGACAGTGCATTACACGCAGAGGTACAGCTGCTCGAAGTATACCGTGAGATATATTTGGGGAGAGGGCGGCACAAGGAGAACCATGATTTATTTTCTACCGATTAGGGATGGCGGCGGGCGGAGGTGGTGAAGTGGTGGAGCCGGATCCTGTCCGCCCGAGGCTTAGGATATCCTGGGGTAATCAAGCACATTTGTTCCAATAAAATCAAGCATGAGGAAGTACAAATATTGTGCCAATAAATCACAGGGGTTTCCATGAATAATATATGGGCAACAAAAGGAATAAGGCATTTGTTCCACGCTTTATTATCTAGTGGGAGATGGATCTTCTATTCGTGCTTTTGAAGATCCTTGGATTCCAGCAAACATGAATTATCGTCCATTATTTAAACGGCCAGAAGCACAAATTATTTTGGTGGAGGAGCTGATTGATGAGGAAACGATGTCGTGGAATGAGGATAAGCTAGAGGCTAATTTTATTGATACCGATCGAATAGCTATTAGTCAGATACCCCTAGGTAGAGGGGGAGAAGACACTTGGGCCTGGACGCAAGAGGTTAATGGTTTGTTCTCTGTTAGATCGGCATACCGTCTGCTGGCGGCAAATAAATTGGCCGATCAAGCATCTGGCTCCGGTACCGAGGTAAAAACATGCTGGAAAAAATTATGGAAGATTTCGGTGCCACCCAAAGTTCGCTTGTTCTGGTGGAGAGTGATCAAGAAATTTATTCCAGCTAGGCAAATTTTGAAGCAAAGGCATATGGAACAAATTGCACATTGTGAATGGTGTGGAGTAGAACAGGAATCCATCTTTCATGCTATGTTCGAATGCACATGGGCACGATTATTTTGGGACGAATTAAAAGGATATGCAGGATTCAAGGTTCCTATTTTCCATCCAAACTCATGGGCTATGGATATGGTTGATAATAAGACCATCAAGGAGGAAGAGGCGGCTATGATTTTATGTGGCTGTTGGGCGGTATGGAAGGAGCGGAATGCGCGCAAGCATGGAGAGGGAGGCAGATCTGTGGTTGAATCTGTGAGGTGGGTGCTACAAACCACTATAGACCTGGCTTGTGCTGGCAAAGAAAAAGAGAAGAAAACACCAAAGCCTAAACTGAAGTGGAAGCCACCAGATGAGGGTACAGTGAAAATCAATACCGATGCAAGTTTTATTCAGGATTCTATGTCTGGCACTACAGGGTTGGTTGTGAGAGATCACCTAGGTAACCTGATTAGGGCTCAAGCGAGATGGCAACAACACGCGGCGAATGCACGCGTCATGGAGGCCATGGCAATCAGAGAAGGCGTTAACTTGGCTATGGAGAGAGGATATACGAGTGTCATAATCGAAAGTGATTCAAAGGAGGTGGTGAATCTTTGCAATGGAGATGGGTCAAACCGGTCGGAGATCATGGCTATTTGTCAGGAGATAGCAGAGTCTAAGATAGCTTTTTCTAGCTGTAGCATTAGTTTCATTGGGCGAGATGCAAATCGTGCTGCCCACTTATGTGCTCAACAAGCTAGTCCTGATAGGAGGATGTGCCTATGGATCAATTATAATCCTGGCTTCCTCGCAGATACTCTAAGGAGTGATTGTAATCCTATCAATTAATCAATAAAGCTATCTGACTCGCAAAAAAAAAATTATCTAGAGGGGTTTCTGCTAATACCTAGCAGCTTATTATGTAGCTAGGTACGTTATATCAAGCAAGATATTATTTAAACAGAAGGGGCCACAATAAAGATGCGTGTCTCACCCGAAACTGCACATGAACATTCATCTATGTTCCGCATATCATCACAGAGCTGAAGGTAGAGAAGTGTCCAAACCTTGAAAACGAAAGGCTCCTGGTCCAATTTCTTGAAGCAAGCATTTTCACCATCAACTTTCCTCTGTTTGTGGATGAGTGGCCTGAATTGCACACGCACTCTAGCGTCGGAGTTTGACATCCTGCCGTCAGTTTGGTTCACACAGCACTAACACATCAGCTCTTTGAGATATCTCAGTTGATTTTGTGTAATAGCAATGTAATAATACTATCTATCCTTTCATCTCCACTAATAAAACACCAAAAGAAAATTTGTTGGGATTAGCATTTTTCTCTACGTGCCAAGGCGTCCATACAATAAGAATCAGAAGATAGAACTCACAACGTCATATGATCAGATCTCTTTCGTACATTCTGTCGAACAGGTGACATGCGGCTCGAGCTGTACGTGGACACTGGCCTCCATTCAGGGTTCCGTAGAGGAAGAAGGAGATAGTGAGCAACGCCGTATTAGGCGAGTGGCGCCAGAGCAGCAGGGCGCAGTGCGTGGCTTAGCATGACGCAGTTCCCACCAGTCGTGGCAAATGAGCAGCTGGCGGTACGATCAAGCGGAGGGACGGGACGGCGCCGACGCCCGGCGCGTGTTCTGTTGAGCAGGAGGGCATGCACCGGCCGGATAGCAGGGGGCAGGACGGCCTCCGGAAACCGCGTGGGCGAGAGCTGGCGAGCGAGCGGCCGGCAGGTGCGCGTGTTGGAGTTTGGCGAGCGGTGATGTTGGCGTCGTGCGGGCGGGTGGCGAGCGGACGGCGGCATGCTTAAGGGCGATTGGCGGTTTGGGGTAGAGCGGCGATGCAGCGGAGAAGAGGGATCCGACTTGGGCGGCGGGATTGTCCGCTCCCGTCAAACACGGAGCAAATTTGGATAGTTCGATTTGGGTGCTTCGACATCCAGGATCTTTTGGATCAGACCCTCTGCCTCTGGGTCTTTTATTAGTAGAGACTAGTTGAATGCCCGTGCGTTGCTACGGCCTCTATTTCTCTTTTCAATATATAATTCATGCAACATTTCGCGTGTATGAAAAGACATCCACAAGATTTCACCTTGCTTGAAGTATATTTTCATAACCGGTATAATTTGATGTTGTTTGAATATGAAATAAGCACTTGGACTAATATAAATGTATTTGTCATCATCTATTTCACCTTGTTTCAACTCTCGCTCCATTTTTAGTCCCACTTTTCAAGAGAATATGTGGTCTTTCTTCTTTACCCGCTCCACCGTTCCATGTCCCCACAAAACATATCACATGGATAATTAGTCATTCAAGATATTTTAATTTCTAGAATGCAAACAAAACCACATGACATATTGTCCATTTAAATCAAGGAGATGCAACAATATGACGGCCACATTGGAATACTTTGCACAATGAGCTCCTTAGAAGTGCAATGACTACAATGATCTATCGAGGGTTAAATGATTATTTAAATAGATGATAGTATAAATTTTAGCAAATAGAAATAGGTGAAAGATATTCAATGTGCATACTTCACTCTAGAATATACTCTTAATTATACCAATTATCAATAGTTTTGATATAAAACCTTTTCTTGAAAGAATAATTTATCACCAGAAAATGGTATAATAAACAGTGAACTGACGCTAGAAAAATGAAGGCATTGGTAGTAATTAGAAATATGATACACATAATTATTAGAGAATATGATACAAATTTATTGGTTTATAGAACTTGCTTAGTGTCGTAGAAGCGTGTGGTGTTCTAGTTGAGCTTACAAATTTCCTTCCAAAGGAAAAAAAAAAAGAGAAGAATCACATGAAGCGAGGCCATAGTGATGTACCCGTACATAGATAAGGCATCATGGCCACAATATCTTACTCATCCTCCATTACCCCTCCCTTTCCATCGTCGCATGTCTCCTGAAAATCTAACATCCCCACATAATTTAGCAATTCCATAAGCCCAGGGTCTACATGGAAAATGAATTGCACTATATCATTATGTAACACTTCTGCAGCTGCCATTAATTAGTACCAAAGATGCTTAAGGACTTGCAATAAATAAATTTATTCTGAACAGTAAGCAACCTCCCCTATACCATCAAATCAAATACACATTCCACAAAGAATTAGCATCACAGTACAAAATATGTGTATGCCTTCTTCAAAAGGATTATATTCCAAACATTTATCCTACGAAATTCTAAAATTTGCATGATCTGAATTGACGTTGATCTCACATTAGCTGATCAAAATATTTCATTTATTTAGTTTTAAGTACTGAGCCATATGCAGATACAAGACCAGATCCAAACCCCTCACTATTTCCTACAGTTTATACTCTTTTGCAAGTCCATAATTACATTGGACATAGCACTGCGGCTCAAACTGCCATGACCCCCCTCCCCGCTGTGGCATTCTATTACATTTGTTGATTTCCGTTGAATGAACGGACATAATTCAGACAACACGACATACCAGGTCAAAATAAACGGAAACAATGTTGGTGCAATGCTAAAGAAAAAATGAATACTTGAAAAATTTATATGAATGATGAAAAATGTCATTTCCTACCTTTGAAGGTTCTTCAGACTCGTCATTGGTAGTCTTCATTGTAGTGCTCGGTGTAGACTCTGAATGCATATTCTGAAGATCATGATAGGATTCTACAGAAACATCCGAAAGGGAGCACGTTCGTCCCATTTTTCACGCCGCAAAGCTATCCATTACATTAATAAGGCACATTAGATCTAGTCTGGAGCAAATGTAGAATAATGGTTCTAATATTTTCTCAAGAAGTATAACCTTGCTAGTTCTAGCAACTTCTTTGATCCCAAATTTTCTCAGGTTTCACCGTACAACGACAATTTTCCAGGATCTCCGGTTACCTTTGGAATTATTCAAAAGCACATAGCATGTTTTGCTTTATTAAAAGGTAAATGGTCTGAAAGATCAACCAATTTTGGTCTGAAAATGTTAACCAAACCCATCACCTGCACGTAGAAGTAGAGAAATAAGCAAAAGAATAAACCAATTATAACCTCACCTCTGCTCCAATTTAAACATGTAAACTGAGCGTCCTATGCAAAAAAAAAAAACAAAAAAAAAATCTCCAGATAGCAACACTGTAATGCAGATACAAACTTCTATCCTGAAATGCTTTCCTGGCTCTAAGTAAGGACCCAAATGATACATGGTCAGTTTCCCTGATGGCTAACATGATAAGAGCATTACAACGAATATGCGAGATTGCAGGTACACTTACGAACCTCAAAGCTAAGAAGTGCCATGAACTTCTTGTCTGTACTTCTCGATATTTACTTCGTTCTGCATCTGGATCCCAAAAAAAACACCGACTGAACAATCTCAAGACGTCCACCAACCTGGAAACAACAAGAGCCACAATCAGAATATCAATTCCTTGTTTGAAAATAAGAACTCGATTTTAATTTGAACAAAGCGAAGGAATGTTTTGAAGTGGATGGTCATTGTTATTGGAAGACTTCCTAAAATCACCAAATTGGTAGGAAGGGGATGGCTGCCACAACGAACCGCGCCATGCTGAAAGCTTGAGGTTCTGTGAGGCATCAGAAAATCAGCAAACACTGATTGAATAAAGAGGGATGGACAGGAGGGAGGTTCGTGTCGCCATGTCAGTTTTCATCAGTACGACGATGGTCACTCTCTGGCACCGGAAATCGTCCTAGGCCAGCCACGCTGTGGAGAGGTGACAGAAGCGCGGCGTCCAAGGAGGACGGTGGCTCCTGCACATGGATGAACGGAACCTGCGCCGCGAAGGGCTCCTCCCGGCCTCACCTAGTGCTGCCTTGGTCTTGCCCAGCAGCCGGGCCTGGAGTTCGGACTCATAGGTCTTGGTTCGCTTGCCCCCTGACATCGGCTGCTCGTCGTTCCGGCCGCGTCGACGGAAGCAATCGCGAGCAGAGTCACCAAGAGGAGGGGACCGGAGGAGAGGCGCCGGAAATTAAGAGGCCCGACCAGCGGTGGGAGGGTCTGGGATGGCCGGGGATATGGGTGGTAGACGTGGTGGTGGCGAGATCGGATCTAGTCAACGAGAGGGAGAGAATGCGTCATGCGTGGAGGCGTACGAGGGAGGTCTGGAGGGTGGGGGTGGAGGGTGAGGTTTCCGCGAGCGGAGGCGGGCAGGGGATCGTACGGTGGTTCTCGGTATTGCAAAATTGGATGGACAAGATGGCTCCAATGACGACAATCAAAGTGCGTTGAGTGTCAAACGACCAACTCCCATTTAATAGTAAAGATAAATCAAATATATAAAAAAATTACTATTAAATGAAAGTTGGTCGTTTGACACTCAACACTTTTGATGGTCGTCATTGGAGCCATCCTGTCCATCTAATTACCTGCAGCAAAGGATAACCGTCGGATCCAGTGTTTGCGCAAAATTACCCGCTAATGCCCATCCGTAATACTGCCCTCCCCACCTGGGCTGCCCATAACGACCACAGTCTTCTCTTCTCTTCTGTGAGATGCCCTAGCATGGCCGCACCACCGCCGCCCCCGTTGTCTCCTACCAGGCCTCCTCTCCTCATTGAGCCCAGTGTCGCCATACTACCATGCGCATCTCCATTGCTTGACGCTGCCTCGTTTGAAGGTCGCCTCCGCCCTCTCCGATGAAGCTCGCCGTCTATGGTGAAGTCCGCCGCCTCCCCTATTGGACTGCACCACACCCCCGTCCAGAGCCGTGTTGTCTCCCGTCTAGGTCGTTGCCCCAATCTCCCCTTTCCAAGATCTGAGACTGGCGATGAGGCAGAGGTTCCGTTCGGCATCCTGACATACTGTTCCACATATAGTCGCCAATGATCCCCTCCAAAATTCGCTGAACCAGGCTGTGCCAGATGCAGATACAAGTCCTACGCATGCGTCGAAACTGCTGCCGGCGCTGGAGTGGCCGCACGCTATGGTGGAGTAGAGAAGCACTGCAGGGTCATGTGCTCCCTCGGTGAACGAGTTGCCGAATATTGAACCGTCCATGTTCAGGTGTTGTGGCCGCACATGCCTCGAGCATGTTGCCGTGTCATCAGGCAACACCGTGTCTTTGGAGGACCAAGACACGCACCGGCAGGCTAAGCCTTACTTTTGCTTTGCCCAATTGATTTCTACCGTGTCATCAGAAAGGTACTTTGATAAACCACCAATATCTGAAATCCCAAATTAGTTCGTTCTACATATAATTGTGGTTGTTTTTTAGGATGCAGGAAAAACACCACATTCAGCCTTATGTAATTAGGATGATCTAAATGAGTACTTCTGGTCTGTTTACAGCCTTATTTTCTGGTCAAATACTGACAGCCTTTTCACTTTTCAGATTTCTCTAAGAATCCTACTCTGTTGTAGGACCTCAGATTGTTTCTCACTGGAATGACCAGTGTGGGATGATGTCAAAGTTTTCAAATATGTGCATGATTCAAGGGGTGTAACTTGTGTATAATTTGACACAGCTGTCAATATCTCTTACCAAATAATTTTACAAGGAAGAGAACCCTGACAAAAAGGTATTTATAGGTTAAAGAGAGAATTTGAATTCTCAAAACCTCCTGTCTACCCGTTTGCCAGCGAAGGCCACAACAAGCCACCACCGGAGCAGCCGCGTCAGGGTCCTCACAGTCGCGTCGAAATTGTTCTCTGGGTTTTTTTGCACCGTAAAGCTCCCAGTTAACAAACGCATTTTTCACATAATTGTTCTCAGGATTGACTATGGATCATAGGAAGAGATGCAACTAGATGAAGGGGTAGCTGGCATTAGTTTTATTTTTGGGGGAGATTAGATTTAGAAATGATTGGTTTGGAAATTTACAAATTATAGGCTATTCATTCTTGTTTTCGGGTTTTTGTATTCTCTACCACATGTCTACTGTTACACACTGAATTTCCATTGTTCTGGTTCTGATCTCATTTTGTTGTGCTATTTAATTTTTGTTGAGGTCAAGAAAAACACTTTATTACCTGACTGCTCAAACTTGAGCACTTGGTTGTGGAATCATGATGCTGATTAGAAAATTTCTTCTCTATGTTTTTGATAGTTTTGCATCGTCCTGGCTCTAATTTAATTCACTGTTCTATTAAGATTTCTTAATAGCAAAATAGTGACTACTTAATGTTGGCATCTGAGAGCTTTATTTTTCTAACTTCATGCATATGCTTTCTCCCTAGAGGAAATAATTTTGAATTGTTTCTAAGTATCATGTTTGTATCTTCAGCTCGCCGTTAATATCTCTCTTCCTTTTCCATTTTGTGCAGGAATTTGTGTAGTCTATGTACGTACCAAGCTCTGTTATACCACCTATAGTCTTCCTCTCCGGTTGTTAAAAAATCTGATTTGTGGTCTCATGAACTTTGTCAAATATGTGGTCTCTTGCAATTGGGATTTTTGTTTGGACAAGTGAAAAATTATTATATTGCCGTGTACTCAGTATGTTAAAATATAGAGTGGAGGTTACATTTCAGTCTCTAATGTGCTGAGTGTTGTGGTGTCCGCCGGTCAACAGCATGTCGATAGGTCACAGGTTAAGGAGTTGGGACCAATGCATGACTCAGGTACTCCAGATTGCATTCACGTTGTGCCACACCACACTTACATATGAAAAAGTTGATGTCTTACACTTAAGTCGACGTGTATTGTTCAATGGATTTTTTCTGTCCTGGAATAGTATTGGTTTCCTTAGTCCTAGCCAGACTATTTAATTTATAGTCAGCAAAGGTTAGTTCGTTGCTAACTTCAAGTACAACTAGCGGTCTTTTTTGCGAAACTGGTTTGATAAAGGTAAATTTAGTATAAATCATCTATATCGTGGTAGACATCAGATGAAAATTCATATCTTGTGATATTTAATTTTAGATTATCAGCATTGATTTTTCTAAAGAAATATATTCGACAAGCAGTGAAAATTTGATCAGAGTTTTTCAGTGCATTAGCTCTCCGATTTATACAGAATTTGTATATGCATTGTTTAAGAAAAATTATGCTGCAGGTAGCTTCACAAGTTTTTGCCCATTTCTTACGGGAATACGTTAAGCCTTGACAGCCCAAATACTTTCTGTTATATCATTTGTTTCCTTAGCCTCTTCAAATCATTGGATCCATATGCATGGTTTAAGGACTGATGAAGACACACTTGGTTCAACCTCCAACCGGCGTACTGTCAGCGATGAGCGAGGAGCATATCACCCACAGCAGGTTGTTGTCCCAACTTCTAGAAGTGGATCAAGGATATCATCTAGGTGCAACAACAAAGATGAGTGTTGTTCTAGAAAATAACATATCAAATATGCTTAGTTTTCAACACACAATATTGTTACAACAACATGCTACTCTGTACTGTATGAATGAATTCCAGTTTTCTCTTTTGGATAATACATGTCGATTCTCATGATAGTTTATTGTTTATTTTGGTTGAAAGATCTAGAATTCAATTTGGTGTTTGGATGGTTATATGCACTTCCCAGGTTTGGTGAACAGTAGCATATCCCAAATAATTTTTGCTTGGTCAATTATTGCATATTAATGTTGGCTTTGTTTTATGCCCTTTCTTTTGGTTATTTTAGTAAGAAAAGTAAAGAAGTAACATCAGTTTTTCCATGGCAGTATTAGTATCCGGTTTGCGGTATGCATGTTCTGAGACCTATTCTAGGATTAATGTGCCATCGTATCAGTGGACTTGGCATGGTTTTATAGTGGTGTGCTTTATAACATATATCTGGATGAAGATTGGGTGCATCTACATCGCGATCTTGTCCAAGATGATAATAGAGAGTAGAGATCTTGTCCAAGATGATAATCGAGAGTCTCTACTCTCTAGGTGGGGCATCAGCAAGTTGTTCCCGATCCAGGTATGTGAATCAGGAATTTGTTTTATCTTTTGGCTTAAGCATACTTATTCTTTCCATAATCACATCCTCCAGCCCAAATTAATTGACGCACATGGTACTAGAATCAAAACTGAACAAAGCAATAGCCTGTGAAAACAATTAATTTGGTGAAAAATTGAAAATCCGTCAATCCAAAAGGTGCTTAGTTAGAGAAAGCTGAAAGTAGTTCACGTTTTTTTCCAGAAACTTCATGCAGCCACTTATGTTGCATTGTAATTTTCAACATGATATTGTTTACTTAAATCTGTTTGTAGCAAATTTATTGTTTGTTTTGTACTACAACTTAAGTGGCTGCATGACAAAAAAAAAGTCTCTTAGAGTTTTGAATATTGCAAACTGTCTCATTGCATCTGATCAGTTAGGGGAGACTGGTGACAAGAGTAGTTGTTCTGGGGTACGGGGTAGTCGTTGGAGAAGAAAGGAGCACGGCGAAGACAATTTTGTACATGGCTCCTATTCGACAAAATCACTAGAAAAAGAATTATGAAATAGATCCACATAATGTATTGTTAACTGTGCAATGCTAACCTGGGAATCAAATCATCAAGGTCATGTCTTTTGTATTAGCAACTCCATGATTTGAGTCTGCTTCGGTACGCACTTCAAATTTCCTGCTTCCTGCAGGTTTGAAGATGGGGATGAGCACCCCAACGGGTTTAGAGGGACATAGAATCATGGATCTGGGACACCTTGACCTGAAGCCTCCGGGTGTGATATTGGTGAATAAATATTGGTGGAGGAGGACTTGGCAAGGTGTGATTGGTGAGGTGTTGTGAATGAGGAATAAAAGGTGCGGCAGTAACTAGGCCAGAGAAGGGAGGGGATGCATTGCGGCTAAAGACATTATGGCAGGACGTGTTAGCGTTGTGTGGCTACATCGCATTGGTCATGGTGTAGCATGACTCTTATCTTTGTTTTTCTTCTGCAAGGGGGTTCATAAGTAGGACAGTAGGCTTCTAGGAGTATCATACTCTCTTGCAAGGTATGTGTATCATATTTATAATTACAAGCTGATGCCTTCACTTTTGGACAATTTGATGGCCATTGTACCATTGTTATCTACTGATTATTCTTGAAAAGATGTAGAGTTAAGAGTATATATAATTAATATAAAAGGTAGAATGATGAGTATATATACACAGTAAATAATGTAGAACGAATTACGTGCATTGATTATCTTCCCCCTGTTTTGCTTTGCTGAATTCAATGTGTTATGTGACTTTGTTCGCGCTCGTAAATAAACTAATTGTTGAATGAGTAAGTATTCAGATATGTTACTTCAGTTGTTATGTTTTGGAAGGCAAGCAATGGTTGAGCATAGTAGAGGAAGAAGGCAACACATGCTCTTCAAGTAAGGTGAAAGTATAGAAATATGGAATGAGGTGAAAGCCGATGAAATAAAATGACGAAACATCCGTAGCAACGCACGCGCATTCAACTAGTGAAACTAAGAAGCCACATACGGCCTCCACATGACTAAGTCATCGAATATAGAAATTCATCATGTCCTTATGAAACCCAAGCTCAATTTGATTCCCATTGGGATGTTGTCTAAGGCTTCATTATTTCTGAACTTCAGGCAAACCATAAGCTGCTTCCTGAGCTCTAGAGGATCCTACAAATGTGTTAAACAAAAGTAAAAACAAATAACCATAAAAACACGCATCAATACCTGGTTTAAATGTACTTACATTAGGCATGCGTCTAGCAATCCGGTTAGTGCCATCCGTGGTGGCAATGTGCTCCAGGACGGTGAATCCGAAGTCGTCGCTGCAACAACGTGATTTTGAATTTTTATTTGTTTATGAGAAAATCTAGTATAGTTAATTAAACCAACAAATCACATTACCTGTTTCTATTGGTGCCCATGACCTGATAGCTATCCATTGGCCACTCCGCGACTTTTTATCCTAGCCAAGGTTCATTGTGTGGTGCATCTCGTTGAATTCTTCTTCCATCAGGGCTTTGATTTCTTTCATCACCACTCCATTGAATGAGGGCCTCCTGCCGATTCAGGTAATAGCACGGTCCATCAGAAATGTCCTCCTTCTTTGCATCTTGACAACAAGAAGAGCATAGGCGTCCATAACAGCCAGCGGTAGTAGCTACTGCATTGTGGAGACAAAAGTTAATAATTAACTTAGCAAAACATGGGTTGTTGAAAACGACAGCCACTTACAACTTCGGAGTTGAAGATGTTGTAGGTAGGTAATGTTGAGATCACAGCATCAATCAATGTTGTGGTACAGTTAACTTGCGATATTGGTGAACGTCTTAAGGCATGTGCTTGAGCTTGAAGCTGCAAGTCAAACATGTGCTTCCATCTAACATGTTGGATGGCGGCATGCCTCTCGACTTTCCCGCACGAAAGCCCACGAACCGCTAGACTGAAACAGTCAGGGTGAACTCATCCAGCTGCCCAGATTGACTGTTGGACCATCCCGACGGTTATCTCGATCATGTACATAAGAGGGCTTCTTATCCATATTATGTTGCAACATAGACGCTAGAGCAAGCTCAGCAAACAGTTACAACAATGCACATTCTTAAAAATCTATGTGTTCCCATTTGTATCTGGATATCGTGATATCTTACTTTGTAACCGAATACTTACTCTAATGCGTCCTGTTCATCTGTCTCCATGATAGAATTATACATATGCTCGACATCATGTGCAGTGACGAATGCTAGCCCGTTCATTGGTGCGGTACACTGGTTGTGGCCAACCGGCATACCGCAACGATGAACGGGCTGGCTTTCATCACTGCACATGTTGTCGAACATATGTACAATTTTACCATGGAGATCGATGACCAGAACACATTAGAGTAAGTATTTTTTGTTACAAAGTAAGATATCATGATGTAGCAAATATTAAAAGAGTGATAAAAATGGGAACACATAGATTTGCAAAAATGTGCATTGTTGTAATTGTTTGTTGAGGTTGCTCTAATGCGTATCTTGCAACACAATATGGATAAGAAGCCATCTTCCATGCATGATCAAGATAACCCTCGGAATGATCCAAGTCAAGTAAGGCAGCTGGACGAGTTCACCTCAACTGCTTCAATCTAGCAGTTCATGAGCTTTCATGCACGGAAGTCGAGAGGCATGCCACCACCCAACATGTTGGATGGAAGCACGTGTTTTACTTGCAACTTCAAGCTCAAGCACATGCCTAAAGGCGTTCACCAATATCGCAATTCAACCGGACCATAACATTGATTGATGTTGTGATCCCAACATTGCCTCCCAACATCTTCGACTCCAAAGTTGTAAGTGGCTATCGTTTTCGACAATGTGTGCAATGTTTTCTTGTGTTAGTTGTTAACTTTTGTCTCCATATTGCAATATCTACTACCACTGGCCGTCATGGACGCCTACGCTCTTCTTGTCGCCAACATTCAAAGAAGGAGGACATTTCTGATGGATTCGTGTTATTACCCGAATCGGCAGGAGGCCCTCATTCAACGGAGTGAGGTGATAAAGGAGAGCAAAGCCCTGATGGAAGAGTTTAACGAGGGGCACCACACCATGGACCTTGACTGGGATACACAAGTCGCGGAGTGGCCAATGGACAGCTATCAAATCATTGGCACCAATAGAAACAGGTAATATGATTTGTTGGTTTAATTAACTAGACTAGATTTCCTTGGAAACAAATAAAAGTTCAAAATTACGTTGTTGCAACGATGACTCTGGATTCACCGTCCTGGAACACATGACACTGCGAATGGCACTGACCGAATTGTTAGACGCATCCCTAATGTAAGTACATCTAAACTAGGTATCGACGCGTGTTTCTGTTGACGTCAGAAACCCACCGGCGGGCAGCGACTGGTCAACACCGTAGAGCCGGGAACAACTAGGGCTGCGGCTGGCCCCAGTCCCTCAGAGCGACGGCCCGCAAAGCCTCCTGGTCGCGCGCCGATGCAAATCGCAAGGGCGTGCGCACCTGACCTATACCTGGTCGGAAGGTGTGAATGATGCCTCGCTTAGTTTCCTGCAGGGCACACACGTACACGTTAAATACGAGCCTCGATCGGCTCTCGAGTTATCCCGTGAATCGGCTCATGGAGCCGATCCACCCATGATTCGTCCAAGGTGGCCGAATATATGGTGGTCCCGCTTGATCAAGATAAAGCATATGAGATCCACGACGATTTGGGGTTTTCACCGCATAATCGGATCATCCTACTCACGATTGGGCCTCGCGCTCACGCACGGTGATCGTAAGCCAACCCTAGACAAGGCCTAAAAACCAACACGAGGTTGATCCTCGGAACATCCCGTCTAGGGCCAGCAAACTACACCCTACGCGCCGCTGGATCCTCCAACCCTTTGTAAGGCCTAACTATTGCGGATATTAAACTAATCCTTGATGAATCAAGGAGCAACCGTAACGGATCAGATCTACTAAATAACGATCAAGCGGGGTGCCGTCCCGCACCCATGATGAGGTACAAGGACGGCTAGATGCGCAAGGGTTGCACTACGACAAGCATATGATACTAAGAACAATGCTAACCCTAACACATCTATGATAACTACGTTGCTCGCCATCAAAAAGGCTTCAGCACGAGCAACGCATGAACAACGTAGGCAGGCTCGTGCTGCCTAGATCGCAAGATGCGATCTAGGCAGCATGGTGCTTACCGGAGAAACCCTTGAGACGAAGGGGTTGGCGATGCGCCGAGATTGGTTTGTGGTGAACGTTGGTTGTTGTTTATTCCATAAACCCTAGATACATATTTATAGTCCAGCGGACTTTCTAATGTGGACGTGCACCAAACCGTGCACGAGATAAAATCTAACTTCTACGTAACTTACTATACAAAGATACACGGGCTAACCAGCCCAAACTTGATACACAAGGCCGATTCACATATCTCTCCACGCATACATCTTCAAGCCCATCTTGATCGCGGCCCACCTCTGGCTTGGTCAAATTCTGGTGATAACACATGCCCCCCTGGTTTTGGAAATGTTATTTCCAAAATCATTATGCTTCTCTCTCGTCGGGTCATGTCGTGGCAGAGCAGAACCGTCGCAGAGTCCTTTATCATGATAACTTGCCTTCTCAACTTCTCCGCACGATTTGACAGTTTTGGCACCACTTCCTCGGAAACTGCTGTGGCATTGAATTTCCACTATATCCCCTTTTATTTAACTGCTACGAACAGCTCTCCTCTGCATCTCCTTCGCATTAGCATTCCAAAAACCCTCCTGCGCCACAATGTCTTCTTCTTCCTCTGCTCCATCGGATCTTTCCAGCCCAGTCCTCCACATCCCGTGAGCCGACGCCGGAGTACAACCCGGCGAGAGGTCCACGCGGCCAACATCCGCCGCGCCATTGCGGCCGGGGAGGAGTCGACCATGACTTCTCCATCCGGTCCGAGGACGACCAGTCCTCGACGGACGGGAGAGCGACCTCCGCTTCCTCGCCAACGGGGAATCGGAGGAGGAGAGCGATGACGATCGCTTCTCCTGGGATGACTTCACCTCCTCCGAGGGGGTGAAGGAGGAGGAAGAGGAGGAGGAGGACGACGACGACAGTTCCTCCGACGAGCCGCCGGCCAAGCGGTTCTGCCCTTGGCCGGGCAACCTGAGCGACTTCGACAGCGACGAGGACGACGCTGTCGAAGAAGATGAAGACAACGAGGGCCCGGTCGGCGGCCATTGGAGCGACGACGAGCCCGTCGGGAGCAGCGCCGACGGCAGCGACGACGGCGACGACGAGGGCAGTGATGGCCCGTAGATAGGACCTCTAGAATAGGGCCAGCAGTAGTAGATGGGGCAATGTATCCCCTAGTATTTCCTTTTGAGAGTAATTAGCTCTTTATGTAAGAAATCTCGCCTATTAATGAAGAACTTTTCCCCAATTTGATCTTGCCGATTTCTTCTGAGTTTAATTGAGCCGATTCCCTCTTCTACTGATCTTGCCGATTCGTCCCCTTTACCAATGCGTAATGAGCCGATAGCACCGCATCGGTCCTTTGAAATTTGCCCTTCCCTTCTTCAAGCTGATGATTTTCTAAATCTGGCAGAAAATGCAGGATCTTCAGGAAAACCTTTGAACTTTTCCAACCAAACCCAATAATCCTCTTCAATACTCATCATTTGTCAAGAAGGTTGCAATGAAGGATCAGCCGATGGTATCCCAATCGGCTCTTTAAACAGAGTATCCACCAGGCCTGCTGCCCCCCGAGCCTTACTCGAGGCGAAAATGTCAGAGAGAATGTGCCAAAACCGATCCCCTTTCTTCCTCAGACAGCCGATAACCTTCCGTTTCAGCTGAACTATCCCCAAAGATTGGAAGTCCTCGACACAAAGGTTCAGGAACCCAGATCGGCTCAATTGTTTCATTCCCTCGAAGCAACAGAAGGCGCCACCGCTGGTCTGAATTTGGTGGAGACTCGATAAACATCGCATAATTTCACTAGAGTCGATGGCTGCGCATCGGCTACTTCTCAATTCTAAAGTCGATGCCCTTACATCGGCTGTAAAAAAGTTTAAATTTTTTTAGGCCGATTTGTGTATCGGCCCCCACACTTGATAGTATTATCTCATATCCTCATGTTTTATCCACCTAAGTGCCCCCCCGAGCCGATTCTGTCAAGAGAATTGATGGTATCGGCTCTTCAGGTAGTCCCTGTTGGGTCAAACGTTGATCCCAGGCAAAATAGATGGTGAGGATAATCTTGGCCGATTGCTGGAATCGGCCTCCACGTTGCTTGCTCAGTGGGGGTTGGGCCGATCGCAAGGATCAGCCTCGCCATGTTTACTTATTGACGTAGTCTTGCTATTCGTCCGGGCCGGCGGATAGAACCAGCCCAATCTCTGATTTTAGCACGTTGGTGCGCTTGCTGTTGTCCACCTCGGGTGCATCGTGTATTCGTGGAGCTCTACACTCCGCCGGACGAACGAGCACCATGTTTGTGCCAGCCGATGTTTCATCATCGGCTTTCCTTTGCTTGGGGCGCCACTCTTTCCTTTGCGGCAGTCCCTCCTCATCCAGGGTTCGCTGGACTTTCGCAGCCAGATCAGGTCGTGCCTTCCTCAGCGTATGCAATTATAACCTTTCGGCTTCCTCCAGACCGCGCAATCGCTGAACCCTGCGCTTTTGTGAATGGCTGAGACCGTCAGTGGCACCACCTTGGACGGTGGTACCTGTCTTCTTCGTCTTCCCCCTCGTCTTCCGAATCCTCGAGATCTTCCAACCGACGGGTCTCGGCACGTCTCGCTTTGTGGTGGGAGAGGCCCTAAGCGCTCGAACACGGACACGTTGGCTGCCTCCTTCTTTTCTACGGTTGCATTCGGGCGGTTGCCGATTGTTGGTAATCGGCTCATTCCCGAATCCCGAGCAGTGTACGAAGAAGGGGCGGTCCCAATGCTCGCCCGTGTCGTCTTGCTCCCCGGCGTGGCGCTCCCGTCGCTCCTCATCGTGATTATGCCGACGATGCCTTCGTTGTTTCCGGCCGGACGATCTCTTTCATCATCGTCGCCGTGTCGCCGGCGTTGGTCATACCGACTCACATACTTGTTGAGGAGGTGATCAGAGAGGGGTCGTTGATATCTTATGTTCTTCACTTCTCCCTCTGTGACGTAGCGCTTGCCATCTTGACGGAGCCGATCGCATGGAGCGGCCCCCTCTGTGTCCTTGCTCTGAGAGCAGCTGTCCTCATCCCCGTCCTTCTCAGAGTGGTGTCCAAGCTCTACCATGCTGATGTTGGCTGAGAAATCTGGCTGGCACCCTCCGAGGTGGGTAAACTCCACCATGTTGACGGCGGGGAAGGGGTGTGTGTCGACCTTCATGGCGTACCGGTTAAAGATTAGTCGCCCATTTTCTATTGCCGCTTGGATCCGCCGACGCCACACCCTGCGGTCGTTGGTGGTGTGGGTGAACGTGTTATGCCACTTGCAGTATGGCTTTCCGTTCGGCTCTTGCACCGTGGGAACTTTGTGGCCTTCGGGTATCTTTATATGCTTCTCCGCGAGTAAGAGATCGAAAATCTGCTCGGTTTTCGTCACGTCGAAGTCGAACCCTCTTGGAGGTCCCGGTGGCTTCACCCATTTGCGAGTTCATCGGGCCTCGCCGCTCGAGTCCACTCAGCCCATCGCGACCTCTTGTTCTCCCGTAGCACCTTCATCTTCGCTCGCGTCAACCATGGTAACCACGCGCTTGAATTTGTCCCGGTAGACATCCGGGTGGCGCTGTTCATACGCCGACGGCTTCCGCACCATGTGTGCTAGTGAAGGGTAGTCCGCTTGGGAGGCCACGTCCTTGATCGATGATGATAGACCCACCACCGCCAACTCGATCGCTTCTTTTTCGCTTACGTGAACCGAATAGCATCGGTTCCTAACGGTCCTGAAGCGCTGGATGTATTCTGACACGGTTTCCCCGCGCTTCTGTCGTACTTGTGCCAGATCGGCAATGCCAGCCTCGGAATCCTCTGAGTGATATTGCTCATGGAATCGTTCTTCCAACTGCTTCCAAGTCTGGACTGAGTTCGGTGGCAGCGACGTGTACCAACCGAAAGCCGATCCCGTGAGGGACCGTGAGAAGTACCTCACACGCAGCTCGTCCGACGCCGAGATCATGCCCAGCTCGTGCCAAATATCGGCTCACATGCTCGATGGAGCCGGAACCATCCGATCCGCCGAACTTTGTGAAGTCCGGGAGCCGATATTTGGGTGGTAGCGGGATCAATTCGTACTCGTTGGGGTACGGCTTGGTATAGCCGATCGTCTTCCTTTTCGGCATCATGCCGAATTGATCTTTCAGAATCGTACAAATCTGATCCGCGGTGATGGCTGAAGGTGCCGAACCTTGAAGATTCGCCGGAGTGGCGTACTTAACCAGCCATGCTTGTTTTTCCGGTTCGAGCCAACCGGCAGGAGCCGGGCTCGGAGTTTTGTTGGGGTGGCGTATTTAGCTAGCCACATCTCGCTTCTCGGGGTCCGCCTCCGACGTTCCTCCCGTTGTTCCGAAGTCCCCGCTGTTGCAACCTGGTTCGAGGGTGCCCAGGTGTTGCAGTCTGGCACGTATGCGCATGTGTATCCGTGCGGGATCTCCTTGGGCGCGTCATGTAGGAATTGGTAGTCACTGGGGTCACCACCAATCTTATAGACGACGTAGGCCGATGGGTTCGGCGCTTCGGGCGCTGCCAATGCGAACGGCAGCGGTGGACGGGACTGGAGTGGCACCTCTCCTTGGTGAGTCCCTAGAGCTGGTCCTGACGGAGAGTACTGATGGCTCATGATCTCCTGGATCACGCGCAGAGCGACGCGCTCCAACGTATTCACCAGGCTCTCAGAATGGCGGTGCAGCGAATGAGCCACCATGAAGTTGATCTCCTCGACGCAGCGACCTGGTGCGTTCTTCTGACGGGGTGGATAGGTCCACTCCATCGAGCGCGCCATCAGGTGAGAACCCCTTCCATCTGATGCCATGGGAGCGGGTCCTGTGGAAAGAGCCGATGAGGTCGGCTTCGAGGAAAGCTTTAACCTCGTCATACTTCTTCTTGAGCTCGCCATTGAGCTCCTCGTAAGTGACCGGAGTTTCTTCCGCCATCTCCGATGTAGATGGCGATGTGGTTGATGTTGAAGAACGTCCCACCGGGCGTGCCAGAATGTGTTGACGTCAGAAACCCACCGGCGGGCAGCGACTGGTCAACACCGTAGAGCCGGGAACAACTAGGGCTGCGGCTGGCCCCAGTCCCTCAGAGCGACGGCCCGCAAAGCCTCCCCGGTCGCGCGCCGATGCAAATCGCAGGGCGTGCCACCCGACCTATACCTGGTCGGGAAGGTGTGAATGATGCCTCGCTTAGTTTCCTGCAGGGCACACACGTACACGTTAAATACGAGCCTCGATCGGCTCTCGAGCTATCCCGTGAATCGGCTCATGGAGCCGATCCACCCATGATTCGTCCAAGGTGGCCGAATATATGGTGGTCCCGCTTGATCAAGATAAAGCATATGAGATCCACGACGATTTGGGGTTTTCACCGCATAATCGGATCATCCTACTCACGATTGGGCCTCGCGCTCACGCACGGTGATCGTAAGCCAACCCTAGACAAGGCCTAAAAACCAACACGAGGTTGATCCTCGGAACATCCTGTCTAGGGCCAGCAAACTACACCCTACGCGCCGCTGGATCCTCCAACCCTTTGTAAGGCCTAACTATTGCAGATATTAAACTAATCCTTGATGAATCAAGGAGCAATCGTAACGGATCAGATCTACTAAATAACGATCAAGCGGGGTGCCGTCCCTGCACCCA
Source organism: Lolium rigidum (assembly GCF_022539505.1). Classification (NCBI taxonomy): domain Eukaryota; kingdom Viridiplantae; phylum Streptophyta; class Magnoliopsida; order Poales; family Poaceae; genus Lolium; species Lolium rigidum. The sequence continues at coordinate 136,916,529 of NC_061510.1, read as the reverse complement.
TGATGAGGTACAAGGACGGCTAGATGCGCAAGGGTTGCACTACGACAAGCATATGATACTAAGAACAATGCTAACCCTAACACATCTATGATAACTACGTAGCTCGCCATCAAAAAGGCTTCAAGACGAGCAACGCATGAACAACGTGGGCAGGCTCGTGCTGCCTAGATCGCAAGATGCGATCTAGGCAGCATGGTGCTTACCGGAGAAACCCTTGAGACGAAGGGGTTGGCGATGCGCCGAGATTGGTTTGTGGTGAACGTTGGTTGTTGTTTATTCCATAAACCCTAGATACATATTTATAGTCCAGCGGACTTTCTAATGTGGACGTGCACCAAACCGTGCACGAGATAAACTCTAACTTCTACATAACTTACTATACAAAGATACACGGGCTAACCAGCCCAAACTTGATACACAAGGCCGATTCACATATCTCTCCACGCATACATCTTCAAGCCCATCTTGATCGCGGCCCACCTCTGGCTTGGTCAAATTCTGGTGATAACAGTTTCATCATGTTTTGTATTTTTGTGGTCATTTGTTCTTAATTTTGATTAGCGCATTTTTAGATCCTATGGAACTCAGGAAGCAACTTATGGTTCGCCTCCTGAAGTTCATAAATGAAACCTTAGACAACATCCCGGAAATCAAATTCAGCTTGGGTTTCATAAAGGCATTAGGAATTTCTATATTCGATGACTTAGTCATTTAGAGGCCGTGTGTGGCTTCTTAGTTTCATTTATATATTTGGTTGGTTTCAAAAAAAAATGGAAGCACCGAGTGTTCATGTGTGCATTCAAACATGTAAGCCTTGGACAGAGCCTCACTTGTGCAGTTGTCTGCGTTCTAAAAATTAAAAATCAATGAGGTATTGAGATATGTCGACGTCGATATTGCAATTTCTTTGCATATTTTTGTAAGGCTTGAAGAACTGCTCATTATTAGCATATTCCAGAGTGTGGTAAATATTATAATTGCCAGTAGATAGTTTACCTGCAACTTTGAAACATTGTACATACAGTGAACCCCATGTTTAGTTGTCCCGCTTCATTTGCGAAATATCCTGAATCACAAAGATGTGTCAGAAATAGTAAAAAAAAGTAGTATAACAGGGATGTCACACAGAGCAGGCAGGCCATGCTAGAAGACAAATTTATACCGTGTGACTCCTGGAAGGGTGCATTGGTACTTTTTATGGATTGGAGTTAGCTGCACGACATTGTGAGCCTGACTGTTGCCTCTGCATTCAGCAGCCAAAGAATCAACAATAGATCTACATCAAAGCAAAAGTGCAAACACATAATTAGCATTGGCTGCCAAAGATTTGTATATGATCTATGGAGCTATTCAAACTGTCAAGCAACGCCTGGTTTAAACAACTAAACAGCTAACATACTAGGGAATCAATCAATATCATTGCCATTTTTCAAGTCCAATGATTTGACACCAGAAAAAAAAAAGGCTGTAGTTGGAACACGTGAAAAGCAACCAAGGCAAGGGTTGAAGAAATACGGTAGGTACTAAACAGGGTTAAATGAAAAAATGAGATGCTAAATATTAGTATGTGTCCAATTATTACCAGTGCATCGGAATTGCTGAGGTGCATCTTCCATAAGGGTCTGAGATTTTCTTGTCTGTCTACATCCCACACAGTATGCCACATTCTTGTACCGAGCCTTCTCAACGTTAAAACCTGCATAGGAAAAATTATATGCCAAAGCCAGACATAGTAAGATCAATTAATGGAAGAATGGAGAGCTGCAGTAACGCAACTGGTCTTGAACTCTAAAAAGTTTGCTACTTCAAAAAAAAAAAAAATCACCCCAACAGCAAAGGTAAAGCCGATTTCAATAGTACAAAACAAACTTATATCATATTCATATGTGATAATCAGTAGTCCTCAATCCATCTTCCGTTACAGAGAAAAAAAGTGAAGTTTATATCGCCATGAATTGAACTGCTATAATGGTATGAAATATGTTGCATACACAGAGCATTATCTTTCAGTTGTTATTAACTGAAAAACGAGCATCTCTTTGGTTAATCTCAAGAAGGCTATCAGCTTTTGGAACATTATTTCAGAGGAAATGTTGTCGGAACGAACTATCTTGGTTCAGAGTTACCTAGTACTATTCTTTTAGCAGGACACAATACATACAACTAAAATAATATAGCAGAACTACCCGAATCCTTCTCCCAGCCAGTTTGTGCTCAAGGTGGATGCTACAAACTTGACTAGGGTCAACATGTATGAGAAGAGATAGAGATTGTGTGTAGGCCCAGGCTACCAAACACACCCTAAGTAGATGGAGCCATCACCTAGGACGATACGATAGATGGAATATTACATGTGGATTATAGTAGAAATTTTAAGTTGTAGCCGAAGAGGCATGCTCCACCTAGAGTCCTGAAGTTTCGTTTAAACAACTTGGTTCAATGTGATTTGCACGAAAATTGATAACAGATTCCAGAAATAACTAACTAACCTAGCTATATACGATTGCTAAATATAACTCCGTTTCCGTACGAACCTTTTCTCCCAAGCGACAAATCCTCCAAGCAGCTAGCAATCGCTCACCTGCATCAATGTATTCCCTGTTCCCCTATCCACCAGCGTCGATTACAACGCTCCCACCGTACACAATCGAGTCAGCGACCCCGATGACCAAAAAGAGATCGGTGGAAGCCGCGGTAGGAAGGAGAGAGCCACGGGGATGCACCACGGTGAGCTCGTGCAGGTTGGGGTGGACACTGTGCACGTGGCGTTGTGTCTCCATCCTCATGCAAGACGTGCGGAAGAAGCTCCTTTAGAGGAACGCCGACGCCCGCCATGGCCCAATCATAGGAGCGGAAGGTGAGGAGGAGCGAAACCAGGGAAGCGGGTGGGTCCAGGCACGTGGCGGGAGCGCAAACACTGCTGCCGCAGACACGGTGGCGCCACGGCGGAGTAGGGGCCGTGCGGCCAGTGGTGGACCTAGAATTTGGGAAAGATCAGGGCTAATTTTCTAATGCATGGACAGGGCGGCGACCCCAACTTCCCTCCTCCCCACGTCACCGTCGGCGAGAGGCACCAGGAAAATCCCGCGCGGTGTCGGCGGCTGTCTTTTTTCTTTCCACGCACTAGGAGGACTGGACGGGGCAGGCTAGGCTGATGGCAATGCGTCTTAGCATATGTGTTTCGGCAGCTGGGACTCCGACCTTGGCCGGCGACGGGGATGGAGGATGCGGTGACGAGCCGTGGTGGTGCTGGATAGGCCGCCAGCGGCGGAGACCATGTGGATAGGCGGCCACATCTGGGCTTGTGGTCACCTCCCACATGCCAGGATTCCGGGTGAAAACCCTTGACCGTTTCGGTCTCGGCGACGGAAAACCTAGTGTCGTCATCCTCTTGGGGGCAATGATGAAAAATAAGATGACACCGGTCTAAGTGGGGAATTTTATTTTTTGCCCCTCTTTACTTGGTACCTCTATGAATTGCCCTCCTTTACTTTGGCCTTACTTATTTACCACTCTTTACTTTGCCAATTTATTATTTGCCCTCTAACAGGCTAGGCCCACACACTATGACCAAAATGCCCAAATACATGTTTGACCAGGATGGCTGGATCGATGAAGGAGAGCTCCGCTCGTTCGTTCTGTCTGGCTCCAGTTCACAGCATTTGGCAGCGGCGGCGGTAACCCTTACGGTGGCCAGAGTTAGAGAGGGCGGTTGGCGGCGGGATTCGGAGGAGCACGGCGACGGATTCGGAGGAGCACGGCGACAACTCCCTCGCGAGGCGGGCGCCAGCGACGGCGGGCACGCACGGAGATCTACCGCGCCGCGCCGCCGAAGTGGAGTGGACGACCGCCGGCGGCGCACCTGCAGGAACGGACATCTTCTTCTTCTCTACCTCTGGGGCTTTTCCCTGCTCTACAACGCCGGCGGCACACTTGCATCCGATGTACCCCTCCTCTCCTACTTCGCTGCGCGCACCGCCGCTGACCGACCTTGACCTCACCATGGATCTCGGCCTGCCCACGAAGTCCGTGCTCATCCTGTGCTTGATGGGCGGGCTGGACCCACGGCCGACGTCCTTCCTTCTCTCCCTCCGGCGCCGACGCAGAAGTTCTTCCGCTCGGTTCACGGTTCAGAACAGGGGAGAAAAGGGGGCCAGATGATTTGTTTCCGACGAGTATGCAGCCCGGGGCAATTTTGTCTTGCAGTTTTTTGCTAAATACTGGAAAGTAACGAAAATAATTTAGAAGGGCAAATCATAAATGGGCAAAGTAAAGAGTGGCAAAAAAGTAAGATCAAAGTAAAGAAGGGCAAATCATATAGGTACCAAGTAAAGTGGGGCAAAAAATAAAATTCCCCGGTCTAAGTAGTCTTAGATGAGACCATCTTTGATCTCTTTGTCCCCTTCATCTTCTATGTAATCAGCGAAACATAATTATAGCAGTACCAGCATTGAAATTGACTATTTGGTTCTTCAATCTTTAGAGTGTTGAGACTTTGTATTGAAAAGTTAGAATAAATCGAACAGAGAAATTATACCAATTAATAGGGCAAGAAGATCGGCGATGACTCGAAGAAGATCGGCAACCTGAGCCTGAGCGCCGGTGTGGAGATTCTTGGTCAGCGGAATCGCTTCGGCCATCATCGATCGGCGTGGTTCTGCAGGAGTGCAGGTGAAGATCTGAACGGCGCGGTCCATGCGGAAGGGCGTCTTGGCGAGGACGAGTCTCGAGACCAGCGTGTCTCCATCGGCCGTCGCTGCGGCGGCGGCGCCAGTCCTGGGCGGCGCGATCAAAACGGATCTAGAGGGCTCGATCGAAGCGGTCAGTCAGCGATATGAACCAACAGCCCGGAATGAATCGTGCGAATCTAGCTTATCTGTTGGTTTCCTTGCTGGGCTTCTGAGTTTTGCCGGGGTCATGCTGGCCCAACGATATGGGCTATCCATAATTTCGTGAAATTTACAAGGGAAGTAGAGGTATTAGGTGGGCCAAGACCCAGGCTGCCTGGGGCCCAGATCCACCCCTGCATGCGACCGATGGCGATGTGGCTCGGCGCCTGAGAGCATCTCCAACAGACGCGCTATATAGGCCGCGCGGCATAAAAACGTCCGATATAGCGCGCGCGGGACAGAATCAGGCGCTCCAGCAGGCGCGGTAAACGGCGCGGCGCTGTAAATTTTTAGGGCGCGCGGCTTTTTGCACAATCCGGAGCGGCATATCCGGCGCGTTGGCTACGGCGCGCGGCATCGCTCGTCCAAGCGCGAAAAAGCCAACGGGCCGGAAATTTCCTCCCCGCGCCCGCGCCCTCATTTCCCCGCCCTACGCGGCGCGAAATCCAGCCGCCGCCGGTCGACTCCGCCGCCGCCCCCGCTTCGCGCGCCGCCGCGTCGTAGATCCGCGTCGCCCGCACCTCCTCCCGGCGGCGGCGGACGCTCCGCCGCGGCCGTGTCGCTCGCGCGGCCGTCGGCCGACGAGTTGTAGCCGGCGGTCCTTCTCCGCCGCCCCTTCGCGCCGCCGTCGCGTTCTCCTCCACGCAGGCGTCGACATGTCGTCCGCGTCGTCCTCGAGCAGCTTGCTTGCAACTTGGCGCGCCCATGGTGCTCGCCCATTTGCTCGCAAGGTATGAACCTCCGCCAGCCGGCCTCTACTCGTCAAGTAGCTACAATAGTTCATAGTGAATTAATATGATACATATGTTTGTAGAGTTCCTCATATGATTCATCGGATGACGAGTTCGACCAAGAAGAAGAGGAGAACATATCGATACTATTAGCATACCGCGCCGTTAAGAGGCCAAAATTTGGTGGATCGGTGTTCGGTAGACAGAAGTTGTGGAGAGAAAGGATTGAGGGGCATGAGAAATTGATGCGGTCGTATTTCAATGAGAATCCGATATTCCCCGAAAGCTATTTTCGGCGGCGTTTCCGGATGAGTCTCAACTTGTTCAAGCACATTGCAGTGGAGGTCACCAAATATGATCGCTTCTTTGAGCAAAGGAGGAATGCCGCCGGAGAACTTGGCCATAGCACATATCAAAAGGTGACCGCCGCCTTGCGTATGTTGGCATATGGTATACCGGCAGATCTTATTGATGATCATTTGGCCATGGGAGAGAGCACTTCTATCTTGTGTGTGAAGCGCTTTGTCGTTGCAATTGTCAATGTCTTTGGCTCCACATACTTGAGAGCCCCCAATGCTCAAGACACGGCAAGGCTTTTGGAGATCAACGCCAACCGGGGATTTCCCGGTATGCTTGGTTCCATTGATTGTATGCATTGGAGTTGGAAGAATTGTCCAGCGGCATGGCATGGACAATTCAAAGGCTACAAGAAGGATGCCACCATAGTACTTGAAGCGGTGGCCGACCAAGAGACTTGGATATGGCATGCTTTCTTTGGAATGCCCGGATCTTGCAATGACATCAATGTTCTTCAACGGTCACCACTAATGACAAGACTTGCAATGCGGGAAGGTCCATTGGTGGAGTTTGAAGCAAATGGCCACAAGTACAACTATGGCTACTTCCTCGCCGACGGCATATATCCAAGGTGGCAAACATTTGTGAAGCCAATTATTCAACCAAGAGGTAAAAAGCAAACTCAATTCCACAATGCACAAGCGGCGGCTAGGAAAGATGTAGAGAGAGCATTTGGGATTTTGCAAGCCCAATTTGCCATTGTTAGAGGACCGGCTAGATTTTGGGATCAAGAATGCCTTTGGTATATCATGACCGCGTGTGTAATCATGCACAACATGATTATAGAGGATGATCGCGGAAAAGATGTGGATCATACCCACTACGACTTGATGGGGGTTCCCGTGCAAGTGACGAGGTCCGCACATAGGATTGCCCGATTCATTGCCTCATACCATGCCATTCGGTGCAACGACACACATGATGACCTTCAAAAAGATCTCATGGAAGAATGGTGGAATTGGAATGGACAACAATAGTTGCATATTTGTTGTATTTGTTTGAAAACTATGTGTTGTATTGTCTCAAAACCATGTTGTATTGTTGTATGTGTTCTATTTGGTGTGAAGTATTGTTGTGAACAATATATTATATTTTGGATGGTACAATATATTTGTGATTTTTTATATATTGTTTCATCTTGGTGGATGCATATTTGTGTGTATTTGCTGTTTGCGCCGCGTCCGCGCGCTGCAAAATAGCGCGTCCGGCGGAGGTGCTATTTTACCGCGCCAACGCGCGCTGCAAAATGGCGCGTCCGGCGGAGGAAAAAACGTCACAGCGCGCGATATCTGTTTACCGCGCGTGGATTCTTGGTTTTAGCGCGCCGCGATATAGCGCGTCTGTTGGAGATGCTCTGAGGGAGGGGCAGCCATGAGAGATCTGGCTGACGATGGCGTTGCTTGGCGCCGCAGGGCAGGGCGGTCGGCAACTGAAACCGTGCGCTGTCGTCGTGGTGAACAGACAGATGCCATGAGATGGCTTAAGAGCATCCCCACTTGTTGGCGCTCCCCACGCCCAAATCCGGCGAAATTTTCGTCCGGATTGGAGGAAGATTTGGCGTGGGGAGCGCCGAAGTTCCAGCCGTCCCCCGGCAGGAAACCCCCAACCTCGACCATTTGACATATTTCAAACAAATTTAACATAAAATTTAACAAGTTCGGCGACCAAGAGTACGGAAATTGCTGAAACAAATTCGGCGATCATCATGTGCTCGTCGTCTTGGGCGGCTACTGCCATCTCTTCTTGCATAAGCTCGACGAACATCTGCTCCTCCTCTTCGTCCGAGTCCATGGCCGGCGAGGCAAATGGACGAACACCTGACGGGCGTGATCGAGGCAACCCGAGCCGCGAGCGACGAGGAGCAAGCAGAGCCGGCGGAAGAGCAGCCAGATAGGCCGTCGTCCAAAGACGGCGGAATATAGGCAGGTGGGGGAAGGAGGGGCGGCGGAATCGGGCAACAAGCCGGCGGGGGTGGTGCCGGCGGCGGAGAGATACGAGGGGTGGGGAGATTTTGAGCGACGTGGCGGTGGGGTTCGTGCGTCGAGTCACCGACAGATCGGGCCCTTCCCCGCTTTTCACTCGTCCGGAGTCCCCGAGCGCTCCCCGGGGGGCCGGGGGTGGCGTGGGCTCGCCGGATGGATGAAGGGCCAAATCCGGACGAAAACGAGGAGTCGGGGGCGCGACTGGGCCGATTTACGCCGTCCGGATGTAAAAAATGCTCGCCGGGGGCCTGTTCGGGGGGACGAGTGGAGATGCTCTAAGTTGGGGCCGAGTTGGGCGCTAGAGGATTCGGGGGAGGGTTTATGATCAGGTAGGATGAACTTCCGGATGCTTTCCTCAAGAACTTGGCCAAGGCCAGGGGTAGAAGAAGAAAGACACAAGGAAGAACTCTGTTCCAGATCTATCTATTCCATGATCAAACTAGGTTACAGGTTTTTCTACACAAGGATCATCGTGCCCGCGAAGGAGCATGCCCCCTCTCTTTATATAGGGGAGAGGGTGGCTTACAGGGGAAGAAACCCTAATGGCATCTTTGAACAGACAAACTACTTTACAAAGCTACTTTAATCATAGGTGACGCCGGTATCTTCTTTAATCAGGGAGGCTGATGTCCTCCGGTTGCTTTAGGCGTCACCTTCGTCTTTTACGTCATGGCTTCGTTTAAAGCTACTTTGCTTAGCTCATCTTTGTCTTCTAGCTCCTGAGAGAATCTTTGACCAGCCTTGCCTATACCGGTAGTCCGGTATCTTCTTAGCTCATTCCGGCATACCCCTTCTGGGCATACCGGTGTGGATTTCCTTAGCCAAAACGCTTAAGTTCATGATACGTCTCAAACGTATCTATAATTTCTTATGTTCCATGCTACTTTATTGATGATTGATACGTCTCCAACGTATCGATAATTTCTTATGTTCCATGCTACTTTATTGATGATACCTACATGTTTTATGCACATTATATGTCATATTTATGCATTTTCTGGAACTAACCTATTAACAAGATGCCGAAGAGCCGATTCTTTGTTTACGCTGTTTTTGGTTTCGAAATCCTAGTAAAGAAATATTCTCGGAATTGGACGAAACTTTCGCCCTGGGTCCTATTTTTGCACGAAGCTTCCAGAAGACCGAAGACCTAACGAAGTGGGGCCACGAGGCAGCCAGGGGGGTGGCCGGCGCGGCCTAGGGCTTGGCCGCGCGGCCCTGCCCCCTGGGCCCCTCGTGTGGCCCCTCGCGTTGACCTTCCGCCTACTTAAAGCTCCCGTCGCGAAACCCCCAGTACCGAGAGCCACGATACGGAAAACCTTACAGAGACGCCGCCGCCGCGATCCCATCTCGGGGGATTCCGGAGATCGCCTCCGGCACCCTGCCGGAGAGGGGATTCATCTCCCGGAGGACTCTACACCGCCATGGTCGCCTCCGGAGTGATGAGTGAGTAGTTCACCCCTGGACCATGGGTCCATAGCGGTAGCTAGATGGTCGTCTTCTCCTTGTTGTGCTTCATTGTTAGATCTTGTGAGCTGCCTAACATGATCAAGATCATCTATATGTAATTCTATATGTTGTGTTTGTCGGGATCCGATGGATAGAGAGTACTATGATTATGGTGATTATCAATCTATTGTTCATGTGTTGTTTATGATCTTGCATGCTCTCCGTTTCTAGTAGAGGCTCGGCCAAGTTTTTACTCTTAACTCCAAGAGGGAGTAATTATGCTCGATAGTGGGTTCATGCCTTCATTGATACCTGGGACGGTGACGGAAAGTTCTAAGGTTGTGATGTGCTTGTTGCCACTAGGGATAAAACATTGATGCTATGTCTAAGGATGTAGTTATTGATTACATTACGCACCATACTTAATGCAATTGTCCGTTGCTTTGCAACTTAATACTGGAGGGGTTCGGATGATAACCTCGAAGGTGGACTTTTTAGGCATAGATGCGGTTGGATGGCGGTCTATGTACTTTGTCGTAATGCCCAATTAAATCTCACTATATTTACCATGTCATGTATATGCATTATTATGCCTTTCTCTATTTGTCAATTGCCCGATTGTAATTTGTTCACCCAACATGCTTTTATCTTATGGGAGAGACACCTCTAGTGAACTGTGGACCCCGGTCCTATTCTTTCCATAGCATACAATCTACTTGTTTTACTTGTTTTCTTCTGCAAACATCTTCCACTCGATACGTTTAATCCTTTGTTACAGCAAGCCGGTGAGATTGACAACCTCACTTGTTTCGTTGGGGCAAAGTACTTTGGTTGTGTTGTGCAGGTTCCTAGTTGGCGCCGGAATCCCCGGTGTTGCGCCGCATCACATTTCGCGACCATCAACCTTCAACGTGCTTCTTGGCTCCTCCTGGTTCGATTAAACCTTGGTTTCTTTACGAGGGAAAACTTGCTACTGTGCGCATCATACCTTCCTCTTGGGGTTCCCCAACGAACGTGTGAGTTACACGCCATCAAGCTCTTTTTCTGGCGCCGTTGCCGGGGAGATCAAGACACGCTGCAAGGGGAGTCTCCACTTCTCAATCTCTTTACTTTGTTTTTGTCTTGCTTTATTTTATTTACTACTTTGTTTGCTGCACTAAATCAAAATACAAAAAAAATTAGTTGCTAGTTTTACTTTATTAATTGTCCTGCACTCTATATTTAAAATACAAATTTTTTTTTTTACTTTTATTACCATGTCTAGCTCTGAACCTGTTACTTCTTCACCTGAAGACTTAGTGTTCACTTTCAAGCAAGGGGATGAGGAGAGTTTTAAGGATGCTTGGTCTAGAATTTTTACTTCTTATCGCAAAACTGAACCTCAAATGACTCTAAGCTTGCTCCTTAGTAATTTTTATTTTGGTCTTATGGTTCGCTATAGATATGCTTTGGACACTTTAGTAGGAGGAGATTTCCTTCATTGTAATGGGGATCAAGCTTTTAATGCCATAAAGAAATTGGTTGCATCACATGATTCAGCTAATAACTTTGATTCAGCCCTTATTAGCATTCATAATAGATTGAACAATCTCGAGATAAGTACATCTCGCTTAAATGATAATTATCACCGTGTTCGTAATCGTCTTGAACAAGTCTTAGAGAATCCTAAACCTTCATCATGGGACCCTTCTGTTAAAATTGTCATCGGTGATCGAACTCTTCATGCCTATTGTGATATTATGTATGAATTTTGCCTTATGCCTGAAAACATTTATAAATCTTTGAAACTTTGGGGAATCGATAAAGGGGGAGAAGAAATAGCTCTTATTGATAACTCTATCATAATTCCTAAGGGAATAGCTGCAGGTGTGCATACAACCATTCATGGAAGAACAGTATCCATTGATTATCTTATTATTGAAACAGGAAAAATCATATTCGGAAGATCCTTGCTGAAATTATTGGGAGCAATCATTGATGTGGGAGAAGGCACTCTGAAATTCACCTCTATACCAGGGGGGAATCATATATTTCCTAAACCAAAAGGAAAGAAAAACATTAAGAAAGGTAAAGATGAAGCCCAAGGTAAGGTTGACACACCATCTCTCGATGTTACTTGATTTGCACTTTCTGCGCCTAGCTGAAAGGCGTTAAGAAAGCGCTTATGGGAGACAACCCATGTTTTTACCTACAGCAATTTTTTGTTTTATTGAGTCTTGGAAGTTGTTTACTACTGTAGCAACCTCTCCTTATCAAGTTTTTGTGCCAAGTAAAGTTTCTATGTCAAAGTTGATGTTATATTTGGGATCGCTGCGCAGAAACAGCATTGCTGTGCTGTCACGAATCTGGGCATAATTCTCTGTAGAAAATTCGAAAAAATCTGCCAATTTACGAGCGTGATCCTCAGATATGTACGCAACTTTCATTAGTTTTGAGTTTTTCCATTTGAGCAAGTCTGGTGCCATTTATAAATTCGTCTTTACGGACTGTTCTGTTTTTGACAGATTCTGCCTTTTATTTCGCATTGCCTCTTTTGCTATGTTGGATTTATTTCTTTGATCCATTAATGTCCAGTAGCATTATGCAATGTCCAGAAGTGAAAATAATGATTGTGTCACCTCTGAATGATGTGAATTATTAATGATGCACTAACCCTCTAATGAGTTTGCTTGAAGTTTGGTGTGAAGGAAGTTTTCAAGGGTCAAGAGAGGAGAATGATATACTAAGATCAAGAGGAGTGAAAGCTCTAAGCTTGGGGATGCCCCCGTGGTTCATCCCTGCATATTTTAAGAAGACTCAAGCGTCTAAGCTTGGGGATGCCCAAGGCATCCCCTTCTTCATCGACAACATCATCGAGGTTCCTCCCCGAAACTATATTTTTATTCGGTCACATCTCGGTGTTCTTTACTTGGAGCGTCGGTTTGTTTTCGTTTTTGTTTTTGTTTGAATAAGATGGATCCTAGCATTCACTTTGTGGGAGAGAGACACGCTCCGCTGTTGCATATGGACACATGTGTCCTTAGGCTTTACTCATAATGTTCAAGGCGAAGTTTCTTCTTCGTTAATTTGTTATATGGTTGGAATTGGAAAATGCTACATGTAGTAATTCTAAAATGTCTTGGATAATGTGATACTTGGCAATTGTTGTGCTCATGTTTAAGCTCTTGCATCATATGCTTTGCACCCATTAATGAAGAAATACATAGAGCTTGCTAAAATTTGATTTGCATATTTGGTTTCTCTAAGGTCTAGATAATATCTAGTATTGAGTTTTGAACAACAAGGAAGACGGTGTAGAGTCTTATAATGTTTACAATATGTCTTTTATGTGAGTTTTGCTGCACTTGTTCATCCTTGAGTTTGCTTCAAATAACCTTGCTAGCCTAAACCTTGTATCGAGAGGGAATACTTCTCATGCATCCAAAATCCTTGAGCCAACTACTATGCCATTTGTGTCCACCATACCTACCTACTACATGGTATTTACCCGCCATTCCAAAGTAAATTGCTTGAGTGCTACCTTCAAAATTCCATCATTCGCCTTTGCAATATATAGCTCATGGGACAAAATAGCCTTAAAAACTATCGTAGTATTGAATATGTACTTATGCACTTTATATTTTATTAAGTTGCCTGTTGTGCGATAACCATGCTTCGGGGAACGCCATCAACTATTGTTGAATATCATGTGAGTTGCTATGCATGTCCGTCTTGTCACGAAGGTCTATCATTTTAGTGGTTGGAGCATGCAAAATTGTTAGAGAAGAACATTGGGCCGCTAACTAAAGCCATGAATCATGGTGGAAGTTTCAGTTTTGGACATATATCCTCAATCTCATATGAGAATAATAACTTTGCTACATGCTTATGCATTAAAGAGGAGTCCATTATACTGTTGTCCATGTTGTCCCGGTATGGATGTGTAAGTTGAGAATAATCAAAAGCGAGAAATCCGAAATGCGAGCATTCTCCTTGGACCTTTGTACAGGCGGCATGGAGGTACCCCTTTGTGACACTTGGTTGAAACATGGCATGCGAAGACCCGGTAGTCCAAGTTAAGTAGGACAAGGTGCGGGCACTATTAGTATACTATGCGTGAGGCTTGCAACTTGTAAGATATAATTTTCATAACTCATATGCTTTATTACTACCGTTGACAAAATTGTTTCATGTTTTCAAAATAAAAGCTCTAGCACAAATACAGCAATCGATGCTTTCCTCTGCGAAGGACCATTCTTTTACTTTTATTGTTGAGTCGGTTTACCTATCTCCTTCCACCTCAAGAAGCAAACACTTGTGTGAGCTGTGCATTGATTCCTACATACTTGCATATTGCACTTGTTATATTACTTTATGTTGACAATATCCATGAGATATACATGTTATAAGTTGAAAGCAACCGCTGAAACTTAATCTTCTTATGTGTTGCTTCAACACCTTTACTTTGATTTATTGCTTTATGAGTTAACTCTTATGCAAGACTTATTGATGCTTGTCTTGAAGTACTATTCATGAAAAGTCTTTGCTATATGATTCAGTTGTTTACTCATGTCATTACCATTGTTTTGATCGCTGCATTCATTACATATGTTTACAAATAGTATGATCAAGATTATGATGGCATGTCACTTCAGAAATTATCTTTGTTATCGTTTTACCTGCTCGGGACGAGCGAGAACTAAGCTTGGGGATGCTGATACGTCTCCAACGTATCGATAATTTCTTATGTTCCATGCTACTTTATTGATGATACCTACATGTTTTATGCACATTATATGTCATATTTATGCATTTTACGGAACTAACCTATTAACAAGATGCCGAAGAGCCGATTCTTTGTTTTCTGCTGTTTTTGGTTTCAGAAATCCTAGTAAAGAAATATTCTCGGAATTGGACGAAACTTTCGCCCGGGGTCCTATTTTTGCACGAAGCTTCCGGAAGACCGAAGACCTAACGAAGTGGGGCCACGAGGCAGCCGGGGGGTGGCCGGCGCGGCCTAGGGCTTGGCCGCGCGGCCCTGCGCCCTGGGCCCCTCGTGTGGCCCCTCGCGTTGACCTTCCGCCTACTTAAAGCTCCCGTCGCGAAACCCCCGTACCGAGAGCCACGATACGGAAAACCTTACGGAGACGCCGCCGCCGCCGATCCCATCTCGGGGGATTCTGGAGATCGCCTCCGGCACCCTGCCGGAGAGGGGATTCATCTCCCGGAGGACTCTACACCGCCATGGTCGCCTCCGGAGTGATGAGTGAGTAGTTCACCCCTGGACCATGGGTCCATAGCGGTAGCTAGATGGTCGTCTTCTCCTTGTTGTGCTTCATTGTTAGATCTTGTGAGCTGCCTAACATGATCAAGATCATCTATATGTAATTCTATATGTTGTGTTTGTCGGGATCCGATGGATAGAGAGTACTATGATTATGGTGATTATCAATCTATTGTTCATGTGTTGTTTATGATCTTGCATGCTCTCCGTTTCTAGTAGAGGCTCCGGCCAAGTTTTTACTCTTAACTCCAAGAGGGAGTAATTATGCTCGATAGTGGGTTCATGCCTTCATTGATACCAGGACAGGTGACGGAAAGTTCTAAGGTTGTGATGTGCTTGTTGCCACTAGGGATAAAACATTGATGCTATGTCTAAGGATGTAGTTATTGATTACATTACGCACCATACTTAATGCAATTGTCACGTTGCTTTGCAACTTAATACTGGAGGGGTTCGGATGATAACTTTGAAGGTGGACTTTTTAGGCATAGATGCGGTTGGATGGCGGTCTATGTACTTTGTCGTAATGCCCAATTAAATCTCACTATATTTACCATGTCATGTATATGCATTATTATGCCTTTCTCTATTTGTCAATTGCCCGACTGTAATTTGTTCACCCAACATGCTTTTATCTTATGGGAGAGACACCTCTAGTGAGCTGTGGACCCCGGTCCTATTCTTTCCATAGCATACAATCTACTTGTTTTCTCTGTTTTCTTCGCAAACATCTTCCACTCGATACGTTTAATCCTTTGTTACGGCAAGCCGGTGAGATTGACAACCTCACTTGTTTCGTTGGGGCAAAGTACTTTGGTTGTGTTGTGCGGGTTCCTAGTTGGCGCCGGAATCCCTGGTGTTGCGCCGCATCACATTTCGCGACCATCAACCTTCAACGTGCTTCTTGGCTCCTCCTGGTTCGATTAAACCTTGGTTTCTTTCTGAGGGAAAACTTGCTACTGTGCGCATCATACCTTCCTCTTGGGGTTCCCCAACGAACGTGTGAGTTACACGCCATCAATGATACCTACATGTTTTATACACATTATATGTCATTATTATGCGTTTTCCGGAACTAACCTATTGACGAGATGCCGAAGTGCCAGTTCCTGTTTTCTGTTGTTTTTGGTTTCAGAAATCCTAGTAAGGAAATATTCTCGGAATCGGACGAAATCAACACCGAAGATCTTAGAATCCCCGGGAGCTTCCAGAACACTCGAGAGCCGCCAGAGAGGGGCCACAGGGGGCCCACACATGGTGGCGGCGCGGCCAAGGAGCCAGGCGCGCCGCCCTAGTGTCTGGTGGCCCCAGACCCCCTCTGACCTTGCCCTTTCGCCTATATAAGGTCCCTGACCTAAAACCCCGAGACGAATAAGCCACGGTACGAGAAAAGTTCCAGAGCCGCCGCCATCGCGAAGCCAAGATCTGGGGGTGATGACCCACAACAGTCTTCGAGGGAAGTATTACCCAATTTATTGATTCGACACAAGGGGAGACAAAGAATACTTGTAAGCCTTAACAGCGGAGTTGTCAATTCAGCTGCACCTGGAAACAGACTTGCTCGCGAGAGTTTATCGGTAGTAACGGTTTTATGGCGGTGGAAATAGTGAAATAACGGCAGCGGTGAAATAAAGACAGCGGTAGTGATTATAGTAAACGACGGGATTAAAATATCGTAGGCACGGGGACGGATTTAACGGGCGTTGCATGGATGAGAGAAACTCATATAACAATCAAAGCGAGGGCATTTGCGGATAATAATAAAACGGTATCCAAGTACTAATCAATCAATAGGCATGTGTTCCATATTTAATCGTACGTGCTCGCAATGAGAAACTTGCACAACATCTTTTGTCCTACCACTCGGTGGCAGTCGGGCCTCTAGGGAAACTACTGGAAATTAAGGTACTCCTTTTAATAGAGTACCGGAGCAAAGCATTAACACTCCGTGAACACATGTGATCCTCACATCACTACCATCCCCTCCGGTTGTCCCGATTCTTGTCACTTCGGGGCCATTGGTTCCGGACAGCGACATGTGTATACAACTTGCAGGTAAGATCATAAACAACGAATATCTTCATGAATCAATAACATGTTCAGATCCGAGATCATGGCACTCGGGCCCTAGTGACAAGCATTAAGCATAACAAGTTGCAACAATATCATAAAAGTGACATCTACGGATACTAGGCACTATGCCCTAACAATCTTATGACTATTACATGACCAATCTCATCCAATCCCTACCATCCCCTTCGGCCTACAGCGGGGAATTACTCACACATGGATGGGGGAAACATGGCTGGTCGATGGAGAGGCGTTGGCGGTGATGGCGGTGATGATCTCCTCCAATTCCCCGTCCCGGCGGAGTGCCGAACGGAGACTTCGGCTCCCGCGACGGAGTTTCGCGATGTGGCGGCTCTCGGAGGGTTTACGGCGATTTCGACTTCTCCCCGTGCGTTTTTAGGTCGAACCCGATAAGTAGTCCGAAGGGGGCGTCGGAGGCCAGCCGAGGGGGCCACACCATAGGGCCGCGCGGGCCCCCTAGGCCGCGCCGCCTTATGGTGTGGGGCCCTCGGGCCTCCACCTCAATTGTCCTTCTGGCTCCGTCAGTATTTTGGGAAAATAGGACCTTCTGCAGAAATTCCGAGGATTTTCCCGAAAGTTGGATTTCGCACAAAAACGAGACACCGGAGCGGTTCTGCTGAAAACGGCGTTAGTCCGTGTTAGTTGTATCCAAAATACACAAATTAGAGGCAAAACAATAGCAAAAGTGTTCGGGAAAGTAGATACGTTTTGGACGTATCAACTCCCCCCAAGCTTAGCTTATTGCTTGTCCTCAAGCAATTCGATTAACAACCGAGCGATAAAAGAACTTTCACGAACACATTTGCTCATATGATGTATATATTCTCATGCTATGGCTAATACTTAAGCGAGTTCATAATGAGATACATGCAAATAAGATCATCCAACAGCTATGTCAATCATGGAGAAGTACCAACAATTAATAATAAGCATCATGAATCATGTATGTAAGCGGGATTGCAATGTTCATAAGAGAATATGATAAAGTGGTATCTCGCTTGCCCGTATTTGATCGGCAAAACATAAATGCCGAGGCACCTCTGGAGTTCATAGAAAGACTAGAAGTAGTGATTGTCAAAGATAAAAGCATCAAAGTTATACCACAATCAATCATATTTTGAGACAAGCATATTATACTAAGAATGACGAGTTGTGCTCTCAAGATAGTGCTCAAAGAAAGAATGGAGACACAACATAAAAGTAAAAGATTGACCCTTCGCGAGAGGGAAGCGAGGGATTAACATGCGCTAGAGCTTTTCATTTGTAAAGCAGGAGTAAAATTATTTTGAGAGGTGTTTGTTGTTGTCAACGAATGGTAATGGGTACACTAACTACCTCATCAACCGGACTCACAAGAGCGGCTCCCATGAATTATTTGTATGTTTATGTGGCACTCCTTCTAACCTTTCTTACACAAACCATGGCTCACCGAATCCTCGGGTGCCTGCCAACAGTCTCATACCATGAAGGAGTGCCTTTTTATTTAAGTTTTATTATGATGATGACACTCCCCCAACCTTTGCTCACACAAGCCATGGCTAACCGAATCCTTCGGGTGCCGTCCAACAATCACAAACCATGGAGGAGTGTCTATTTAAGTTAATTAATTTGGGACTGGGAATCCCATTGCCAGCTCTTTTTGCAAAATTATTGGATAAGCGGATGTGCCACTAGTCCATATGAGAATCCGTCAAAAGTAAATGACAAGGTTGAAAGCTAAACACCACATACTTTCTCATGAGCTATGAAACATTTACACAAATTGAGAAGTATTTTGAAAGTTTTAAAGGTAGCGCATGAGAATTTACTTGTAATGGTTTGAAATGCCATGCATAGGTATTTATGGTGGACACTTTGGAACAACTTGGTTTTCAGGTGTTTGGAAGCACGAGCGGCGTTCCCGCTCGGTACAAGTGAAGGCTAGCAAAAGACTAGGGAGCGACAAATCAAGAGAAGCGATGACTCGTCATAATCATGCTTGCGGCAAAATAAATTAACGGAAGCATAAAAGTGATACAAGAACTCTGAAGCAATATAAATCATCGAGGCTTAATTGACTTTTTGTTCATTCATATGCATGCGTGAGCATGTGACAAGTCGATATAAATGAATCATTCAGAGGAGGATACCACAATGCCATACTTACTTATGAATAAAACAATGCAAGCGAACATCCATGACATGCTACTCATATTAATAAATTGGAGCTAAACATGAGAGATCATGAACTACTAGACTTTCTCAAATAACATATACCTCACATGAACCAACTAAGCATGTTCATATGGATGAGTATATGTACAAAAATGAAAACAAATATAGTTCATACCAGCCTCTCACCACAATCAGATTGTCGTAGATCGTCATTATTGCCTTTTCACTTGTGTAGCTTGGATAATATGAAATGAAAACCACGCTCCAGCCACCGAAGATCATTGAACTCATGATGAACTTTACAAACCAAAGAAGAACAGCAAATATTTTTGGTGTTTTCGAATTAGAAACAAGAACGAAAGAAAACAAGCAAACAAAGCAAAATCTTTTTGGGTTTTCTTGTAGCAAACCAATGATAGCAAATAAAGCAAACTAAGAGCAAGGAACCAAATAAACAAATGGTGAAGAGAAACAACAGAAATATTTTTGGTCTTTTTGTGTTTTAGGAAAGAAACAAAGTGAAAACAAAAGAATGCAAACTAACAGAAACACAGAAAAGCAGGATGACGAGAAATCTGCCAAATCCTGACAGCAGTACAGAAATCGAAATTAACAAAAATCTTCCATTGCTCAGACCAAAAAGTGTTCAACTAATGAAAGTTAGATAACAACCTGGGGAACATGCTCAAAAATTGGCAACTCAAAATAACGTTCTGGCTGTGCGTACGAATTTTTTTGGTAACAGCACAGAATCTGTTTTTGGACAGCACTTCCCCAAATATCATCTCCCTCTCATTAGAAAACCACTCTAGAGACTAAACAAGTATGTACAAGTATCCAGCAACCATAATATGCAAAGAATGAGTGATGCCGGTATACCTCCCCCAAGCTTAGGCTTTTGGCCTAAGTGGAGTTCATTCCCACGGTCCCCATGAAGTGGTGTCTCCGTAGTACGACGAAGAACGACCCGGTTCCAGGTATGTGCTTGGAGGAAACGTCGGGGTATGTGACGGTGTAGTCGTAGGAGGGCTCGGCGTTCTCGGAGTCATGTTGCTGGTGGAATTCTTGTATCTTCATATGTTCCTCCACCGCCTCCTTAGTGAGCGACCATGATTGCCTGTCAATATTGAACAAACCTGGCTGGGGAAGAGGGATTTCCTTCTCATTCCCATCAGCAAACAACATTCTATATACCATATTATCTATAGTGGAGTCAGTAGTAACAAAATGATGGCTCTTCATAGCAGCAATATCTAGTCTCCTAGGGGTTAATGGCACATCATTAGAATCAAGAGGAATCTCTAGATGTGTTAAAATGCGCAGTGCAATAGTTCCTCCAAAAATAGGCCCCCTGCTAGACAGGCGGCGAGCAATAAGAGAACCAAGATGATAAGATGTCTCTCCAGTAAGTGCAGCATTCAAGAAAGCAAGATGGTAGCTAGAGATATTGCTAGTATTTTCTCTACCCAAAATGCTAGTAGCAATGTAATATGCGAAATATTTAATAGCGGGGAGTTGAATGTTTCTTATCTTCCCTCGCTGGATGGTGCGGCAATCATCCTCGGTGATCCCTCGGTAGAGCTCCAACAGGTCTCGGGGGTTGTCATCAATCCTCTTTGCTTGTACCTACGGGGGCAATATCCAATGCACGACAAAATTCTTCCAATTCCATAGTAACAGGAATATCATAGATCTTGAATGCAACTCGTCGGCTCAAATTGCGCGTTGTGGAACTTGAAGCTCTCAACGAAAACTTTGGTGAGCCTGTAGTATTGTTCCCTTTCATCTCCCACGTAGGTGGCTAAGCCTGCCCTGTTGACAAGGGTGAAGAAATCATCCAATATCCCTGCATTTGTCAGAAAATCATAACATGGGAAGGATGAAGCATTAGGAGCCCCATTGTCCTCCTCGGGCGCGAAGCTAGGCGCGATGACATCCTCATTGTAGGATCGCCTAATCTGAGTGGATGCCCTCGAGGGCCTACCGGTGCTGGTTGTTCCTTTCTTGAACAATTCTCCAAATTTGAATTTCTTCATCTTCCTATTCTGAAATTTTCAACAATCATTATAAAATTTGATTTCAAGGTATATAATTGAAGGGAACTACTATAGGAACTTGCTAGAGTACTAAACATGCATCAAAACTAGTTTCTTCCTCTTAGAACAAGCATGCAAGCTCACTAAACATGTTATCTATAGCAGCAAAATATTCAAGTTATACTCAACCAAACAAAATTCTAATTGGACAATCAAAGGAGTCACATACCAAGGAGTAAATGTGCCAAATTTCAAACGAAATCTGGGCTGAGCAAGGAGATCGAAAAATCGCGAGTTCTTGAGCAGAAACACGAGTGAGAGGAACTTGGTGCGAGTTTTTTCGGGAGAGAGAAGATGCTGGGAGGAAGAGATGATGTAGTGGGGCAAGGAGGGGCCCACACCACAAGGTGGCGCGCCCACCTCCTTGGCCGCGTCGGCCTGTGGTGTGGCACCTCCTGGTGCCCCACGAGTCATCCTACGGTGCTCCCAGGTGCCTCGTCGAAAAATAGGACCAACGGTGTAATTTTTGTAATTTTTAGAGAACTTCGAAAAATACACATTTCTGGGTATTAAATTAATTATTACTGCGCAGGAAAATGATTTCTAAAATCTTAAATAGCTAAAGCATATTGCAAAACAAAAAGTGCTACAGCGAGTAAAATAAGTGGAGGGAGAAAGAAAGAAAGAAAGAAATGTTGTTTAGCTCTTTTATGCAATAAAATATACTTGTTAACAAGGTTGATCAAGTCTTGCTACCAAAAAAATTTTATATGACATAAGAAGAAATAAACCTCAAATCAATCATGTTACCTTATATTGAATTGATATGGATCCAATCACAAGAGTTTGATATTCTTCTTTAGGCTCATATATAGGACAATCAATGGATCCCACTTTGATAGTTTTCACATTAAAAATTGTATTGACTCCACATACTTTATCAATCCTCTTGGGAAAATAGACGAGTGTGTTCCTTATCATCAACATTGAAAGTAACCATGCCTTTATTGCAATCAATAACAGCCCCTGCAGTATTAAGAAAGGGTCTTCCAAGAATAATGGACATATTATCATCTTCGAGGCATTTCCAACACAACAAAATCGGTTAATATCAAGCAATGTTGAGTAACTTGAACAGGAACATTTTCACATAAACCAACGGGAATAGCGGTAGATTTATCAGCCATTTGCAAAGATATATCAGTTGGTATTAACTTATCTAAATCAAGTCTCTTATAAAGAGAAAAAGGCATTACACTAACACCTGCTCCCAAATCACATAGAGCGAGTTCTAACATAATTATTCTTGATGGAACAAGGAATAGTCGGTATACCGGGTCTCCAAGCTTCTTTGGAATCTTACCATTGAAGGAGTAATTAGCGAGCATAGTGGAAATTTCCTCATTGGGGATTTTCCTTTTGTTAGTAACAATATCTTTCATATACTTTGAATAAGGAGGCAATTTAATAGCATCGGTCAAAGGGATTTGCAAAAATAAAGGTTTCATCCAATCACAAAATTTATTATAATGTTCCTCCTCCTTTGATTTTAGTTTCTTAGCAGGAAAAGGCATTTGCTTTTGAACCCAAGGTTCTCTTTCATTACCATGTTTCTCAGTAATAAAATCTTCTTTAGTGTACTTTTTATTTTTAGCATGCTTTTCAGGTTCTTTTTCAACCTCTTCTTTATCAGGAGTATCATTCTTATCATTATCTTTATCATGTTCATTACCACTTTCAGTTTCAGCATCAGAAATAGAAATACTATTAGGATCATTAACAGGTTCAGAGGATTCTACAACATTCTTATGTTTCTTTTTCTTTTTCTTAGAATGAGCACTAGTTTTAATTAGTTGAGAATCTTGTTCAACTCTTTTGGGATGCCCTTCAGGATATAGAGGATCCTGGGTAGAAACACCACCTCTAGTTGTTACTTCATAAGCATGTTTTTCTTTAGAATTATTTCCCAACAAGTCATTTTGCACTTTAGTAAGTTGATCAATTTGAGTTTGAACCATTTGAAAATGTTTAACAAGTATCTTAACATCATTGGAGGTTCTCTCCACAATACCATGCAATTCACTAATAGCTCGAGAATTTTCCATTAAATGATTCTCTACTCTCATATTAAAGTTTTCTTGCTTAACAATATAATTATCAAACTCATCTAGGCATTGAGCAGGAGGTTTTGAATACGGAATATCTTCCCTAGTAAAGCGTTGAAGAGAGTGTACCTCAATCATGGATGAAGGGGGAATTGTCTCACATATATCTTCTATGGGAGGTAAATTCTTCACATCTTCAGGTTTAATACCCTTCTCTTTAAGAGACTTCTTGGCTTCCCTCATATCTTCATCATTTAATTTAATCATACCCCTCTTCTTCACTATCGGTGTCGGGGTTGGTTCGGGTGTAGACCAATCATCATGATTCCGGCCTATTTTAGCCAATAATTCTTCGAGTGTCGTCCGGAGTTCTTTTCCGAAAACACAACCAGCACAACTATCCAGGTATGCCCTAGACTCAATAGTTAGTCCACTATAAAATATATCAAGTAAATCATGCTTTTCCAAATCATGGTCGGGCTGAGCTCTAATAAGAGAGCAAAATCTCGCCCAAGCCTCAGGCAATTTCTCTCCATCTTCCTGGTCAAAATTATAAATTCTCTGCAAAGCGACATGTTGAGCACTAGCAGGAAAGTATTTCCGGAAGAAAACATCAAGCAATTCTTTTGGACTTTTAATAGAACCAGGAGGCAAATTATTATACCAAGTTTTAGCATCATCCTTTAATGAGAAAGGAAAAATTTTAGCGACAAAATAAGTACGCATCTTAATATCATCAGAAAACAAGCCACTAAGAGTAGATAACTCAGTCATGTGTTCAACAGCACTTTCTTTTTCGGTACCACAAAAGGGTGTTTTCTCAACAATAGCTATATGAGATAGATCAAGAGAAAAATCATAATCTTTATCCCTAATGTTTATAGGAGATGTGGCAAATTTAGGATCGGGAGATAGTTTATATCTAACGAGCATGTTCCGCAAGCAACTTTTTAATTTTTCTTGCATCGGTAGTAGCATTGCATTTTTCAATAAAATCATCATCAAGCTCTACATAATCTTCATCAAGATCATCACTAGAATATTCAACGGACTCGAGTGAATTAACGAGTGTAGCAGCATTTTCATTAGGAGTTTCGAGTATTTTCAATTTGTCTAGACTTAGCAATTGTAGCATCTAGAAAAGATCCTAACGAACCATCATTATCAAGCACAGCAGAAGCATCATCACAATTATGAGAGGAATTTTCAGATTCAGCGGAAGTACCAGCATTTGAAGCTTGTGGTGGTGAAACAAGTTTACTTATCACAGATGGTGAATCAAGAGCAGCAGAGGTACTAAGAGTTGTACCTTTTCTTGTAGTGGATGGTAATATGGCGATCTTAGTATCGCGAGGTTTACCCATGATGGAGAATGGCAGCGAACAATATCAATCCAAGTGAACTTCCAAATAAAGCTATGCTCCTCGGCAACGGCGCCAGAAAATAGTCTTGATGACCCACAAGTATAGGGGATCGCAACAGTCTTCGAGGGAAGTATTACCCAATTTATTGATTCGACACAAGGGGAGACAAAGAATACTTGTAAGCCTTAACGGCGGAGTTGTCAATTCAGCTGCACCGGAAACGAGACTTGCTCGCGAGAGTTTATCGGTAGTAACGGCTTTATGGCGATAGGAATAGTGAAATAACGACAGCGGTGAAATAAAGACAGCGAGTAGTGATTATAGTAAACGAGCAGGATTAAAATACCGTAGGCACAGGGACGGATTTAACGGGCGTTGCATGGATGAGAGAAACTCATGTAACAATCAAAGCATGGGCATTTGCGAGATAATAATAAAACGGTATCCAAGTACTAATCAATCAATAGGCATGTGTTCCATATATAGTCGTACGTGCTCGCAATGAGAAACTTGCACAACATCTTTTGTCCTACCAGCCGGTGGCAGCCGGGCCTCTAGGGAAACTCCCGGATATTAAGGTACTCCTTTTAATAGAGTACCGGAGCAAAGCATTAACACTCCGTGAACACATGTGATCCTCACATCACTACCATCCCCTCCGGTTGTCCCGATTTCGTCACTTCGGGGCCATTGGTTCCGGACGACGACATGTGTATACAACTTGCGGGTAAGATCATAAACAACGAATATCTTCATGAATCAATAACATGTTCAGATCTGAGATCATGGCACTCGGGCCCTAGTGACAAGCATTAAGCATAACAAGTTGCAACAATATCATAAAAGTGACATCTACGGATACTAGGCACTATGCCCTAACAATCTTATGACTATTACATGACCAATCTCATCCAATCCCTACCATCCCCTTCAGCCTACAGCGGGGGAATTACTCACACATGGATGGGGGAAACATGGCTGGTCGATGGAGAGGCGTTGGCGGTGATGGCGGTGATGATCTCCTCCAATTCCCCGTCCCGGCGGAGTGCCAGAACGGAGACTTCGGCTCCCGCGACGGAGTTTCGCGATGTGGCGGCTCTCCGGAGGGTTTCTGGCGATTTCGACTTCTCCCCGTGCGTTTTTAGGTCGAACCCGATAAGTAGTCCGAAGGGGGGCGTCGGAGGCCAGCCGAGGGGGCCACACCATAGGGCCGCGCGGGCCCCCCCTAGGCCGCGCCGCCTTATGGTGTGGGGCCCTCGGGCCTCCACCTCAATTGTCCTTCTGGCTCCGTCAGTATTTTGGGAAAATAGGACCTTCTGCAGAAATTCCGAGGATTTTCCCGAAAGTTGGATTTCTGCACAAAAACGAGACACCAGAGCAGTTCTGCTGAAAACAGCGTTAGTCCGTGTTAGTTGTATCCGAAATACACAAATTAGAGGCAAAACAATAGCAAAAGTGTTCGGGAAAGTAGATACGTTTTGGACGTATCAGGGGGACAGGAGTCTTTGTTCCGGCACGCCGCCGGGACGGGGAAGTGCCCCCGGAAGGCTTCTCCATCGACACCACCGCCATCTTCATCAACGCTGCTGCTCCCATGAGGAGGGAGTAGTTCTCCATCGAGGCTCGGGGCTGTACCGGTAGCTATGTGGTTCATCTCTCTCCTATGTACTTCAATACAATAATCTCATGAGCTGCCTTACATGATTGAGATTCATATGATGATGCTTGTAATTTAGATGTCATTATGCTAGTCAAGTGGGTTTTACTTATGTGATCTCCGGAGACTCCTTGTCCCACGTGTGTAAAGGTGATAGTGTGTGCACCGTGTGGGTCTCTTAGGCTATATTTCACAGAATACTTATTCACTGTTATGAATGGCGTAGTGAAGTGCTTATTTATATCCCTTTATGATTGCAATGTGTTTTGTATCACTATTTATCTATGTGCTACTCATGTGATGTTATTAAAGTAGTCTATTCCTCCTGCATGGTGTAATGGTGACAGTGTGTGCATCGTGTAGTTCTTGTCGTAGATTATGATCATGATCTCTTGTAGATTGTGGAGTTAATTGTCATTATGATAGTATTGATGTGATCTATGCCTCCTTCGTAGTGTGATGGTGACAGTGTGCATGCTATCTTAGTACTGGTCTATTTTGCAAAGATCTATTATACTCTAAGGTTACTTAAACATGAATATCGAATGTTGTGGCGCTTGTTAACTCCGGCATTGAGGGTTCGTGTAATCCTACACAATTAGTGGTGTTCATCATCCAACAAGAGTATATGTAGCACAAAGGAAGAGAACTTATTTATTATGTGATCAATGTTGAGAGTGTCCACTAGTGAAAGTATGATCCCTAGGCCTTGTTTCCATCACAAAGAATTGCTTCCTACGCCAGCAAGCTATTTTCTGGCGCCGCTTGTTTACTGTTTTACTGCATCTTTACTTTCTGCAATATTACCACCATCTATACCACCTGTGTTTTACTATCTCTTCGCCGAACTAGTGCACCTATACATCTGACAAGTGTATTTGGTGTGTTGGGGACACAAGAGACTTCTTGCTTTGTGATTGCAGGGTTGCTTGAGAGGGATATCTTTGACCTCTTCCTCCCTGAGTTCGATAAACATTGGGTGATCCACTTAAAGGAAAACTTGCTGCTGTTCTACAAACCTTTGCTCTTGGAGGCCCAACACTGTCTACAAGAAAAGAAGCGTGAGTAGACATCAGTTCACAGTCCGGCTTAAACTGTAAACCGGTATATCTTGATATGCCAAACCATCCGGTTTGGCCTGCCTTTGGCATACCGGGGGTCATCCCCCCAACATGCGCCGCAGGGCGGGCGGGCGTGAGAGCGTTGGAGGGAGGGGCGGTCGTGAGAGAGCTGGCCGATGGCGGGTTGGCTCGGCACCGGAGGGCACACGGCCGAGGACGGGAGGTGTGCGAGAGGAGGGAGCGAAGCGTGGCCACGGGTGACGTTGTTACTAGAAAAATGAAATTGGGGAAGATAAGGTGAGGTGTGACCACGCGAGGAAGAGGGAAGTGGTAGTTTTTTTGTTTTCTTTTAGAGCAACGACAAACCTATCCGGCTCTTCTTTAGTTTCTTTTTTCTTAGCATAAATTAGCTTTATGAATTGACACATTGCGCCTAACCAACATCTAGAACACTAAACAGAATTGGATTTCGTGAGAACTTACAAGTAATTGGAGTGTTCCCGTTCCTACTGGAGACGGGCATGGTGAAGCCCATGTAAGGCCTTGTTCGGTTTGCTGGGATTGAATCCATACATGGATTCTACCCAGGTATGGATTGGGTTAATCCCAGCACTCCACCCAAACCTCAACAACCCACGTCAAACCCTTCCCCATAATCCCTTGGATGCCTCTACTTGTTCGATTAATCCATGCCCAGATATCCGTATCTCAGTTTTAGCGCTCGCTTTTCTTGCATCCTGCGTCGCGGAAATTTTTCCACACGTCCGGTGGCGATAGAATTTTTCCAGATCTCGTTAGTACAAGTTGCTGGGATGGGCTGGGCTAATATTTCTGTCCGGGAGTAACCGAAGATACAAAAATTGGTGGGCTGGAAAAAATGCCTCGCAAGGATGGAAAACCAGAACCAGGTCTCAATCCAGATCGATCCCTGGTTTCTTGGGATTAAACGAACGAGGCCTAAATGGGTGTTAGAGACGGAGTGAAATGCCGATGACCTTATGGTGCCTGTTGGTGGTAATTGGCTTTCTGACCCCCATTAGGTGCATCATTATGATCGGTGGTTACGAGGTCGCCTTAACCTGTACTTCTCTCTCTCTCTCTCTCTCTCTCTCTCTCTCTCTTAAAAACCACCTCTTCTTCTGTTATATATATATCACTAAGTGGGCCAAGGACCAATACCAAGACGTGGTCTTGTCCTTCCGATCATTGCACAAGCCCGAGAGGGGTGTGGTGGGCCACATCGCCTAATTTCTCTATGTTATTGTTTTAACCGGAGATCAATTCCAACATTCTTCCCCTTGATCGTATGGTTAACAAACATCATAAGCCCACTCTCAATAGGAATAACATGCCAAAGTAAGGTGTTACAATGATCAATGACATGCCACTGAACCTCGATACTTACAGTACACCATCCTACCTCAAAATGGAAAAACACAATACTTTTTGGTAGTTAGTGTATTTGATGGTCCTTATTTCGAGAATCAATAGGCTCTCGAGCAACCCATGTCGGGAACATAATAAAAACATGGGTGACAAAGCCTTTGATAAACGGATACGTAAAACATACAAAACTTATTTATATCCTTCATCAATATATTGATTCTAGATTTTATCTTTCACAACATAAAAAATATATATTATCAATGGTCTTGGCAACACCATTTGATTTGTTGTTAATCGCATAGAAGGCTGTGTGTCATAATGCAGTAAGTGGTTAAAAATGGTGTCTACCACCTTTTTAATTCGGGAAAATTTGCCACAGGACACTGTTATTTTTGGGCATTTGCTGAAACACACCACCCGATTGTGTCTTTGCTAGGTACCATTACAATTTTGTGACACATTTGCCAGAACACACCACCTCGCTAAAAACGGAAAGTTTTACCCTTTGTCTTCAAAACTAGTCATCCTAGGTTAAAGTGCAAGACTTTCCGTTTTTAGTTAGGTGGTGTGTTTTGGCAAATGTGCCACAAAATTGTAATGGTACATGGTAAAGACACAATCAAGCGGTGTGTTTCAGCAAATGCCAGAAAATAACGGTGTTTTGTAGCAAAATTTCCCTTTTAATTCGGGAAAAAAGAACATTATGACATACAACCTGCCCAATAGTCTCTTAACATGCCACATAATAGTTTTCATCATTATTGATGCCATCTTTATTATTTTGGAGATTTTCCATGATATATCTCCACTTGCGATGGTGGGGATGTGACATGATGTGGAAACCTCAATACCTTTGAGTACAACTCAATTTAGGTGACATGACTGCGGTGGTGAGGTGATGGTGTTGCCAACGGTGTGGAATGAGGCCTCCCGAGTCCTCGTTTTGGTGGTGGTCCTTGGCGTCGCCGGTGGGCATGTGGAGGTTCGTTCATTGGATGATCTAGGGTCTAGGTCTTGCTTTGCTTGATATAGGTCTTCGACGATGTTGTTCTATGCAGTGGAGGATGATGTTTGGTGTCTTGGTCATCTTTCTTCTTTGTCATTTTCATTTGTTTCTTCTCTAGGATGAGAACCTAATTCTTAGATTAGTTGTCACCGACATCTAGCGGCTCCAACTAGTGACCTTTGGCCGCTGCATCAACGACATTACCTTGGCTCACGGTTCGGCGATGCAAAAGCATATCAAGGTTTGCTCATGGTACACCGTCCACAAATGCATGAAGAAGACGACACCTATTTACCCAAAAACATATTGTTACTAGAAGAATAACTGCGCTTCCTAGAGCAATAAGGGGAAATGAAAGTTCTCGTGCGACACACTCCCTCGTAGGATTTTTCTCTTGAGCCAACACGTGTTGCCCGCTGGTTTTGTTTTCTCATTGGGCTCGTCCTTGTTGGGTCCTTTTTCTGCTTGGTACACATGCCAGTGACACACGGCCGCATATGCCATGAAGTTTCTTGGACGCAGTCTCTCGGAGGTGCTTATATGTATTCATAGGGATGAGTGTATGTGCATACATGTGAGTCTCTACTACTTAAAAAGTCTAAACTGTTTCCGTATTCTGTCAATACGTTTGGTCGTTCCTTTCGTCGTCTCCGTCGTCCCCACATGGGCCAGGCCCAACGAACATGAACCTGTCTCGCTAGCTTTCCAAACCATCCCAGCTCGATGCCCCTGTCCCCAAAATCACGGTAGAGGTTAAAACTGCATCTCCACAGATCCCCGCCGCCCCTCTCTCATCACCACACCGCCCGCTCCCGGGCTCCCTCATCCTCCTCTCCGCCTCCGGTCGGAGGCATCGGCGCGCCGCGCCATCCCGCATCAGCATGTCACCGCCCTCCCGCATCAGCGCATCGGCAGTCGTCGGCGTCGTCTACCATGAACGGCAGCATATTCCAGATCGGCATCCGCCCGTCGGTGGCGTCATCCTACATCGGCATCCACCCGTCGCCGATGTCGACCAGCATCTACCGCCGCTTCTGCATCGGCATCAAGATCCTCGGCCGTCACTGCCTCCACCGTGCGGATTCGCTCTCCATCGCACGGATCCGCCCGTCATCGCCTGCACCTCGATTGTCCCTGTCCTCCACCGCACCTTCGTAGAAAAATCCGCCTATGCCGAGGCTGATCTGCAGCCTCCAGGATGTAGGGAATCCCTCGACTGGACTGCTCGAAAAATGACTCCGTCGTCCTCCTCCGAGCCGGGAAGACCCGCCCACGCCAATGCACCTCGCCGGCGGTATTAACTAGGAAGGATATGCGACTATATCAGGACCAACGCCCACGAATGGTTGTGGTGATCCGTCAGCAAAGTTATTGCGTCCCTTCCAAGTTTCAGGTATTTTTCTACCTTAATCTCCCAGGCAGTCCTGCTCCCAGGGTACTATACGGATGATGCACAATGACAACTTGGATGGTTGGACTCTTTGGTGTGCTAGAACATTCTGTAGTCTGGGATTGAGTTAGTAGCAGGTACTGCCTTCTTGAGGATTGCTACCACACATCCTTGAGATCCTTACATGTAGGATCACGAAGTAGGTTTGTGCCATCAGTTAGTTGAATAGCCCCATCAGTTAGTTGAATTCTTAATCTGTGCTGGGCAAGTGCTTGTCGAAATGCATTAGTAAGCTCTCGATTGGAATGTATGTAGGGATCAATGAGGCAAGGGAGAATGAGATTATGTTTATGTGGGTAGCGTGTAAAATGCAACACATTTTGACATTGATGGCACTGTCGAGTAGAAAAAAGGTAATGACAACCTGATGCCTATTACTAGGATGCAGGTTGTGCCCAAAATTTGTTCTTTAGAATGTTGTGCAATAAATAGACCATATTCCATAGTTAAGTTTCGTCTCACTCTGTTGCTAATATTGTTGAACCATGTGACTGTTCAAAGTCTCATCAGGACACGGGAGTTCAATTGCTTTATTTTCTCCATGACCCATTATCCACGAGACCACGAAGTATCTTTCGCATATGAGTTATTACAATTTCATCTTTAGCCAACTTTGCCATATGGCACTTTATTTTGAGGCACGTATATGTCCAATAATCTCTATGTTTGCTTGATTGTGTGATGTGTCTGCTGCCATATTGATTGCAGGTGGGAAGCATAGGCATCTGAACCTTCGGGTTGCTTCTCAGCTAATAAAACAACAAGCTATTCTTCAATTCAGGAAATTAGAGACCGGAGTATTAAAAGTTGCGCCTATGATCCCAATTCGACTTGACTTACACCAACCATATTTCAGACTTCTCTTTCCTAAGAAACTGTAAACGGTATGGTGAAGTGCACATGAATTCTGATCATGCACCTGTAACATATAATCTTCTAGAGCACTTGTAAATAAAATAGTTGCCGCGTGTTAATCGTTGCAGGTTCAAAATTTCACACTATTGACAACTTTGTATGGTTAAGGAATTATTTTCCAATTGTTTGCACTTTTTAAGGAGAATGACTTTGATTACTTATGATAGATGCTCTGCTGGTAAGTTTCTCTGGACCAAGAAAATAAATTCTTCTAGCAACAACAATTCCACGTAAGTTGTCAAATACTATTTTATTCTATTAATATTGCAGGTTATGATGCTACTACTTTTTAAGTTTCAGTATAGGTCAAATAGTACTTTTTAAGTTTGAGCATAGGTTAATCTTTTCAGGCTTTCGTGTCTTTGTTTTTTTTAGGATTCTACTACTTTTTAAGTTTGAGTATATGTTAAATATGAACTAATGTGGACGTTTATATTATTTATTAATCTGATCTTTTTCCATGGCAGGCATCCATAATGCCAAGAAGAAAAAGTTTGGGGCCGTAGCAGGAAGATACTTACATGGATGTTCTTGCTGCATTAATAGCCGGTTAGTTGTGAAGTTTGGCCTCTCAAGTAGTCTAATCCTCGATAGCAACCATAGATTTTCTTTTGTTACCTAAGAGCAAGTACAATAAGTCCTAGTCAGCTGGCTATAAGAATTAAAATAATATATTATTGTCTAGTTGGAGGAGAGAGAGGAGGAGAGAGAAGAGGAGTGGGCTCTTATGCAAGAGCCAGCTCTAGCACGTGCTCCTAGGCACTATGTGAGAGTGAATGGTGGGCCATGCACTAATAAAGTAGTACAATTTTATAGCTCACTATTAAACATATTGGCTCTAAGATGACTATAGATGACATGGCACTTGGCTTATAGCCAACAGTTGGCTCTACTATTAAACTTGCTCTAAGGCTGGTCAATATTTGTATGGCGTTTGAAGTGGGGCTGGCGTTTTGGCTCCCGAGTCCAAATGCTCCTACCTCTCTAGACCAATCGTGTTGCTTGGAGAACTGCGTGTGTCAGAGATACCATTCTTTGGAAGATGCCAGGAAAATGCATGTAAAGGGAGGGGTTGTATTGGTACGCAGGTACAGATCGCCCAGATGTACGCGGGAGGTAACGGCTCTGAAACATGTACCGGGAGTACAGGATAGTAGACAAATCATGTACCGTGGCCGAGCTAGATTAGTGGACCGGCCGAAGGGAGCTGCTCCATCGAGGTCCCGTGCCGCCAGCTCCCTAGGCGACGTCCTGCTTACCGTGGAGATCTGCGCGCGCCTAGCCGGCCGAGTCGAGTGTGTTGATACAGCCTCTGCGGCTCTGCCAAGCGCGACGCGCCGCCAGCCGAGGCGTCCCGTGCGTGCATGCCTAGGCGTGTCCTTGGACGGCAGCGGTCAGAGGCCATACGCCCGTGCCGCTGCGGGAGCACCGCGCTGGTTGTTTCGCGGATTGACATTGGCTGTCGATTTTGGCTTAACTTGCGAACTTGATTTCGTTAGAGACTGCGACCTAGGTAGAGTTTGATGATTCGATATTTTCGCTGGTCGATTTTAGCTTCCCTTTCGAATCTAGACTACAGTATATGTGGGCTCCTCTGTATAAGCTCCGGCGCACCCGTTTTTGGGACCATAGGGGGGGTGCCGGCAGTGAAACTAAAATGGGGACCGGAAGGCTGCCAAAAAAATTAAAATTTTAAAATATAACAAAATTCGCTGAAAAAATAAATTCAATGATAGTTCAGCCGACGCGACTCGATGTGGAAGGCGAGTGATACGTCTCCAACGTATCGATAATTTCTTATGTTCCATGCTACATTATTGATGATATCTACATGTTTTATACACATTATATGTCGTATTTACGCATTTTCTGGAACTAACCTATTAACAAGATGTCGAAGTGCCAGTTCCTGTTTTCTGCTGTTTTTGGTTTCAGAAATCCTAGTAACGAAATATTCTCGGAATTGGACGAAATCAACGCCCAGGTTCCTATTTTGCCCGGAAGCATCCAGAACACCCGAGAGCCGCCAGAGGGGGGCCCTGTGGGCCCCAGATGACATGGTGGCGCGGCCAGGGCTGGGCCCGCGCCACCCTATGGTGTGGGCGCCCCTTCGACCCCCCTGCGCCGCCTCTTCGCCTATATAAAGCCCCTGCATCGAAAACCCTTACAGAGGAAGCCACGATACGAGAAAAGTTCCAGAGCCGCCGCCATCGCGAAGCCAAGATCTGGGGGCGGAGTCTCGTTCCGGCACCCTGCCGGACGGGGAAGTGCCCCCGGAAGGCTTCTCCATCGACACCGCTGCCATCTCCACCGCCATCTTCATCACCGCTGCTGCTCCCATGAGGAGGGAGTAGTTCTCAATCGAGGCTCGGGGCTGTACCGGTAGCTATGTGGTTAATCTCTCTACTATGTACTTCAATACAATGATCTCATGAGCTGCTTTACATGATTGAGATTCATATGAGTTTTGTATCACTACTATCTATGTGCTACTCTAGCAAAGTTATTAAAGTAGTTCTATTCCTCCTGCACGTGTGTAAAGGTGACGA
Organism: Lolium rigidum; assembly: GCF_022539505.1. Classification (NCBI taxonomy): domain Eukaryota; kingdom Viridiplantae; phylum Streptophyta; class Magnoliopsida; order Poales; family Poaceae; genus Lolium; species Lolium rigidum. The sequence continues at coordinate 136,882,084 of NC_061510.1, read as the reverse complement.
GTGTGTGCACCGTGTTAGTACTTGGTTTATGCTATGATCATGATCTCTTGTAGATTGCGAAGTTAACTATTGCTATGATAATATTGATGTGATCTATTCCTCCTACATATGCATGAAGGTGACGAGTGTGCATGCTATGCTAGTACTTGGTTTAGTCTTTTGATCTATCTTACACTAAAGGTTACTAAAATATGAGCATTATTGTGGAGCTTGTTAACTCCGGCATCGAGGGTTCGTGTAATCCTACGCAATGTGTTCATCATCCAACAAAAGTGTAGAGTATGCATTTATCTATTCTGTTATGTGATCAATGTTGAGAGTGTCCACTAGTGAAAGTCTATTCCCTAGGCCTTGTTCTTAAATACTGCTATCGCTGCTTGTTACTTGTTTCTATGCGTTACTACTGCTGCGTTACTACTGCATGTTTACTTCCTACAATATTACTATCGTCAACTACGCGCCAAGCACTTTTCTGGCACCGTACTACTGTTCATATTCATTCATACCACTTGTATTTCACTATCTCTTCGCCGAACTAGTGCACCTATTAGGTGTGTTGGGGACACAAGAGACTTCTTGCTTTGTGGTTGCAGGGTTGCATGAGAGGGATATCTTTGACCTCTTCCTCCCTGAGTTCGATAAACCTTGGGTAATCCACTTAAGGGAAACTTGCTGCTGTTCTACAAACCTCTGCTCTTGGAGGCCCAACACTGTCTACAAGAATAGAAGCACCCGTAGACATCAGCGAGCAGCCTTTGACCGCTGCTGAAAACGAGCAGGCGCACATTAACGACGACGCGACTCGACGGGCGTGGAAGGCGACGAGGAAGACGGCTCGGAGGACGCTGAAGGGGCGGGTCCACGGCCATGCATACGTTTCCCGCGGCTTCTTCCCGCGTCTTTCCCACCAACACGCAATGCGCCAGCGTCCCTGCCAGCCTTTCTTTCTACTGGGTTCAGCCTAACGGCACCGGATGCAAAGTTGAGCCGCACCAGCTGAAAATCAATTTTAAAGGCCGTGACAAGGGTGAATTTTAGGCTGGCATTTGGAGAGAGCGAGTGGAGATGCTCTCATAAAGAACGAGAGCTAGCAGTGATGAGAATGAGGCGGCGTAGAGAAGGAGAAACACTCGGTGATGCAGGAGCGCGGATGACGTGGGCGTCTTCCATGTGTGCATCCAGCCTCCACGAGGCCCACCCAGGCGGAAGAAAATCTTATACGACCCGGGTCGTACATGCCAGATTCGTGGACCACCTCCCGCGTGCGACAGCTGGCAATCCGAATCTCAAAGCATCGAGCCTCTGAATCCCTTTCTCTCTCCCACGACTATCCTGCCTGTTGTGTCGGCGTGACCACCGGGGAAGGATCCGTCCAGATTGCTCTCCCCAGCAATGGCGCTAGGAAGTTCACCCTCAGCAAAGCAGCCAACAGGGGTGCCCCATCCCGTACGGTCTTTCTCCCCCGTCATCTATAGCGAGCAGATAGTGCGGTCCACTTGTGGTGCCGCGACCGACGGTGTGGAGGAACATGGCCATGGCGGAAGGCTGGTGGTTCACGACGGAGCGCAGCGCAGTCAGGGAGAGGAGAAGCTTGCTGTGGACGCCGGTGGATCTGCAGCCAAGCATGGCCATGGACGCCCGGGGACCGCAGCGAGTGCTGGTGCATATGCCGATGAGCATGGCCGTGGAAGCTAGGGGAGAGAAGCATCCGCGAGAATGTAGTGACACATCGAGCATAAGAACTCCGACCGGCGTGGAGGAGAGGCAACGTCAAGGAGTGTCCCGGCAGCGCCTACAAGAGGCAACGTCGACGAGGTGTGAATGTTGGAGGACCATTTAGTAGCTGTGAATTGGGGGTAAACTGGTTAACTGTGTTGAGATTAATTTTGCCAGATGTCAATTAGAGGAGTTGGTCCAGCCACGCGAGGCGTACGACCTAGGTCGAATAAGATTTTCTTCCCACCCAGGCCTAGCAGTGATGGTACAAGAAAGTTCCATCCGTCATGTACTATTATGCTGACAGGAGCAGCGTGCATTGATTATTTGCGTAAATGGGCCTAGGTGTTGTTCAAGAGCAGAGATACACCGAAATACTCATCTGAATACGCTGACAAATGTGAGACAACGTTGAATGTGATTGGTTCATAAAACGGGAGCATCTGGACCCGAGAGCTGAACCGAGTTTTCCGTTTGAAGTTTACATCATTCCTACTAATAACTAAGTTTACTCAGAAGTGTTCCTCTCTTTCTTGTTGACTAACATAGGTGTATGTACTACTGTGAATGCAGGAGAGCAAGCGTCAAGCATAATATTTCACTTTTCGGAGCTGAAGAGAAGACGACCAGAGACATGAATCTGGCAACGTAGAAGTCTTGAGAAAATAACAAGAGAGGTGTTGTACAAGGTGACCAAGAAAGGAAGCAGAAAGTCGACTAGGGACAGGATTTTTCGCACTTAAATCAGAGGTACAAAGTCAAGTTTCCCTTGCTCCATTCTATAATTGCTTCACTATATATAATCTACTGCAATACTAGGGATATTAATTTGTGATGTGTAGAGATGAAACCACTAATTGCGTATGAATTGCTTTAGCTACTATTCAGTTCCCTTTTCTCCCTTTCTTTATCAACTTCAGTCATAAATACATGGTGAGGTATTTGTTGTGACTTATGCTCTGTTCAGTCAGAAATACATGCGGAGTTATTCTACATGATGTGCCCTGATTTCTTACTTTCCATGTATTTATTTCCTGGGGGCTTATCAACCTTTTGCCAATGAATTGGCAATATCTATGGCTGCACTTAATAGTTGTTATGTAGGCCAATTGCCTCATGGACCGATATGCTATTCGACAAGATGTGCCCTCATTTCTTATTTTCCATGTATTTAACACTTGATGTTTATCCAATTTATTGAATCACCTCTGATTTTTGTATCTCAGTTCAAATTTTTTCTTTCTTTTTTGCTAATTATGATGTAAGTTTCTGAGAGTGTTGGCTGTGATGCACCGATTTCAAATCAATAAAAGGAGGTAATCTATAATAACCTTGTGAGCAGAGGTAATTATCTATGTATTTAAGTTCTACTGTATTTTGAAGCCAGTCATGTATGTCTCTTGGAGTGCTGTTAGTAATGACTTAGTAACGATTTACGCTTAACCATTTTACAATATGGGATGGAACTTTGTGCAAGTTTTAGATGATTTACTTTTCTTTTGGTCCATTATGAGGTGTGAAGTGGTAAAGATCAACTATTCTCACTTCTATGCATGACTTCTGGAGAGGTTACTTTCTTGCTCTCTTAAGTTTGATAATCTTACAGTACTTGGTAGATGGGCACTATGCATTCAACTATCATCATTATGTTACTTAATAGTATTCCGCATTCAACCTTCGTACATTATAAGATTGCATTCTGCAGTGACATACTGACATGTTGTTTAGAAGATTGTCATTCTCCTGCTCCAAACAAATGCCTTGCGCAGTTTAAATAATTCAATCTATGCGCCTGGGTTAAGAATGTAGCCATGTTTCCGCAAAGGTTGATTATACAATTTAAATGCTTTATTCCTATGCAATATAGTTAAATAAATCTGTCTGGCGTTTAGGAGCATTTCTGCTCGAGAACAAGCGAACCAAGCGTATATTGGTGTCTATATTATAAGCTCTATTTTATGTTTGGAAGCTAGAAGCTCATATACTCATATTCTGGATTCAATAATTAGTTGAACTGGTTATTTAACTGCTGCAAGACACAGATATGTTCAGCTTTCAATTTTGAAAAAAAAATCCTATCTTGTTTGACCCTACTGGGTTGGTAATCCTGCCAAGTTCCTAAGAAAGCTTACGGAGGAGGAGATTGCCTTCATCTCCCAATCAGCAACCAACTACTTCAACTTAGCTCAAGTTCATGCAGCCGAGAATGAAGAGCTTCAATGAGATTGAGCTTGAGAAGAAGCTGAGGAAGAAGTTTGCTCACAAAGACGAGGAGTACGACTCGATGCTTGGAGTGGTCCGTGAGATACCTCCGCAGCTCATCCTTACTGACAATCCTCCCAGATAAATCTAAGGCGGCTGCAGTTGCTCATTGAACGTTTTTCTCTTGTCAGGCCCCTGTTGGGATGCCTTGTGCTGTTACATGGTGACTTGGAATATTTGACGTATGTCTGGTGTTGTTCTCTGTTTTTGCCCCAATAAGATTTGGGTCGAGCGTTGTTGTAGGATCGACCATATACAATACATCTCTTTTCCATTGAAATGAAAAGAATCCAGGTTTCACTTTTGCACATTCGGAATGTAGTGCACTGTGCACATTATTGAAGCAGTGATGTTTTGCACCGAAAGGTGCCTGTAGTGGCGTGTTTGCCTTTGGAAGTCTGATCCCTCTGCCCCCATGCAAAGGAACCGCATGTGTTTGACATCATCTGCTCAATGTCCTATGATCATCATCTGGGGTTGAATGCTGGTAGAAGATCTTCTCTATCAGAGAAGTACACATTTCTTTTTCTGTATATTTTGGTTTAAATTTCTTTCTAAATTTAATTATTTTTATTTTCTGGAAATTTGTTCAGTAAGTTAGACAAAAGGAGTAGCCACTGAGAAGCATTATATCTTCTCTAGAACAACATAGTTTGTCCTGTTTGCAGATAATTTTATGGATTGATCTCTCCATAGATAATGCAATAGGACGTGTAGTAGAGGTAGTAGGAAGGGAAGACATACCATACCTTACTTTGTTGTAGATAATAGTGCAATAGCTTGTACTGTGGCTTGACAAAACCGAGTGTATATTGCAATAGCTTGTACACTGACTTGCCTGTGTTCTCTACCCCATATTGTTGGTGATATGGTATGATCTTGTAATTATCTTTGCCTTCTATGAGGCTATGGGTTCTTGAAAAAATAAATCATATATTTCATAATTTGTTAAATATATATTTAGAGTACTCATGTCCTTCTAAGAACCGAGTCCAAATCACATGTGTTGCTAATTATATTATGCAATGATGGCTAACATGATGTCAAGTCGTGATATTTGCAAATGAGACACATGACGTTATGAAAGGGATAGCAAACTATAAGTCGTCATAGATGAAGGGTACCAAAAAATCAAATTACATTTATATTTCTTGTTTTCTCGTGGCAAAGCATGGACATTTAACTATTTATTGATACAAATGTATTAGTAGAGTGCTTATTTTATATTTAAATAATGTCAACTGTATCGGTAGTTAAAATATACTTTAAACGAGATATAATCTTATTGGTTTGTAGAATATATTGTGGCTTTTTTCAAATGTGAAGTTTTGCATGTGAAATGTTACGAGGAAAAATAGTGGCACGCCTTTTTCGTCGTTTCACTGTCTTTTGAATTGTCATATTGAGTTGTAAACTATATATGTGCATTGAAAAAAGATTAATTACCCGTGGCAACGCACGGGCATTTATACTAGTACTAGTACAAATGCCCGTGCGTTGCTACGGGTCTTCAATTTTTTTCAATGCACATATATAATTCACAACTCACACGTGAAAATTCAAAAAATGATAGTAGATTCCTAGGAGGATACATAGAGTAAACTGGAGAATCCAGTAGTCTTTTATTCACACAGGCTACCTAGAGAAAACGAGCTGCTGCATGCGTGATATTTAGGGGTGAAAACTGGTAATGGATAGTCCATATTATCTGGCATTCATATTCGAGTAATTAAAAATGAAAGTGGTAATATCCTAATCTGGTTGTCAATGAAAATGGATATGTTAACTATCCGGATCCTTTTTTTCAAAAACAAATACAGATGTGGTATTGAATTTTGAAGCACTGTGGATATGAAAATAGAAATATCCGTATCCGAATAAGATTATGTTAGACAATTTTAGTATTTCGACCCCAATATGCCAATTGCCTAACATAGAGAAGCTAACAAATCAATCAAATATTCTTTTATGTGATTGAACTTGGAACTACTATGCATTATATCAGTATATTTATCTCTACAATTCTATTGTTGGCTCATTATAAGACATGGGTCTGTTATTTCCTAATATTCGTATCCGCTCCGAATTGAGAAATCATCCGATTCGTATTCGTATTCGAGTAACATCTGGTCCGAATTCGTATTTGACAACATCCGTATCCACATCCATATTCGTTTTGAAAATATGGAAACGGATATGGGAAGGGCACTATCCGATCCGCATCCGATCCGTTTCCACCCCTAGTGATACTTTACATAGAGCAAAACTATGAAGTACATCCAGCCTAGGTCACATCTAAGATTAGACGGAAGCGGGTACTCCCATATGGCCAAAACCTATTCACCGCTCAATGCGGCCCTGACCGTCGAGGCCGCCTGAAGCGACAAGGCTCTGGGCTAGGCCCATTGGTGTGTGTGTGTGTGGGGGGGGGGGGGGGTTTCAGTTCGTGGCATTTTTTACCTGTTTAATGTTTGGTTTATCCTCGGTTTTTTGCCTAGTTTCTTTGGTTTTCTGCTGGTTTTTGTTTGTTTTGAAACTTTTTAAAATTTTGAACCCTTTAATTTTTTAGAATTGAACATTTTCAAATTTAAATATTTTTCAAATTAGAACATATTTAGTCTAACCTTTTCTCCTTTAGACATTTTTTATTTTGCATAATATTTTTTGGAGCAACGGCAATATCTGTTTTGGCCGCACTCATGATCTAAAAAGGTGAAACATAGTAGCAAATAAAAACTCTACATATTGAAATATGAAACATGCATTTAAATATAATTTTTTTCATTCCACCTCTTTTGGATATGTAAAACTCGGTAAGCTTTTGTTCCCGTCAAGCATCATCCTCTCTGGGCTTATTGTCTTCATGTGTTTATGTGATCTAAAAACATGTAATAAAGTATAAAAATTGAAAAAATGACAAGTATATATTTTAAGAAAATTCTACACCTAATAATATGTGACAATCTCGTAAAAAAATTAAAACCGTCTTACTCTCTCTATCCTATTCCCATCCCGACATATTTTTTTTGCGATTCCATCCCGACATTTGTCTTCTCCCTAGTTCTCCTCCTAATCGTCCCCAAATCCTCGACGGCCCCCTCCCCGTGAGCCTCCGCCTCGCCTGCACTCCGGAGCCCGTGCGTCCGTCTTCCGCGCCGATGCCGTAGAACGCACGGCCGTCCTCCTCTTCCTCCCTTTCCCTCAACCCCGCCGACCCAATCCTCGAGCGATCTAATTTTATTTTACGTTAGCACACCTTTACAAGGATTTTTTTACTGTACAAACAATATCACATTGCAAGAGGTAAAGAACAATATTTTATTATACAAATAAGGTATATCTTGTCTCTACTACACAACCCGTCACATAATATACAAAGAGATCAATCCATAAAACTATCTGCAGATAGTGCAAGTTAATGTTGTTCTGAAGAAGATCACACTGCTTCTCCATGTCTACTCCTTCACTTACTGAACACATTTTCAGAAGAACAAAGACAATTAAGTTCACAAAGAAATTTGACCCCCAAAATATAAAAAGAAATGTGTGCTTTGTTGTAGATATAGAAGACCTTATATCTGCATTGGACCCTATATGATCATAGGACCTTGAGCAGATGACCTCAAACACAACGGTTCCTTTGCATGCCACAGCAGGCTCCGGCGTGGACCAAACTGTTGTCGCAACCAAAGCCAATCATCAGAGAGAAATAGAATAGTTAATTTGTTTCTTTCCAAAAATAGATGTGCAAGGGACATGATAGTAAAATATATAAGCAACAGCTCACGGTTAGGAAACAGCCAACCATATTTTAATTTACGTTGCGCAAATATGGATTATGAATCCTTATTGAAAACTAAACTTGTGAGGAATAATCATCACCCGCTTAGGATTTTGGGGCTATCCAGTCAGGCTATCCGTACTTAAGAAAGTATACATAACGTTGAAGTTTGTATGAGCTAAATGTTTAGGTTGCATCATTTTCCACCAAACAATAAGTCTATTAGCTCACCTTTAGAAAAAGTTAAGGTCAATATAGTTTTCTAGTCCATCATTATCACAAACTAATTTGGGACCCCAAAAACGTGACACAAACACAATTTACCAACAATCAGCATTAGAGGAAAAAAAGTTAGGATGAATAATTTTGAGTGGAGATCATCATGAGAGTTTTCCACATCACAAATCTTGAGTGGAGCAGCATTTGACAACGGAATAACAAATTGGCGAAACAATTTATCACTTAAACTGGGCACTTAGGAGTCACCTAAATCAGCAGTTTCAGCCACTTATGGTACACAGCCACGGCAAGCGCCACCACTTCCACGATCGAGAACATGACCACCACCTCACCCTCATTCTCCCCAATGTTCATCTCGCCACACCTATCCACACTGTCCACCTCCTGCAAACATACAAAATTTGTACAATGTGAACAACATCTAGGAAACATTTTTTTTCAGGAAAGCATACAGAAAATCTATAACTTCGATTCCGAACAGGCCAACAGGCGCTCTGCACCAACTTCTTGAAGGCATGCCAAAGAATGAAGGGATGACCCGTGTGACCATAAATATGCCTCTCATCTTCAAGCAAGGCAGCATGACCATGAATGTTGTACCTTCATTCTGTTGGCTAACCAGAGTGAGGGTACTGCATATATATCAAGTCCACCTAATTCATTCTGAAAAATCGAATAGCTATTAAATTTTTTTACTACACATACGAAGAGGAAAACATCACAATGCCTTAATATTTCTTTTTGGCAGATTAATTATACGAACTGAACAAATTCACACCAGTTGATTGAAGATCACAAGATCAGACCTGTCCCACCCGTGTTCAAAAAAAAAAGACCTGTCCCACCATTTTTATTGCATGGTCAGAATTAACTCGTTATAATAAGGAAGAGAACATCACTAAGACCTACTATCTTACCTACGTATTGGTAATTGTCCGAGATCTTGAGTTTTTGACTTCTGCTATCTTACCTCATCGCTGATCATTTTAGAAGATAACTTGAGGAATCAATTCGTTTGTGTTGACGAAGCTCGAGGGGCAGATGTGTGGCAGTTGCCATTATCATCCGCTAGGAAGAAGTACGATAGTGTTGCCGGTGAAGAGAGATCGCGAGGCGTGGGGCGGTCCTCCTTCCGCCGTCTTCTCTTGCCTCCTTTCACACTGCGTGCATCGGTGGATCCGATGCAGGGATCTCGAGCGACTGGTGCCGCAGCTGGGAGAAAAGAGGGCGCCGTAGGGAGGCCAGGGCCGACGTCCTTCACTGCGGCAGTGGAGGAACCAGCTGTGGTGCTCTGCGTCTCTGCGATGGAGGCCGCGAGGTCCGGCTGTGTGGACGGACGAAAGCCTTGTTGCGCGATGAAAAGATATTTTGGTGATTGGTGTTTCCCTTATGCTTTCCATGCATTACCAATTGTTATTCCTGATTGATTGTGACAATTTCCTAATTTTGGTCATTTCTTGATTGTTGTGATTTCGCGATTAATACTTCCTATTTAATTCCTTATCTGGCATGACGTTTTTAATGCTCCTGCCGTTGATTTGGAAAGTAATCCGCGCTTAGGAAATATTAAGGAGGGTATATTGCGGTGATGTTGCCTGATGAATTCATTTTCCATGTTATGGTGCGGTTCTGTTGATTGATTTTCTGAAGCATTGTTTGATGGTGCGGTGGGAGGGCAAAATGGTCAGATGAAAATATGTAGGACGAAACTTTCGACCGGAGGAAACAGAACCAGTTCTTCCTTTTAATATTTTAATATATATACTAGTACAATTGCCCGTGCGTTGCTACGGTCTTACATGTCGGAAATTTCATTCCGCTCCCGGGTGCATATTCTCCCTCCATAAAAAAAATCTAGTTGCCAAAAATTAAAATACTTTTATACTTATACATACATGGGTGTGGATGTTTCCGTCTCCGTTCATTCTACTTTGAGATTCGAATAAAAAAAGAGAGAGAAAGAAATCTTTTCATCTACCATAGTGAGCGCTAATCTCGAGAAATAAATACAGAAACAACCACACACATGGGTATGTGTAAGTACAAAATCCATTTTTTTTAAAGTCACATGTACATCTCAATGATCTTTGTCCTTTCGTACACTTCCGCGAAAAACCAAAACCTCTTGTGATCGATGTAAAAAAAGACAAAACACATCTCATAAAAAGCATTTTTAGCACATAATTTGTCTTTTTCACGCTGCCTAAATGACAAGCTGATTTTTCCATAAAAAGACTTTGTGTGCACCTAACATGTGAAGATATACACGTGAATTTTTTGTTTAGATTTTTTTTAATATACATCAAAGATGCATGTTAAAATAAAAAAAGAGCATATGTATCTAAGAGCCAAAACATCACCCGCTTATATGCATATAATAATTTTGTAATATCTTAAAGTTGCACAAAAAAAATATACATTGGCCGGGCTGCCATTCTAGTTCACTGCATGAACTTGTCTGCCCGGCCTGATATGCACCACTCAAGTGTTCGGAAGTATATAAGTATTTTTATTTTAATTAAATACATAACCGCCTTTATGTAACGTTTCGGCAACTGTTCTGGAAAGAGCGATCAGGAGGCGATCCCGATAGTTCCCAGCCACCTCCCAGTCTGTGGCCTTCGGGCCATGGAGGAGGGGTGGGCATGGTTCGGCGGGAGGATTCTGTTTTTTTGGTTTTAGGTTGAAGGTTTGGTGGGGCAGCACTCAGGTGGGACACGGTCTGGAGGTTGAAGACGCGGGACATCTAGAGAATTTAGTTGCAATTTTCCTATTTATTTAGGTGCTTTATACTATTTGATGTTTCTCTTAATGTCCTTTTTCGTATTCATGCCCCAGTCTCCTTCGCTGGCGCTGTCGATAAACGGACGTTGGGCCGCCGGGAGGCCCTACTGCGCACCCAGCCCTCCGCTGAGGCCTGAGGAGTTGCACCGTCAGCCATGTGATCTCCTCTCTTTCAACCCAAATCTCCGCTCGGGGCCTTTCATGGTACCTCACCACCAGCTGCATCTAATCCGTGTTAGAGTCCCGTTCCCTGCCATTCCTTACTTAACTCGAGGCCAATCTTTATTGGGTCCGTTGCTTGCTGATTTCCAGCTGCTTGTGATTCATGCTATTTGTGATGTATATAAACTGGTCACGCTCCATGTTAAAGAGCGAGGTGGGACTATTCTAAACAAAAATTATTGTTACCGATGGCTTATTATCAGTCCCTGTCGTCAGTTCGATTTTTTTTTTTTGAGAGTTGTCAGTTCGATTATTTTAACAGGCACTATATTTTTCGGTTGTTTACAAAGCCCAGTTGACCTGTAGCTCGCTGCCTACGACCAAATAGACAAAGCCCATGAGAAAACAAAATACCAAATGGCAGGCCCATGAAGAAGGCTGAAGTGCATAGGCTGATGCGTGGTCAGTGCGTGGCAGCCTGGCAGGATGGGTAGGACAACGCTGATTTTTTTCTTCCCGACGAACGAAACGTTTTCTTAGCTTAGCGGTGGCATCACGTGTAATTTCAACTGATAAATATGGGTAAGTTTAAAACGGACGAAATAATTGGGGAGAAACCTTCCTTCCTTTATTAGTAGGGAGAGATATATATATATATAGTAGAGATATACGTATGTACTGTGTTTCGATAAAAGAATTGGAGTTCGAGCTATGTAGAAAACAATTGGATCAGACACCGTGGTTCGAGCGTGGTGCTGACAGTGTAGCCAATTGGCGTGTGCAGCAGGAAGCAGGCCCAGGGAGCAGCGGCACGCGCCTTTCACGTCACCGGAAAAACAAACTAACCACACCGCTTCTCCCCCTTTCCCGACCCCGGCAATCCAACCAAGCAAATTCATCGTCACCAAATTCACCACTTCGCCGCCGCTCCGATCGCAATGCCGACGCTGTGAGCCGCGGCGGGGGAGAGATCCCGGCGCGCCAATTGCGTCGCCCACCCCGAACCCCCACCTCGACGCCGCGCGCGGCCGCCCCGACCGCCGCCCTGGAGCCGTCGCAGCAGGAGGCGGTGAAGCCCTCCCCGACCAACGGCCGCATCCGCTACCGCTCGCCCTCGGCGGCCGATCTGCTCCCGGTCGACGACCTCACGGTCGGCCCCGATGCCGCCGCCGCCAGGATGCGCCGCTTCTCGGCCGCCGGCGCGCGCCAGCAGCAGCAGCAGCAGCAGCAGCAGGGGGACGCCGTGTCCGACCGCCTGCACCGCTACCGCGGGGTGCTCATGGTGCTGCTCTCGCCGCTGCTCCTCGTCTCCTTCGTGCTCCTCATGATGCCGCGCTCCCCGGCATACGCCACCGCCGGCGGGGGCTCCGGCGCGCTCGTCGCCGCCGGAGGCAGGAGGTGGGGGCCCCAGGCCGTCGGCGGGGCTGGCGACGGATCCAACAGGTACGCCGTCATATTTGACGCCGGGAGCTCCGGGAGCCGCGTCCACGTCTACCGCTTCGACGGGAGCCTGGATCTCGTTCCGATAGGCAATGAGATCGAGCTATTCAAGCAGGTGACTTGGTTGGCATTTTCCCGGCCTATCTACTTATTTTTAATAACAAAAAAGTGTTCTTGGCGTTATCAGGTCTCAGGTGGATCTGGTTTTGCTATTATCATGATCTTATTATGTGACAGTTTTAGTTGAGATCGTCGTTCCTAGGTTTATATTTGAAACAACATACGGAGTAGTTTCATTCCTGCAAAACATGTACTGTGTGAATAGACAAAATAACTCACTGTATTTGATTAACTAGTGCATAATATGGAGCGGTACATTGCCACACTTCATGTATTTGAGTATCTAAAGCAATCAACTGTTACCTAGTTAATTGAACCTTATGGATGATCATGTCTATCTAGGTAACTAGGCTGAGTTCATTATCGGTCTACAGTCAACTGAACTATGGAATGATGTATGTAAAGCGGAATTAGTTGGTATTTTCTGTAATATCAAGAAAAATTGAATGTTCTACCTGCTTTACCTGAATGATGTTCTACAAGAAATATTGGGAAATTTGTTGAATTTTAGAACTATTCAGTGCCAAACCACATCATATTGCAAGTACTGCTATGGACCGCTGGAAATTATAGAACCCAGCTCGTTTGTCAATTAGTGTAAGGTGATCTTTATCGAACATAAAACACCAGCAATTGATTATCATCGTGAAAGCTACCTCCTGTTCTTGGCCAGAAAAGTAGGAAGCACCAGTTTACTATCGTAAGGCTTGTCCTCACTTTAGAAGTTTCATGGACCTTGCAGAGAAAGATGTTTCTTTCTTCCTAGACACAAAATGATCTGAGTATCTTAGAGTACTCCTTTCACCCTGTAATATATTTGAATAGAAAAGACAATTTTTTGTGGAGAAAAGAGTTGGGGAACTAAAATTGTATCTGATTTTCCATATCTTTTTCCTTTCAGAAAACACCAGGCTTGAGTGCTTATGCCAAGGATCCACAGGAGGCTGCTGAGTCACTTGTTTCTCTTCTTGAGGAAGCTGAAAAAGTAGTTCCCGTAGAATTGCGTGACCAAACACCTGTCAGGGTTGGGGTGAGTAATTGTTTACCGTGTCTACAGAATTTCCAATAGGATTTTCTGGTGATTTTTTATTTATTGTTGAACCCTTATGCAGGCCACTGCAGGTCTCAGAGCATTAGGAGCTGAAAGATCGGAAGAAATTTTGCAAGCGGTAAATGTTCTCCTTCTGATAATCCATCAATAACATGTCTTATTCATGTCATCTGTCAAGATTGGATCATGCCATTTTTCATATAGTATCGTTTTACTTTTAGCTGATATGTCGTTCTTTTGGTTATTATTAATTACCAATTCTGCAGGTTAGGGATCTTCTGCGTGACAAGAGTTCGTTCAAATCCCAACCAGATTGGGTCACCGTTCTCGATGGATCTCAGGAAGGTGCATTCCAGTGGGTAAGATCAATGCAGTCCCAATTGTATATACATTTCCTCCAAAGATTGTGTATATACATTTACTCCAAAGAGAGTTTTTGGTCTTGATGGAAGTAAAAAAAACTTTCCAAGGGCTGCTCTATTGTCACCTTCACCATTCAGAAGCAACATGAATTCTTCTTTTACATCAACATGAATACTTTATTGTTCTTATAGGTTACCATCAACTATCTGTTGGAGAAATTGGGAAAGCCTTACTCACATACTGTTGGAGTGGTCGATCTAGGTGGTGGTTCTGTCCAAATGGCTTATGCTATCTCAGAAAAGGATGCAGCAAAGGCTCCTCTAGTTCCAGATGGCGAAGATTTATATGTGAAGAAGCTGCTGCTTAAAGGAACAACATATTATCTTTATGTTCACAGGTATGCATCAAATAAGTTATTGCAGTCCTAACTTCAAATGTCCAAAGATTATTGAACTTTATGTCCTATTATTTTTCTGCCAAGATACTACACCAATTATCTGTAGAACCGTTTATTAAAGGGGCAAATTTTGCCAAATCAGTCTTTTGGCTATCTAGTTATGGTGCCTCAAGTAGCAATGACCTACAAATATCTTGGATTTGGAGTTTAGACTCCTAGGTCATAAGAACTGTAAGGAAGGCAGCCATCATTTTGGAAGTTGGTACCAGACAGTGACCACTGCCCGATGTAAGGTGCAAGTTTGAGCTGCCCAATGGCCCATCTAGTTGTCTGGCTTCATGACTTGCATTAGCAGAAGGGAATTGAGTGGAAGTAAACTACCGAATGAGTTCTGGGTTGTCCCATTTGCATCTCCTAGACAATCTTGCGCAGCTGCCGTCCACCCTGCCACCAACCCCACCCCCTCCAAAAATATTAGGACTTGTAATGTTACTTTAAATTGTTTTTTTATAACAGAATAATCAAATTTATCATCCTGTTATGTTTTAACTGATGTGCCATGGAGGTCACTACATATGTCCTCCAACCCAGTTTGTCTCACACCTCTCTGATATAGAACAATATTGCTACTACTACTACAAACTGACATCACAATATTTATTTCGTCTAAATAAGATAGGTAAAGACCATGCTCATAACTGCAAGCATTGTTTTTCTCAGTTATTTGCATTATGGTTTGCTGGCGGCTAGAGCAGAGATCTTAAAAGCTGGTGAAAGCAATGATTACAGCAACTGTATGTTGGACGGATATCATGGTATGGCTGCTTTCTTTTGCTTTAATCTTCCAAGCCCAACACCCTGACGTTTAGAACTGATACATCATTTCGTTGTTACCTTTCTAGAATTTTAAATAAACTTCATGTGAATTTACTGAAATTATGTCAGCATCATAACGACAGACACTCATTTTAAAACTAAAATGTTCCTATTTTTCATGAACATTCAATATTGTTCTATCTTATGCAGGGATTTGTACCCTGTGCCAAAATAAGCAACATCTGGTGTCATCCTGTAGAATTTTGCATGCCTTCAAGTACTAATAGAATATTACAGTGTTCTGTATAATAGAGGCATTGATAAACTCAAAGTTCTCTACTGTCAGTTATGCTCAGCAATAGTCTTTTATGTGTATATGCATCTTCCGGTGTTCCCGTAGATAAAAAATTCCTTTGAATTCACCGTGTCAATTGTTTCTTTCTTCTGATCGTGTATGACAGTGTTGGAATTTAATTTCCATTTGCATTGTATTATAGGGAAATACCAATACGGTGATGATACATTTGAGGCATCAGGTTCGCCGTCTGGTGCTAGTTTTTCCAAGTGCAGGGCTGTTGCAGTGAGAGCTCTTAAAGTTGATGAACCGGCATGCACTCACATGAAATGCACATTTGGTGGTGTATGGAATGGTGGTGGGGGAGATGGACAAAAGAATCTGTTTGTAGCATCATTTTTCTTTGATAGGGCGGCTGAGGTAAGTCCTTTTGAGTTTTGACAGAGAAGACTTTTTTCTCAATCAGAAGAGCATTTTCATGCCGCCACTGCATTGTTAAACCAAGCAGTTAACAATAGTTGAATACCTTCAAAGCAAAAAATAGCGAAGCAAACAGATAATACATACTGATCTAAGTAACATACAACACAGACCCAGCAAATGTTTTTCATCTTGGATAAATGTGTTTCAGCACAACAACTACCAGAGCCTTCATGTTCCAGTTCACCTCAAGGCTATCCTCAGTAGTTCCCACTCTCCAGCCTTGTAAATTGATTGCTCTGTAGCCACAACGGGTCATAACAAATGCACCAACGCTGTAACAGGAGCCTGACTATTCTGGGCCCATAACATCCCCTTCAGTCTAGTCTAACCAAAGTTTTCCTCTGAAAAAGAACTGCGCCCCTTAGTTTCCAGACACACCATCATGCTGCGACACAAATAGTATTTAGCGCACTGCGATTGTTATCACTTGACTACCACCTAGACATATTCAAAATCGTGTATGTTAGGAATCCCTAAACCACCATAGTTTTCCTCTGGCATAAATTGATGGCTAAGCTTTCTGATTGTTCTTAGGCTGGTCGTTATTGACTTGCTTACCCCTGTCACAACACACATTTAATTGTCTCTCATTGTCTACTCAGGCTGGTTTCGTAAACCCGAAGGCAGCAGTTGCTAAGGTTAAACCGTCAGACTTTGAAGAAGCTGCAAGACGTGTTTGTAAATTGAATGTGAAGGAAGCACAAGCCACCTATCCTGATGTTCAAGAGAAAAACATTCCATACCTTTGCATGGATCTTGTCTACCAGCATACATTACTTGTGGATGGATTCGGTATGGCTCGATGGAGAAGTACAAAAAATGCAATAGCGTTAGAAGCTTTCGACATATTTCTTGATTTATTTTGCCTGCATTATTTCAGGTGTGGACCCCTATCAAGATATTACGTTAGTAAAGAAGGTGCCTTATGGCAATTCATTTGTGGAAGCAGCATGGCCACTTGGTAGCGCCATTGAGGTTGCATCTTTATCATAGGCAGAAACAGCTTTGGCAGTAACTTAAGACCCCCCAGCGTATAGTTTTGGCTTAGCTTACCATTCTGGAATAGTGAGTTTAGATCCTAAAGTTTGATGTTAGGATTTTTCCTTGATTCAACATTTGTTCTCCATCTTCCATTTTATTTATTTAGCCTTTAAATACATTAACTTATACAAGAGGAATATAGCTTGGAGTTGACCCGTGGGGCCATTTGAAGGTCTATTTTTTTGTATTAAAGAGAGCCAGATCAGATACTTTGTAATCCTTTTGGAATTCGATGCAGATGCATAAATCTATACTGTGTAATTCTGTTTTGTGACTCCAGTAGTTTCATACTTTCATGTTATCTTTTACTCCTTCCTTTCAACTTGGTTAAATTACTATTTTTTGTTCTTGGGCGACATGATTTGCTGCCCACTTTTGAATAGATAGTGTACCAAAACCCTGTTAGTCTTTTTTGAACATAAAAACCCTGTTAGTTTAAAAAAACATATTTCAATAATGGTTACTAGGTCTAGGTGTAGTCCTAAACCATATTGGGTTGAGATCGTACAGAACTTACGGCCATATTGCAGACAAAGGACTGCCTGAAATCAGTTTCGGGTTTCCTTGTCACTGCCGAAAAGCATAGCACACTCAAGTGAAGAAACACAGAAATTAGCAATATTTTCTTTTTCATTAAACGATCTGAATTTATTAATTAACTGATCAAATTACATCAGAAAGAATATTGAACACATGCAAACAACAAATATCACTGATAAGACAGTTGCATCAATTTGGAGATTTGGAGGCATAATACAAAAAAAATAATCTCTGAAGCTTCGTTGTGCCTCTGCATCTCACCCTCCCTGGCATTTGTGGTGACCAACGCAGTTTATTAGGATCGATAAGCGACACAAATTCAATGAGAAGAGCTCAGGCTGGAAGAGGAAAAAAAAACTTTGAGCAGAAGTCGATTGTGTTACCTTCCACTGAAATATATCATCTCCTCATGTATGAATCGAGCAGAATCATCCAGGTTCTTCAGTTCTCCAGCCATTGACTAGGCAAGACAATATTGAGTCTTATAACTGCCAGTAAGACTTAACTAACTCGATGAAATACTAAGGAAATAAGATCTTTTTTTCTTACAGTTTGCACAAAAATATCCTTGCGTTCAGCACAAAGCTGTGTTTCCACTCACTAAAGTTAGCTCTTAAGTAAACTTCTCAATAAACACTGGAGACCAGCTGAAGATAAAATGACAAAAAGACTTGTTTGTTATCAGGGAAAGTGGATGTGCATTGGAGCAAGAACCATTCTGCTGAATTCATGTTTATTCACTACTGTTCTCTTCATGTTATCCTTTTGCAGAAAGCTTGTGGATGTGAGGAAAAGGATTTTTTTTTTTTTTTTTGCTTTGGCAAGAGAACGAGTGGATTAGGAAATATCACTTGATGAACTTGTTTGTTCCCCAAAGGATTTGGGTCGGTTGGGGTTATTAACCTTGATATTATGAACATTACCCTCTTGTGTAAATGGTTATGGAAGTTGGAGAATGAAGATGGTCCTTGGCAACACATTTTGAAGAAAAAATATCTCCAAAAAGAAATATTATCTCAAGCTATTGGTATATTGGGTTTTTCCCTGTTTTTGTCAGGACTAATGAAAGTTAAGCACATCTTCTACACATTCTGCTCTAAATTGTGCATATGTAATGCCACTAGGGCAATGCGCTTTTGCAGAGGCTGGGTGTAATTGGTATCTCCGCGATATTAATATATACTCTTTGCCAAAAAAAATTGTGTATTTTTTCCTTTAATAATATAAATTAAACAAATTAAAACCTTTTTTGTGTGAATATGCCTTTTTGGCTTACATATTGAAGTTAATGTAGTATGAGACTTTGAACAAATTAGTAGGTGAAACTTTGAACAGTTTTTGAGACGAAGGGTTTCAAAGCCCGGCCACTTGTAATAACATTAATAAAACCCAGAAGAGCCACCACATACAGAGTTGTGCCGAGGATATCAGCTAAAGTTAGGTACAAGAAAATGGAACAAAACCAAGTTAGGGATTACAGCAAGCAACATAGAAAATGAAGGAGGAACTAAATCTGAGCAGTGGCCTGCTGGACCGAAGATGCAGGGGATTAGGAGTCGACGAACAGCTTCCTAAGCATGGTTAGGATCACCTCCAGGACCGATTTATCCTTCGCTTTAGTGATTGGCCACCACTGCTGAAGAAATAAGATAGTTTTGAACACTTAGTCAGACTATTGACGCGGAAATTTATCTGCGTTGATAAGCTTTTTTGTAATAGTCCAAAGTGCCCAGCATTGGACAGCAAAATAAATCCGAACATAATACGCGTTCCGTTAGAGAAGCCCCGGAGGATTCTATCGGCAGCCTAGCATTTGGCAAACACCACTCCACAGAACTAAGCAAGAAAGAGAAGAAGTGGGGAGCGAAGTGCTCGCACAGAGCACAGTGATAGTCAGAAGGGCGAAGGCCCATGACGCTAAACTTTGAACAGTTGACTCGATCAAATCAAGAAACGATTGCAAAATTTTAAGAAGAAAATTATAGCTTTTAAAGTTTTAATCATAGGCATCTGGATGGATTGCATTTCCCCCGCAAATATTCGTGTAATGGTGGTCACCAGAATGCAGCAACAAAAGGTATACTGGTTTCAGCATCTACGCTGAACAACTTACGGACTTCAGAAAAGATAATTCAGGAACGGAGCCATCATATGGACCTAGCAGAAGCAACGTCGGATTATCCAGAGAAAATAAGAGCTCTAAGTGCGAGAAGCTTACATCAATTATCTCAATGTTTCCATATTTCCCAGTGGCGACGGTGGCAAGGGGTCCCTCGGCGTGGGCAAGATTGCCGATGGCCCACTGCAGGTCGACGGAGACAATGGCGCCGCGCTCGTAGTGAGGTGTCCAGAAACACGCCATGTATTGCCCGTACCCCGCCGCCTGGAACACAAACCGTCCTCTCTTGACGCCCTCCATCAGGTGCAGCTCCTCGCCCTCCGGCCCCATCACGCGGACCGAGACCGTGGAGGCAGTGACCACCGAGGT
Source organism: Lolium rigidum (assembly GCF_022539505.1). Classification (NCBI taxonomy): domain Eukaryota; kingdom Viridiplantae; phylum Streptophyta; class Magnoliopsida; order Poales; family Poaceae; genus Lolium; species Lolium rigidum. Next base: position 136,862,105 of record NC_061510.1, on the reverse strand, counting down.
GGACTTCGCCACGCGATACGACGCGTGGATGTCCGCGCCGTCGTTTAGCAGCTCGGCAAAGCATTTTGAAGTACCTGAAGGCATGTTGAAGATGAGCGCGTCGACGGCCGCTGCGGCGGCCGAAAGGAAGACGATGACGGCGAGGAGTCGCGTCAAAGTGGTCATTTGGCGTGCGAGGCGAGACCTGGCTGCAGCGCGTGGGAGGGAGCTAGGTTGGTGCACATGTGGCGCCGTTGCCGGAATGCGGGTGATAAGGGTATGAGTTGCGCTGCATATGCTTGGCATCGGCGGCGAGACAGTAATCGCCGGCGGTTGATTATTTTACAAATATGCGCAGCATGCTTGCTTGCTTGTCATCGGCGGCGAGATTGTAACCGCCGGCAGTTGGGTGGGCAAAGTGGTTGTGGATGCACATACCCAGCATATGAGTTCAAATCTCCACGGACATAAATTTAGATTCCTACTTATACTTGAGGTTTAGGTTAAACCTTGTACTCACCTAATTTAAATTTATCGTGAGAATTATGTTTTAATTTTAGTCAAGATTAAAAATTATGTTTAATAGCTGTGTGCATCCCTAGTTGGTGCAGGGTTTGGAAAGTGAATTCTTCCAATTTTAAAATACTTCTAGACGAAAAAAGGTTTAAAGCAAGGAGATCTATTATCACCAATGTTATTTAACATTGTGCCTGATATGGTAGCTATCGTTATTGAGCGTGTAAAGGCTTATGGGAAAATTAAAGGGGTGGTCCCCTCATCTGGTTGATGGTGGACTATCTATATTCTATAGTATGCCGACGATACAATTCTTTTTGTGAAACATAAAATGGAGAAAGCAAGAAATCTGAAATTAGTCTTGTCAGCCTTTGAGCAATTATCGGGGTTGAAAATTAACTTCCATAAGAATGAATTGTTCTGCTTTGGCGACGTCTAGGACGACACCTACCTAAATGCCAAGCGATATATAATTTCCATGTCCTACGATATCTTAATTATCTGAGATTTAATTGTTGGTACCTTCATATCTTATTCTTATCTCGTTAACGGTAAGTACTCCTTTCTCGTCGTAATAGTGTACCCTCATGCGACCTAGTCACGGGCTTGCAAGCGATTGAGTGTGTATTATCGAGAGGGCTCAGAGAATATCTTTACATTACTTGGATGGATAAATCCACTCTCGATAACATACAACCCAACAAGTATCTTATAGAATACATAAGTGATAGCTTTATGATCACTCAATAACGTAGTGACGTTTGCAACAAGCTATGCATTCTTCCAATACCTAGAAGTTGTATAATCTCATGAACTATGTGACGCGATCAGTTGATATGCTTTGATTAGTTCAAGTCCATCATATTGTTCTCCCTAATAATATGACCTCTCTAATAAGTGACACTATGTCCTTGTCTATGGAAACAAATAACCAACACTTATTTTACGAACTAGTATAGAGGCATACTGGGACACATTGTGTTCATATTCCACACATGTATTATGTTTCCGGATAATATAATAACCATGATATATAAACATTATCATGAACATGAATTGGTGACAATACATATTCCTTTATTATTACCTCTTAGGTACCAAATCCCTTCACTCTAACCTAGTACGCCATTGGTAGTGGGCTAGCAGTGGCACATCACTAGCAATTTGCGCCACTGATGTCTACGGGTGCTTCTATTTTTGTAGACAGTGTTGGGCCTCCAAGAGCAGAGGTTTGTAGAACAGCAGCAAGTTTCCCTTAAGTGGATCACCCAAGGTTTATCGAACTCAGGGAGGAAGAGGTCAAAGATATCCCTCTCAAGCAACCTTGCAACCACAAAGCAAGAAGTCTCTTGTGTCCCCAACACACCTAATAGGTGCACTAGTTCGGCGAAGAGATAGTGAAATACAGGTGGTATGAATAAATATAAGCAGTAGCAACGGCACCAGAAAAGTGCTTTGCCCAGGATTGGCGTGTGGTTGATGGTGGTAATATTGCGGACGAGTACAGATGCGAGTAGAACAAGTAAACAAGCAGCGATAGCGATATTTAGGAACAAGGCCTAGGGATCATACTTTCACTAGTGGACACTCTCAACTTTGATCACATAACAGAATAAATAAATAGATGCTAGACTCTACACTCTCTTGTTGGATGATGAACACCACTAACTGTGTAGGATTACACGTACCCTCAATGCCGGAGTTAACAAGCTCCACAATATTTGATGTTCATGTTTAAATAACCTTAGAGTGCATGACAAATCAACATAACCAAACCAAGTACTAACATAGCATGCACACTGTCACCTTCACACTACGAAAGGAGGCATAGATCACATCAATACCATCATAGCAATAGTTAACTTCATAATCTACAAGAGATCACAATCATAGCCTACGCCAAGTACTACACGATGCACACACCGTCACCATTACACCGTGCAGGAGAAATAAACTACTTTAATAACATCACTAGAGTAGCACACAGATAAATTGTGATACAAAACACATTGCAATCATAAAAGGATATAAATAAGCACTTCACTATGCCATTCATAACAGTGAATAAGTATTCTGTGAAATATAGCCTAAGAGACCCACACGGTGCACACACTCGTCACCTTTACACACGTGGGACAAGGAGTCTCCGGAGATCACATAAGTAAAACCCACTTGACTAGCATAATGACATCTAGATTACAAGCATCATCATATGAATCTCAATCATGTAAGGCAGCTCATGAGATTATTGTATTGAAGTACATAGGAGAGAGATTAACCACATAGCTACCTGGTACAGCCCCGAGCCTCGATGGAGAACTACTCCCTCCTCATGGGAGACAGCAGCGTTGATGGAGATGGCGGTGGTGTTGATGGAGAAGCCTTCCGGGGCACTTCCCCGTCCCGGCGGCGTGCCGGAACGGAGACTCCTGTCCCCCGGATCTTGGCTTCGCGATGGCGGCGGCTCTGGAAGGTTTTCTCTGGTTTCGTCGAACGTAATAGGGTTTTCGCGACGGAGACCTTAAGTAGGCGGAAGGGCAAGGTCGGTGGAGTCCTGGTGGGACCACACACTAGGCCGGCGCGGCCAGGTCTTGGGCCGCGCCGCCCTACTGTGTCCCCACCTCGTGGGCCCACTTCGTTTCCCCTTCGGACTTCTGGAAGCTTCGTGGAAAAATAGGACCCTGGGCGTTGATTTCGTCCAATTCCGAGAATATTTCCTTACTAGGATTTCTGGAACCAAAAACAGCAGAAAACAGGAACTGGCACTTCGGCATCTCGTCAATAGGTTAGTTCCGGAAAACGCATAAATATGACATAAAGTATGCATAAAACATGTAGATATCATCAATAATGTGGCATGGAACATAAGAAATTATCGATACGTCGAAGACGTATCAGCCACTACTAGCTATATTGACGATAACTGCTTTCCTACTAGTGATAGGAAAAGAACCAAGCATGAAGAAATGATTCTTAGTTTCCATGATGCCATCCTAGAAGTGTGAATCCCCATGTTTCCAAATAACCTGAAAAATTGCCTTTGAGCCTACATACTTCCTCCTGAGTATAGTCTGCCAAACCCTATTTTCAGTTAGCAACTAAGTTAGCCATTTACCATGAAGAGATATATTCTTAACCTCTAGGTCGTGAACACCAAGCCCTCCTTAATCATTTGTCCGGCAGACAACGTTCCATTTGGTAAGCTGATACTTCCTATTCTCGCTATCTCCTTGCCAAAAATACCATGACCAGAAGTAGTCCAACCGATACAAGACTTCTTTTGGAAATTGGAAGAAGGATATCATACCATATTATCGTTGGTACTGAATTGCTCACCGCGCCTAAGATAAAGGGAGGGATGTGGTTTAGGGAGCTCAAGCTGTTTAACCTGGCTTTGTTAGGCAAACATGGCTAGCGTTTTATGACTCATCCAAATTCCCTATGTTCTCGGGTTCTAAAAGGAATATATTTTCCGAATTCAGATTCTGCATGCTATAGCCCCAAATAGATGTTCTGCTGTATGGAGAGGCTGATAAAGCGCATTGGTGACGGTAGCTCTATTTCAAGTGTGAGCTTCCACCCAAACCTAATGCATGCACTGATCAAGTGTGAGCATGCACGTTAGTTTTGGGTGGAAGCTCAGTCTTGGATGGATTTTTCGCTGCCACGTATGCATAGTTTTCAAAATCATGATTCTGCTATGCGATTCTATTACTTTACGACCCATTTTGAGTCAAACGATTCAATGATTCTGCCTAGTAGAATCTTAGATTTTACGATTCCAAAAGTTAAGGTCCTACGGTTTACGATCCTACATAGAGGTTCCGATCCGATCCAGAATCACGATTCTGATAACATTCATCCACTCAGTTGGTCACGAGATATCACGTGACTCGAGATTTTCTGATTTTGATCGAGCCAAGATGATTACATTTATGTGGGTGATCTGGAATTCGAGGAATAGATGGACGCATGACAGGGGAAGTTTTGATCCTGTTAACTCTTTGAAAATGGCTAAGGAAGCGATTGTCGTATTGTAGATACCGTAGAAGTATATGACAATTCTGCATGGTCATGGTTGGCGACCACCTGATGCTAATGTCATAAAAATTAATACGAATGGTGGTCTAGCAATGGAGGCTCGCAAGGGAGGAGGTTGGGGAATTGCAAGATCAGCATCCTCTTTCGTTGTTGCTTGGTGTAAACCCTATCAGGGTATTACGGATCCTCTCATCGCCGAGATTTCGGCACTACGGGATGGTGTCATTTATGCACAGCTTCGAGGTTTCCCTGACGTGGTGATGGAGACTGAATGCCTACTAGAACTCTCACCGCGACTGTGGTTCAGTAGTGGCACCGGTTTTACAAAAAAATTGGAAAATTAGTTCGTAGTTTTAATTCCTTTGTAATTCAGCATATTTCTAGATCAGCTAATCATCCAGCTCACCTGCGTGCCAAGTTGGCATGCGACCTGACGGTGACGGATAGCTGTTCGATTGTACTCCCGACTTTCTGGTGGTTAGCCTGATGGCTGATTAATCAGGCTCTGTTATAGCTGAATGGAAGTCTCCGATTGAGTAAAAAAAAGAGAAGGTTTAATTAATCAGAAACCTGACACGGCGCAAGTAGTAAACGAGCATGCATGTGGCGCCTGTCTGCCGGTGTTTGCAGAGGGATGAAGAAGATATAAATTTTTAATTTCTCCCAGAAACAAAATACTAATTCTCACAAAGTCCTAGCCGCCACCGCTCCAATAAAATCAGCAGCCACCGCAACCGCTACTATATCTCATTAAGTTACTGTTCAAGTGGCTGCATTTCAATCACCAATAATGCAAAGCTGTAAGACGAGCAAGTGACCAATGATGCATATATATTTAAAAGTTCTTTGAATTATACTACTTGAAAAACTAGCAGACCGGTGATACCTATTGCTGGTAACCTCACATATGTCGATAAAATGCCTTGGGAAGGATGGAGACATGTCAGAAAGAATAGCATCTAATCATTATAAGCTAGTAGAAGTACTTCCTCAGTTCCTATGTAGGTGACCCATCGTTTTTTCGAGCTTTAGTTTAACCACCCGTTTAACCAGAAAATATGAGTTATTTATCACTGCACTATTGAGTTTTTATTCGAATAAAAAATTAATGTGTAAGTTTTATAACAAATAACACATATATTAGAGGTTAAATTAATGGTCTAAGTTTTTAATAACAAATAACACATATGTTATATCATCGCATGTTGTGTGCGTTCATGTCGTCACCCAGGTCACTCGGAGTGGTTTTGTGTTGCTCGCTCTTCAGTCGCTCGTGCTCGCTCCCCGGCTGCTCGTGGTTGCTCCCCGATCACTTAAAAAAAAGGTGCTCCTTGTCAGCGAAACACTCCCGATCTGTTGTTATTGTCATCCTTCGCTGACCCAAAGTTGGGTTGAGGTTGTGGGTGACTCGTCGCTGCATGTGTATGTGCCGCCAAGATCCCGTTTGGGGTGTTGCAACGATTCTGATGCCATCGCCAATTTGGAATTTACATTGAAGTCCTAGTTTGCTCTGCTGCGCATGGAGCTCCTTCCGTTGCTCGTCGGCCACATCGAGAAGGTGGCTCGCCCCGTGCTTGAAGAGGTGGCAACAATCAAGCTTATGTTGGTGTGTGTTACTGGTTCTTTGGAGCACGCTTATGGTGAGTCCACTGAGCAAGAGTCGTCTGTCAGCGGAAAAACTCAAATAGCTTTTACTAAAGAAGACTCGGTCCTATAATGCCGAGTTCCTAGTAAAAGTTATGGTTACTACCCGGAGAGGAAAGTGATTCAGATTATGAAGTTTCCGAGAGGCGCCTAAGGCTAAGATAAGGTTAGGGAAAGAAGAAGACAACAAGATTATGGCTGGCAGCCAACTCATCGAGTAAAGGCTTCCACGGCGGGTTGACCAAAATGAGGATCCCAAATGGCATGAGCAATAGGTCTTACGTTGATCATGATGATGTCGTCGGTCATGATGTTGTGCTCGTTGACATGTCGCTGGAGGCTCGCACCCTTCTGCTCGAGTCCACTGAGCAGGAGTCGTATGTAGTTGGGGAAGGATGTATCTTTGGTTGTTTCTCCCCTCATTTAGACCTTGTGTGTCGCCATAGGCTGATGTTCTGGTTACTTCTAAGAGCGAGGGCATCGTTGCGATCATGGCTCCGGTGATGCAGATCATGCACAAGCTACATGACTACATGAGTTATATGGGGAGCCTTCTTCTCCTCTGTCGATGGTTCATCCACGTGTGGACTCTCTTGGAACCTCGACGGTAGCTTCCACAGCACTACTAGTGCAGCCCACCACCATGATGACAAGGTTAATGAGGTCATGGGGTATTGTTTGCGGCCACTGGGCATGGGACAAGGGGTGTCCTTGAGTGACGAGGTTGATGAGTTAGGTGTGTTGGCACCAACTCTGAGGCTCTATTGAAAAAAGAACTTCGCAATCGTCAGTTTAGAGGCGACTAGCCTTGGATATTTTTTCGATAAAGGGCGCTTTATTACTCGAAGTTTCAAACATTACACCCAGCCTCTGCATAACTAAGATGCACATAGCCGTTTAAGTATCCAGAATCCAACTAAAATGAGTACACAAAGATGGAAAGGAGAAAAGCCAACTAGTCCACAGCTCCATTGGCCTCTATCCTACGGCTATACAGCCATCCATGTTGGGAAATAAACTCCTTGGCGTATTCTCCAACCGTGTAGACACCTCCATAAATAGGTCTCGGTCCTGTAAGCGTTGAAGTGGCGAGCATGAACGGAGCATAGCGGTACACCTGTAAATAACATGCATAATAGACAATTGTTGTCATTAAAAACCTTATCATTTCTACACAGCCAAAGCGACCATACAACTGCAATCGCTCTCACTCGGATAATCGTTTTATACCTGGAATCCACCCCATTTAGCCAATTGCCAAAAATATTAGCAATACTACGGGGTGGATAAAGTGTAGATCCTATCTGAATGATTGACTCTAGCAACCCGGCAATTGAAGAAAAGGTGTTTTATTGTCTCGTCTTCGTGACAGAACACACATTTCTTACAACCCTGCCAGTTACGTTTTGCAAGGTTATATTTAGTGAGAATCACACCTCGACGAAAATACCATGCAAACACCTTAGATATGGCAATCATTGGGTAGATTTTGCGGAGATATGTCATATAGAACATAATTAGGAAAGTGGAGAAGTTTGTCTGAAGCAAAAAAAAAGGGGGGGGGTGCTGGGGGCTCACCACGAAGGCTTTGGCGGCTGCTTGATTGGTGTCCGTTTTGTGGATCTCTTTCCGGCGTGGTGATCCATGTGTTGTTAGTTTATGGTTGTAGTAGGTTGAGAGCGCTGTAGGTTGTCTAGTTTTTTTTAAAAAATGTGGGAAATATCGCCCTAGCTTCTGCATCCAAGGGATGCACACGACTTTTTTTATTAGATGATTGGCAACACCTTACAAGAGCAAAACAAAAGATCAAACTCGAAGCCACCTCGCTAAACCTACAGAGGGATGAAGGGGTGATAATTCACCAACTCACATCAACCAAAAACCAAATGCCTTCCCAGGCCGCCCAATAGCAGATGAGAAGCACATCCAGTCAAGCAGACTCTCAGCATACGCCAACGCACACGCCACAGAAGTTGCTACCGACATCTTCCTCGACTCCATCTTCAAGAGAGATCATCGCATTGACCATACCAGGCCTGCCATCGATGCCACCACGGCGCCAGACGACTCCACCATCTTGCGCGAGTCCACCACACTGCATTCGTCCTGAGACACCACTGCACCATGCCGCGGCGACTCGACCACGCCGACACAGCAAAAGCACACCGCTCCACCTCAGCACCACCGCCATCCGTTGTCTGCTCCAAAAACGATGCCCCCAACAGGAAGAACGGCGTTGGGCACCGCCATCGTCCGATCCGAGAGACCCGGGTCTAGGGTTTCCCCTGGAGCAGCCCAAGCGAAAAACGCGGGCTGGAGAGACAATGCATTCAACAAGGTAACAACGAAGCCATGACCGAAGACCGAAGACCGGACCAGCTTTCACCGTCTAGTTGGTTCATCGCTTGTGATTTTGTTATAACGATCTTCGCCTAGTTTTTGGTTAATATTAACTGGATCATTCTTCTTGGTTAATAGATTGGTGCAGATCTGTTTCGAAAAAGGATCAAGCAAGCAATCGCCTGATGAGTTGACCTTGTATTGGAGTATATGTTTATGGTAGCGTCGTGATGTAGATACCTTTTTGCTCTTTTTTTTTGCATCACTTCGTGGCTAGGCTATATAAGTACGTGTGAGTCCACTCGGGATTCCACGAAACACTTGTGTCATTCTAGTCCTGAAGGCGTATTGTGCGGTGCTAGTTGCATCTATCCAGCTCACTCGAAAACTCCTTGTTCAGGTATATAACAGTCGATCTTGTTCTTACTACTACTATAGCGTTATCCCCCTAGTTTTATTAATGAAACAGCAGTGTCCAGAAATTCATTTTTTGATCTCATACGCATATACTCTCTTTGTGGCTGTTTCGATAGAGGAATAGTAGCTCTAGTTTTAGCAAAACACGTTTATTTTGAAGAAAAAAGGGGGTTTACTAAGTTTACTGTTAGGAACGAGCGTATAGAAAATCATGTTTGGCCTAATACCAAGTGTGTACAGTGTACTGTATATGCAGCTCTTCCCCAAATCGCTATTCCTCTCTTCCTCCTAGTGTATCCACTTCTTCCTCATTGATCTTTCTCCATTGTTCCTGATTCTCGTTGGAGAATGGCACCTGAGGCCGCCCGCTAGAAGGTCGTCGCGCTATTGAGCGTGGCCACGGGCCCAGGCGTTGTTGTCCTCAGTCCTCACGAGTTATGATGCAGCTGATGGCCGTGGCAGGAGAAATCCCGGTGGAGAGGTGTTATGTGGCTGCTAGGGTTTAGGAGTGAGAGAGAGGGCTGCGAGGGCGCGAGAAGGCCGGCTGGGGGCCTTTTGCCCACGGCCGGGCAAGAGGGAAGGGATTTCCTTCTTAATTCTTGCTTCATTAGATTGATACATCTCCTCTCCATATATAGAGAGGTTTACTTGACTCTCAAGCAAGGCTTACTTGACCCCTAAGCAAACCATAAGACTAACGGGCCCAGGCCCATGACGTACTCTAACACTACACCCCACCTGGACATGCAGCTCGTCCTCGAGCTGCAACCTAAACAAGCCATGACTCGACGCAACACAACCCTAACACCTAAAAAACGAGCCTTTTACATCTCGGCTTGTTTTATTACTCTCAGCCTGAAATAGACTGGGACGCTTTATTGTTGATCCCTGAACATAAAGTGGACACCATCCGCCCATCGGACGTGCACCTGTACAACCACCTGGATCCCATGGAAACCAGCGGGACAAAAGGAGCCCGCGCGGCGGCCGACGGCGGAATGCAGTGGTGCTACGCGGTGCGCTCCTGTCGGTGACACCATGCCTTCTCCCCGCCGGATGACTGTCGATGGCGTAGACTTTGATGTCGCTGCCCGCGGGAAAAACATCATGTCCGCCGCCCGTGGGGGAAACCGCACGCCCAAGATCCCCAACGCAGCGGACAAGATCGAGGTCCGTTGCGCAACGAAGCGCAACTTGGAGGAGCTGCAGTTGCAGATCACGCATCTCCCGCACACGCCGACGCACTAGGAGGCCGCGCGCAGCAGCCTGCAGCCTCACCGCCGCCGACACATGGCGGATAGCGATCCAAGCCGGAAGCGGTGACGGCGACGGAGGGAAACGGACCTGGTGGAAGGGCATCCCGGGCGGTGTCGATGTAGAGCCCGGGGCCAAGGTCGCTCCCACACCGCCGAAAGGCAGGGACGGCGTCGGTGGCAGCAGCAGCCGCTGCTGCGGTGTTGGTGGCGACGGCAGCAGCAGCTGCTGTTGCAGCTGCCCACCGAACGGCAGGGATAGCGCCGGTGAGGACAGCAGCTGCAGCGGCGGCGGCAGCTGCTGTTGCTGCTGCTGCGTCCCGGTGGGGAAGAAGGCGTCCGGCTGCTGGAGAAGAGGGACCCCCGGCGCCGAGGTAGGGCCCGGCCCGGAGATGGTGGACAGCGGCAGCGGGGACTGCAGCAGCCCGACGTCGGGTGGCGGCGATGACAGCAGCGTCGGCTGCAGCGGCCCGGCGATCGCGGCGGAGGCCGCCTGGTGCGTCGGCTGCCACGGCAGCAGCGCCGGCGGCGGCGGCGGCCCGTAGGGGCCAGCCAAGTAGAGGTGGATCTCCTGGACCGCGGTGGCAAGATCGCGGAGGGCTGCGGTGATCTCCGCCGGGGAGAGAACGGCGGGGACGTCGGAGTGCGGCGGCGGCGGGTGGGAAGAATTCGGTGGAGGGCTGGACATGATCGAACCCGGGAAGCTGATACCAAGTGTTATGTGGCTGCTAGGGTTTAGGAGTGAGAGAGAGGGCTGCGAGGGCGCGAGAAGGCCGGCTGGGGGCCTTTTGCCCACGGCCGGGCAAGAGGGAAGGGATTTCCTTCTTAATTCTTGCTTCATTAGATTGATACATCTCCTCTCCATATATAGAGAGGTTTACTTGACTCTCAAGCAAGGCTTACTTGACCCCTAAGCAAACCATAAGACTAACGGGCCCAGGCCCATGACGTACTCTAACAAGAGGATAGCGGGAGCCCATGCGGCCGCTGGGTTCTGTTGCGCCACTACTGATAAGAGGGCCGCCGATGCAGCTAGCGGACGGTCGCGTCGGCTGCCTTCGTCGATCCTATGGAGGACAGCACACCGTGGAGAGTCGCTGCGGAAGTCGTGCCCGATCCGTGTTGTGTGCGGTCGGTGGAGCACTGCGTCGGTAGGAATAGCCCTGGGAGGAGCCCTCTCTCGGGAGAGCCGCAGCGACAGCTCTTTGGCTTCTCTCTCGTTTTTTTTCGATAAAGGGAATATATTAATATCGAGAGATACCAATTACACCCAGCTTCTGCAACAACGCACCACCCTAATGGCACTACGGATGCACACAGCCAAAAAAAGAAAAGAAAACTAAGAAACAAAAGTCCCGCTACAGTATCACGGACCTAACAACAGCAATACATCCACCACCATGACAACACCTGAATTGCAGACTCTCCAAAAAACGACGCCTCCAAGAAGTGAACAGTGCTCCAACACCGTCGTCGCCCGATCAAAGATCTTAGGTTTTCACCCTGAAGATAGTCCCCACTCTCAAAATCTCTCTCTCTCGTGTTACTCTCCTCCCCTGTCATATCTCTCCTCCGCGGCGCCTCCCATCCGGCCTAAGAGCATCTCCGCTCCTGAGTCCTGAATCCCGACCCGCGTACCACGTCTGGCGTATAGCCATATAGGGGGTGCCGGCGCACATCGCAAATTGGAGGGTCACCGGCTCCCAGCCGCAGCCCCAAACGGGCCCCCAAATCATAAATTCAAATATTGCAAATAAACACCGATCGCATAGTTTTGCGCCCACAAACCGATCACATAGCCGATTAGCCCGCGGGAATCAAGATTGTCCACCGGGGAATCGGGCACGATGATGGTTGGCCATGGCGGTGTAGTTGTCAACGGTGAAGCATCTATCGGCGATGGGGTCGAAGCATCCTGTGGAGTCGTAGGCGCATGTGGAGTTGCGACGCTGGTCTGGGTTGCTGGTGGAGTTTGCCTCTAGGACATGATGATGGCGCGCTGCTCAACATCGTCGTCCATGTCGCTTGTGTCAATGAGCAGGATCGCCAAATCATCCTTCCTCTTCTTCGCACCGACGTTGGCCTTGATCAGGTCGAGCTTCATGTCCTGCCTCTCAATAACCAATGTCCATCTTGCCGTCGCGACCTCTTCCATCTTCACAGCCCGGGTGGAAGAGTGCAGCTTCCCGAGGGCAATGTGCAACTCCCTCCACTTCTCGCATGTCTCAATCCGGGCGAAGACGTGGATGAACTTGAATTCGACATCCTCGTTTTCCTCGCGGTAGGCGGTGATCATGGCGAATTCCAAATATATGATATGGTTAAAATTTGTAAGTGTGGATGGTGTTTTGATCACACGCAACCATGTTTTTTATAATCACTTGGTTTCAGAGGGGGTGTTGTGAGGCTATACGATATGTTGCCACCATGGGACATGCCTTAGTTCCACGGTGAAGTCGGACACGGAGAATGGCATGGAGCCGGCAAATGAAGTGTGGCAATGTAAGTTTGACTCCTGGGGGTTTAGGGATTCTGGCTTGGTGATTTGTGACTTGGAGCTGCAGAATTGGCAAGTGGGGGTTACAACTAACAACACATGAGGAATTCAGTGTCTAAATGTGCAAGATGAAAACCCATGATCCGGCCTTAATTGGTTGTGCCTGGCAATGACGTTGTTGGATGCATTGTTTTGTGAGCGCGGACTTTCTCCAGTGTGAAAACCCATGATCTTTGATCAGGACGATGACAACGCTTGTGCACTGTTGGCTTCTTCAACGCGTCGCTTTTGGAGTTGACGAATTTATGATGCTGTTTTGGTGGTATTTCGTCGGCTATTATAAGAAACTGGTCATTGTAGCGGAACTTTTCTTTTATATATATTTTTTTTTTGGATGTGTGCATTCATATTGCCATTAGGGCACTACGTTTTTGTGGAGGCTAGGTGTAATTGGTATCTTCACAGTATTAGTATGTTCCCTTTATTAAAAAAATCTAAGATACTTTAAACCAAATTTTGTGAAATAAATACAAGTGAGCCCATAATTTGCACTATATATTTAAGATACATGTATATTTATACGTAAAACAGGAGTATGTGTAAAAAAAATATACACACCACCTACAAAGTAGTACATATAGTACTAAAAAAAGGGAGTGGTGTTTTGGAACATGGGTGCATATGCTTCCTATATTTTAAAATACATGTTATGTACATTTTAAATTTCAAAAAAATTGAAACAAAAAATTTGTACGTACATCTTCACGTGCTACGCGCTCACAAAGTTGTTTCATAAAAAATCGACTTATCATATGACGTGTGTAAAAAAGATAAAATTCAGTGCTAAAAATAATGTTTTTCACAAGATAAAGTTTCTCCTTTTTACATAGACCACCAAAAATATTGGTTTTTCGTGAAACTTAGCGAATGCACATACATTATGGAGATGTACATGTAGAATTTTTTATCCAATTTTTTTGACATTTCGAAATATGTTTTTTTGGTAGAGGGAGCATACGCACCCGGGAGCCGAATTGAATTTCCGTAAAATAATCTTATATATACTTGATACTACATGTACATATTTTCTGGTATGATAGATACCCTCTACTTGTGTCAAACACACATGGGTGTAACTATGCACGGGGTGTGCATGTAAATTTTCTAAGAAAAAATGATTTTTTTCGTCCGTGCAGAGAGACAAAAATAAAATGTCTCGCGAAGGCCCTGATTTTAAAATCAAATTTTATCTTTTTTTAATATCAAATTTATTTTGGTCATTGAAGGAATTCTATCTATATATTGGAAACATAGAGCTCTAACTCATCACAATACTTTACATCGTGATTTCGTGATGTTCTAATTACATTTATGAAACCAAATTTATATATCCTTGACTGCTACGATTAAATTCCCCTCTTACATTTTAGGAGCTAAATGGAGGCATGTTAAAATTTCTCGCTTTTAAATTTTTGTACAAAATAATCTCAATATATTTAACACCTATGTCATCTTCATGTTTATACAGTGCTGGCAGTGGCGGCGCCTGAAATTGGAGCCGTGCTGGTCGTTTTCGAGTTTCTTTGGTTAATCTTTCCAAACTACTCCGTACAAAGGATGGACTCCAAACTTCTGGAGAATGGTATATTTTGCTTATAACATTCCTCCTCCTGCTAATATCACGAATATGTTTGGTAATTGGTTGAATGGAGTGAAAAAGAATGATAAGGAACATATTCGTATTGGAATCTCAGCGATTTGTTGGTCTATATGGACAAGTAGAAATGATAATGTGTTTAATAAATAAAAGGGAACCAATTTTTTGCAGGTTATATTCGTGCGGCGCATTGGATCCAACTTTGGGCGTATCTTCTTCCGGAGGACCAGCGGGATACTATGGCTATTGGATGCAACCGAATCTTGACGGTCGCATGGGATTGCTATTTCCAGGCTACTGGATGGCGGCACACTAGAAGGATTCAAGATTCAAGATTGAAGATGGATAGATTTTGTTTACTGTTCATCTTTGTGTGGCTGTTTATTGTTACAGCCTTAACTTCCATATGATTGTAATAAGTACACTATTTTGAACTTCGTTCTTTTAATAAAAGACATGGCTGTGTGCATCTATTGATGCAGAGGCCGGAGCGATGCTCCCATATCGGAAAAAAACAAAGGATGGACTCGACAGTCAGTGCTTTTTGTTTCGTCGTAGCCTTTCTTTCCATCACTGCTCTAGTAACAAAGATTGCAAGAAAAAGTATTACATCTGATGTAATGTCCAGAAAACCTCTGCCACCCGTTGTGAATATTCTTACTATCTTACGACTTCTCCCAGCAATTGTCACAACGGAAATACCAGCTATCATTGACTCTCTTCATGAAAACATTCTTGGTCGGACCAGAGGTCTCGCAACATTTCTTTCAAGGGATGAAATCAGAAATCAGCCACGGTAACTTACTTGAATTCACTGTGCCCATGTTCGGTAAACATGTTGGCTATTCAGTAGATGCTGCCACTCGCAAAGAGCAATATCGCTTCTATATGGATGCACTTACCAAGTAATCGGCGTTTTTTTTGTAGCCATCGGCGTTGAGGAGCCATGTTGATCCCATGCTTCAAGAAGTGGAGGTACGTCCGAAACTGACTCAATAGTATGTATGTATGTTGCTGACGCGTTGTCACGTGTTATAAATTCTTAATTCCTCTTCAGGGTATTATCATATTTCATGTAAAACTAAATTGGTAGTATATTGTATAGGTCGAGAAACATATAAACTTCATATTCAGTATAAATCTGTATAGGAAATTTTTTTTAAAAAAACGCATGCATCAATCGAGGCTGGGGCTATATATATGCCTCCCTTTCGGAAAAAAAAATAAAACTTTATAGCGGATCATATTATGCTTTCTGTTTATGAAAAAACTATTGAGCCATATTTCGTAAATAAAACTGTAGGTCATTTCTTTAGCAGAGTGCATTGCACATTACACAGAGCATCCAATAATTTCCTAGATAACCATTTTCCTAAACAAATTTTAGATGCTCATTTTTTTAATTATGTATCCATGTTCCCAGGACTACTTCTCAAAATGGGGTGAAGATGGTATAATTGATCTCAAATATGAACTTGATTATCTAATAATGCTCATCACGAGTCGGCGCTTTCTAGGGAAAGAGGTTCGGGAGAAGCTGTTTGATGAAGTATACTCATTAATTCATTGTGTTGGAAGTGGTATCAGCCTTATCAGTGTTCTGTTTCCATATATCCCAATTCCTGTACACAATCGACGCGACAGAGCGCGTGTCAAGCTGGAAGAAATATTCTCTGAAGTCATAAGGTCACGAAGGAACTCGAGTCTAGTTGAGGATGATATTCTACAGAAGCTGATTGATTCAAAGTACAATGACGGACGATGTACCACCGAAGGAGAGGTTTGTGGCATGACTCTCGCTATGATCTTTGCTGGAGAACACACAAGTTCTAATGCTATTACTTGGACTGGAGCTTCTTTACTCAGCAATGCCAAGTGGTGGTCAGCTGCAGTCGAAGAGCAGAAGCAAATCATTCATGGATCCAATGGTCGAATAGACTATAGTTCATTGTCAGAAATGGATGTGTCCTACATAGATGCATCAAAGAGGCACTGAGGATGCATCCTACAGCACCAGTGTTACTTCGCAAAGCCCATAAACAATTTGTTGTGCAAACAAAAGAAGGCAATGAGTATGAAATCCCAGCAGAGCATACTGTTGTAGTCCCTATGCAAACCAACAGTATGTTGCCTTACATTTATAAAGACCCTCATGTGTATGATCCAGATAGGTTTGCTGATCCCGGGAGAAAGGAAGATAAAGTTAGTGGAAAAAACTCTTACATATCGTTTGGAAGTGGAAGTTTTACTTGCATTGGCGAGGCTTATGCTTACTTGCAACTGAAAATTATATGGAGCCATCTGCTAAGAAACTTTGAGCTCAAACTAATTTCTCCTTATCCCGATACGGACTGGAGCTCGTACACAGTAGGGCCTAAAGGGAAGGTATTGGTAAGTTACACGAGACGTTGTCTGTCCAGCACTTAGATTGTCATAAGTTACTTTGCAGTTTGGTTTAGCTGGGTGCAACTTTATGTATTCTTCGCCTTAATGCGACAATTAAGTCAATAAACTTCCTTTTATTGAAAAATATTTGTATATTTCTGTATCAGAGAGAGTGCATGTGTGTATCAATGTTTGTTTGTTTCTCGTGTATAATGTCCATGTACTTGTATGTATTCCACAAGTGGTTGCAAGAAAACTATATTTCTTGCATATCATCATCACTGAAGAAAAATAGCATGCAGAAAAGTATTATAGCAATAGCACTATAGCAAGGCAAGACTGGTTCAGGGGCATGGGCATACCCACAGGGTAGGCAAGATGGGCCGTAGCCCACCCTAAATTTTGGAAAATTATTTTTATCATTAAAGAATTTTGAACTTCCGAAGCCCATTGAACAACAATATGGGCATTTTCCTCTCATGGGTCGGCTCGAGTCACACGTTTGGTTATTCCTTCGACCAAAATTGTTAAAATCCTTCGACACCACCAGTCTAGAGCATTAGTCTCGAGCAAATGCCATATCTACATATTTAGCAAATGATGTATAATAATAAAAATAGTCCCAACATGTGACATATACATGTATGGTGATGCCAAGTTTTTCGTCCCAACATGTGGCCTATACATGTGACATACACCCAAATCAATTATACATTGCCAAACATGTGATGTAACATAAATTTACCCCGCGCGAGGCACCAACCCTTTTCACCCTTGTGCACCTCCGCCGACGTGGATCTAAGCTAAAAATGCATGGGACATCGCCACCAATAAGGAGGAGCGCGCGCTGCCACCGTCACCTGCGGAAGATGAGTCACCATCACCATTTGCACAGTTTCCCTGCCATATTTTACATCATCTTGTGCGGCAGTCGTGCCCTATTTTGCATCATCTGGTAAACCAAAAAGTACATGTACCCTATATTTCAGTTTTTAGATGCCCTATTATACATCATCTGTTAGAGATGCTCTTATTCATTTGGTCCAAAAATAACAAGAAAAGAAACATGTGGGTTAGCGCCAAAGTTTTTTTAAGAGGTGTGTCCACCCTCCAATTTATTCTTGGGTCCGCCACTGCCTGGCGGCTATAAATAGTTAAATACCGAGCCACACGCCTGAAATTCACCATCGTGGTTACACGACACATATAAGCCGCCAAAAATATCTAAGGGTGAGGAGTAGGAAATATGAGTTAGGGTTTATTTTATGGTCACTTTGAGCGTACGACCACAATTAATCAAAGGCCCATAGTGGGTCATTGGTTGTTGGAAAAACCCACGGCTGAACCAAGAAACATGCCCAACCGAAGGCCACATCACGCACACGCATATCGCATAAGCCATGAGGAAGGGTGCGCAGATGAAAACTACTTTTTATATTGTATGAATTTTATATCTCATCCAAAATATTAATAAATAATAAAAAAAAATATTTGAAGAAACACACACATATAAACAAATATATAAAAAATGGCAAGGTTGACTATAAATCTTCTGAGATATTTTCTCCGGCTAGGTTTACTATAAATCTTCCGTGATAATTTATTTTTCTGAGCTGCATCTTGTTTGTTCAAGTCGGATCTTGGACTTTCTGGATCAATCACTATGCCATGTTTGTGTATGAAGAATCCTAAGAAATTTTCCGGCTGCACACCGGATGCACGCTTCAATGATTCAACTTGAGCCTGTACCATCTCATCCTTTCGAAGTTCGAGTACATCTCCAAGAAGACCATTGAATATCAGCTTCATTGCTCTCATATGTGGCGCCATCATTCTTCAGCCCTAAGTTCATCGCTATCCACTCAAAGAAACCAACAAAATCGTAGCATCGAAACTTTGTCTTGGCCGAATCTTTTTCGAGCATGAATTTTTTTTTAAATGTTCCACCTAAATATATTGAAAAAAGGGGCAAATCCCAGATAGTTTACAGCAGAGTGATAGAGAGGCAGAGAGAGGGAGTCACACTAGGAGAGGAGGAGGAGGAGGGTTTTAGGCACCGCCTAGGCACACATGCCAGGCATCTACACCGGGGTGTTGCGGAGCAGGGAACCGCCCACTCCACAGGGCTGCATCATCCCGACACATGCTAATGAACAACTTGCAAATATTAATGTGTCTAGTGCAAGAGTAGCTTCCCCATGGTTCGCTGATTATGCTAATTTTATTGTTGGGAAAGTTATGCCATCACATTTTACATATCAACAAAGAAATAAATTCTTTTATGATCTTCGACATTATTTTTGGGATGATTTTTTTTATAAAAAGGGAGTTGATGGTATTATTAGATGTTGTGTGCCCGAGTTTGAGCAGCAGGGCATCATAAAAAAGACTTCCATAATAGTTCTTATGGAGGCCATCACGCGGGAGACCGCACAACAACAAAGGTATTGCAATCTGGTTTTTATTGGCTTACTTTATTTAAAGATTATGTTGCATATGTTAAATCTTGTGATAAATGTCAACGCGTTGGTAACATTGGTAAGAGAAATGAAATGCATATGAATTATACTTACCTCTTGAACCATTTGATGTTTGGGGATTTGAATTTATGGGGCCATTTGCTGCCAACAAGTCGCAGTATACTCACATTTTTCTTGCTATGGATTATGTTACTAAGTGGGCGTAAGAAATTCCAACAAAGAGTGCTGACCATGCTACGTCAATGAAGATGTTCAAGGACATCATTCTTCCCAGGTTTGGAGTACCTAGATTCTTAATTATTGATGGTGGTCACTTTATTCATCAAGTTTTTAGAAAAACATTGGCTAAATATGGTGTTAATCATAGAGTAGCATCTCCATATCACCAACAAACTAGTGGTCAAGTTGAATTGAGTAATAAGAAATTGAAACTCATATTGGAGAAGACAGTTAACAAGTCTTTGTCTGATTGGCCATCTAAAATCAATGAAGCTTTGTGGGCTTATAGAACTGCTTTTAAAAATCCTATGAGAATGTCTCCTTATAGAATGGTTTATGGAAAAGATTGTCATTTACCTGTAGAATTAGAACACAAAGCTAGGTGGGTCATTAAGGAACTTAACTTTGATTTTAAAACTGCGGGAGAGAAGAGAATCCTAGACATAAAATTGCTAGATGAATGGAGAAATGAAGCTTATGAAAGTACGAGATTGTTTAAAGAGAAGGTTAAAATTTGGCATGATAGAAGGATAAATAAAAAAAGAATTTAAAGTAGGGGACCAAGTGTTATTGTTCAACTCCCGTTTCAAGTTCTCTGCAGGTAAACTAGCATCGAGATGGTGAGGTCTATTGGTTGTGGAGGAGGTGTATCGCTCCAGAGCCATCTGTCTCCATGTATATTACAAGGGTAAGCCTCATGTTGTTAATGGACTCTTAAACATTATATTGTAGGAGAACACTTCATAGGAAATGTGGAGGAGTTACACCTCCGGACTCCGGAAGACATCATCGCCGAAAATTTCCTTCTACTAGACACCGGAAACCAATAAAAGTCGAAATCTGGTACGTAGTGATATCTCATAATCTGTTAATAAGGAAGATTCGTGAAAGATTTGGGCGCAATGGAGCCACGAGGTACGAAAGAGTATAGGTGGCGCGGCCCAAACTTCTGGCCGCGCCACCCCTACTCATTTGCGCCTCAAACTCCATTTTTGCCCCGTTTTTGACTCAAACTCTTTGTTCAATATATACCCCCTCCACCGATCTAATCTTGCATCGAGTCTTTTCGAATGAAACTTGTTTTTCTTGTCCAGGACTTTTAGCTTTTTGATCATGTCGAGCTCTGGATCCGGTCTCGGAGGTGAAGGCTCCAAGGAGATGGGGTGGTGAACCGCTACCTCAGCTCCGTGGTGGATCTGCTGAAGACCTTGACTTTCAAGGAGGGTGTGCTTCTCATGGAGGAGGTGAAGGTGCCGAAGACCTAGGGCGCCATGGAAGAAAGGTTGAATATCCTGGAGGACACTGTCTTCAGGTATGGTACTGTGATCGAGCATAGTCTTGATGCTCATCATCTGATGAACATCGAGATGGAGAAGAAGGTTAAAGCCTATGAAGCTAGGATCAAGGACATGGATGAGAAGGTTGAAGCCTATGAAGCTAGGATCAATGACATGGAGGAGAAGATTTTCCACATCCTCACACAACTGGATAGGTTCCAAGCCCTCATGTGGGATGTGGAGAACCAGAATTGTGAGTATGAGGATCGCTTCAACAAGATCGCCCAAGCTGCCTCCACCAAGGTCAACGATCCACCTACATCCTTCTACAATGGGAGGCCTTACCCTTGGAAGCTCAAGGAGTGGGACGCCCATTATGAGAAGGAGGGCGCCAAGAAGGACGACACCACTTCAACAAACAAAGCTTGGGGGAGTTATATTAAGTCTTTATGCTTTTTAGTTTATCATATCATTTTAGTTCATCATCTTAGTTCATTTTTTGCTTTCATCTAGTAGTATGAAGTCTCTTATAGTTTAGATAGCTCCTAGAGCATATCATATATCTTTGGTCAAGTGGTTTTTAATGAAATTGGAAGTATGGTGCCATCCATGATTCTTTTGTATGGAGATTTATGGGTAACACTCATGCATATGTGTTCCTCAAATTTAGAAATTTCAATCACATCTTATCTTGAGCTTAATTAACTTGAACATATTTGAGAAGCATTGAATTTTTTAAGTATGGATTGCAACAAAGGAAAGATCCATTCAAGCAATACTAAACATTATAAGAAAAATAAAAATACACTACTAGGAAATGCCCTATTGCCGGCGCACCTAAACTGGCTACTGCCGGCGCACCAGACCCCGCCGGTGCGAACGGGCCGGTGATAACTGGCTACTGCCGGTGCACCAGCGTGTGCGCCGGCGGTAGGTCAAATACTGCCGACGCACCAGCCCAGTTCGCCGGCAACTGCCTATTTCCACTGGCGCACGAGCCGCTGCGCCGGCAGTAGGGCTGCCAGCACTGGCGCGCTCCATGTGCGCCGGCAGTAGGGCATTGAAGTGCACCGTCAGTACTTTTCGAGAATACAATGTTTATTGCTTTTTTCCAGCGTATTACAATGCGTATTTGCATATTTATACAACAGTATATAATTACAAAGCAGTTCATATTTATACAATAGTACATGCAATATGAGAAGCACATAGAGAGTCAAGTCTCATTTCAGTATCAATACACAAATACGCAAGTCTCGTTTCGAAATATTGATTCATACAACACATATAAAACACCGAAGGACGAAGTTTCACAAAGTTAGAAGTCTCGGTACATAGTCGTCACCATTGTCATCATACACCTCACAATGTAGCTACTAACCTAAACTACAATCACATAGAACATGACCATGGTCACGATGAGCATCATCACGAAGGCCATGATCTTCATCCGGTTCCTCCTCATGTCTCTCATCTCTCCCGCTAGATAACGCGCGTATCTTCCTTCCGCCTCCACCCTAGTGGGGTATCCCTTGTAGCTGTTGCCCCTGAAGCGGTGCACCTGTCTCCGACAGTCCTCCCAGTCGTCGTAGACTCCAGGAACCCTTCCCTTGTACACGACATATGTCGTCGGCATCTCTATGCACAAGACAAATAAAACGTTAGTACCAATGCAGTTAACAAGTGTCAACTCAAATAAGAGACAAGTTGTGTGAACTAAATAGCATGTGCCTCATACTTTGTTGGTCGAAATAAATATGAACATTCAGGGATGGGGTCAGCGAAGCCAAGTAGGATGCACAATAGATTGATATTTGTGCCATCACAACAGGTTCACTGGCCCCACCCCAGAGTGTACAAGTGACCAAACATTCTAATCATCGGCCAATGCAATCAACAAGTGCCAACTCAAATAAAAGACAAGTAGTACGGAGTAAATAGCGTGCCTCATACTTTGTCGATCGAAACAAATATTAACATCCAGGGATGGAGTCAGTGAGGCTAGGTAGGATGCACAATAGATTGATATTTGTGGCCATCACACCAAGACTCACTGGCTCCACCCCGAGTGTACGAGTGACCGAACATTCTAATCATCGGCGAACTCCAAATACGAGGCAAGTAAGGGGTCGAGTAAATGCAAATAATGATTAAGGTAAACACGCCATAATCTAGAAATATATAGCAAAGTAAATGTAATTACAGAAGCAGGTTCACATGCACATCCATACAACTAAATAAAAGCGACAAGTCGATCAGGCTGGAATATATATCAATTACACTACGGAAGTTCATGGACATATCGTTCAAGCTTAATCAAAAGAGTTGCCGTTGTAGGATCAGGTCGTAGGCTTAGGGGGGATGGACGGCAGCCCTTCAGCGTGTTGAATGGCCTCTCATCACGCGACATCTCCAAGCGGAGTTCTATCTCATCATTAGGTGGTAGACCGAGGCCGTAGAAGAACGCGCCAGACCTATTGTTGACATCGTGCAAGATTATCGTGCAAATCAACTGCTGGATGCGACCCCAGTTGCTTCTCAGCTCTCTATCGTTGACATCTGCCATGTTTGCAAACCTGTTTCTGAGACTCTCTGGCAGCAACATGTCATATGCGTACTTTATGTACTCCTGCATCTGAAGGATGGCGTACCACGCGTCCATCCCATTGTCCTCCGCCGACTGCTTGAGGCAGGGGAAGTTGGTGGTGTGGGTTAAGGCCAGCCTCCTCGTACTTTCCTCTGTACTTTGAGGGGGGCTGTCTTGGAGGCGAAGCCTGTGAGAGCATCATTGAGAACGGACTTGATGTGGCTGTAGTCTTTCTTGTTGTCCCTGCCCGAGTCGAGATAGATTACATGTGAGTGTTGCGGGTGCACGACGATGAGGGTGCAGAACTTGTCTATGCGGAAAACACACGGATTAACCTTTGCAAATGCAAATAGAGATATAGGATAGAACGGTAATGGGGACTAGCGAGTGATTACTTACTCGGGGAAGTAAGGGATGAGAATGCCGCTCTTTTTAATGTTCACCAGCATATAGAAGGGGTCCATTATCGCGATGCCCGGCGTCCCCTCCTTAACGATCTGGGAAGACAGGCTAAGAACAACTAGCCGAACCACTGAAAAGTGGAGCATTCTCATGCGAAAGAAGTCGAAGATGTCATTGAACCTGATGAAGCACAAGTCCGCGGGGTACTTTTCGACGAAGTTCATGCCAGTTGGCACCTTCGCCACGAACAAAGGGTAACCAGGTTCTTTTGCATTGAGAAGCTGCTTCTCCACATACTGGACAGAGTTATGCAAGCTCCTCATATTCGGGGTGAGTACCTTGAGGACATGCTCCGGCAGCATCGGTTCACCAATCCAATGCTTAGGCCGCCAATTGTTTGTCAACTTGTCATGGTGTCGGACCATGTCCTTGGATTTGGCCGCCTCCTTGGCTTGGGCGTCCTTCTTCGCTGGCCTCTTCCGCTTCTTGGGATGTGTTGTACCACCATCCATCGTCGTAGTGGCCGTAGCACGGAGTGTGTTTGGGCTCAGCATGTTTTTGGCGGCGGTGGCGGCCTCCCCAGGCGTTTCCTCCTCAGCTGTTTCTTGAGAGTCGAACAGCTTCTTGGAGCACGGATATTTCGTGGTCGCCACGTTCGGATCCACCGGGGAAACTTGTGAAGATGTAGGAATGTCCCATTGGAAGTCGTCACGTTCGTACACCTCGACATCTGGCGCCGCTAGCTGTTTCGGTGGGGCGGTGACCTCTAGCACCGCTGGCTGTTGTCGTGGGGCGCTGACCACCGATGCTGCTGGCTGTTGTGGTGGGGCGCTGACCACCGGCGCCGCTGGCTGTTCTGGTGGGGCGCTGACCACCGGCGCCGCTGGCTGTTCTGGTGGGGCGCTGACCACCGGCGCCGCTGGCTGTTGTGGAGGGATGATGGCGTGTATTTCACACGTTCGTTGGGCAACCCCAAGAGGAAGGTATGATGCGCACAGCAGCAAGTTTTCCCTCAGAAAGAAACCAAGGTTTATCGAACCAGGAGGAGCCAAGAAGCACGTTGAAGGTTGATGGCGGCGGGATGTAGTGCGGCGCAACACCGGGGATTCCGGCGCCAACGTGGAACCCGCACAACACAACCAAAGTACTTTGCCCCAACGAAACGGTGAGGTTGTCAATCTCACCGGCTTGCTGTAACAAAGGATTAACCGTATTGTGTGGAAGATGATTGTTTGCAGAGAAAATAGTAAAACAAGTATTGCAGCAGATTTGTATTTCAGTATTAAAGAATGGACCGGGGTCCACGGTTCACTAGAGGTGTCTCTCCCATAAGATAAAAGCATGTTGGGTGAACAAATTACGGTCGGGCAATTGACAAATAGAGAGAGCATAACAATGCACATACATGACATGATAAGTATAGTGAGATTTAATTGGGCATTACGACAAAGTACATAGACCGCCATCCAAGCTGCATCTATGCCTAAAAATTCCACCTTCAGAGTTATCCTCCGAACCCCTCCGGTATTAAGTTGCTAACAACGGACAATTGCATTAAGTATGGTGCGTAATGTAATCAACAACTACATCCTCGGACATAGCGCCAATGTTTTATCCCTAGTGGCAACAAGCACAACACAACCTTAGAACTTTACGTCACTTGTCCCAGGTGTCAATGCAGGCATGAACCCACTATAGAGCATAAATACTCCCTCTTGGAGTTAAAAGCAAAAACTTGGCCAGAGCCTCTACTAGTAACGGAGAGCATGCAAGAACATAAACAACACATATGTAATAACTTGATAATTAACATGACATGGTATTCTCTATCCATCGGATCCCGACAAACACAACATATAGAATTACAGATAGATGATCTTGATCATGTTAGGCAGCTCACAAGATCCAACAATGAAGCACAATGAGGAGAAGACAACCATCTAGCTACCGCTATGGACCCATAGTCCAGGGGTGAACTACTCACTCATCACTCCGGAGGCGACCATGGCGGTGTAGAGTCCTCCGGGAGATGAATCCCCTCTCCGGCAGGGTGCCGGAGGAGATCTCCGAGAATCCCCCGAGATGGGATCGGCGGCGGCGGCGTCTCGGTAAGGTTTTCCGTATCGTGGTTTTTCGCATCAGGGGTTTCGCGACGGAGGCTTTAAGTAGGCGGAAGGGCAGAGTCGGGCGCTGACGAGGGGCCCACACCATAGGGCGGCGCGGGCCCCCTTGGCCGCGCCGCCATGTGGTGTCGCCACCTCGTGGCCCCACTTCGTATGCTCTTCGGTCTTCTGGAAGCTCCGTGGAAAAATAGCCCCCTGGGTCTTCGTTTCGTCCAATTCCGAGAATATTTCGTTACTAGGATTTCTGAAACCAAAAACAGCAGAAAACGAGCAACTGGCACTTCGGCATCTTGTTAATAGGTTAGTTCCAGAAAATGCACGAATATGACATAAAGTGTGCATAAAACATGTAGGTATCATCAATAATATGGCATAGAACATAAGAAATTATCGATACGTCGGAGACGTATCAAGCATCCCCAAGCTTAGTTCCGCTCGTCCCGAGCAGGTAAAACGATAACAAAGATAATTTCTGAAGTGATATGCCATCATAACCTTGATCATACTATTTGTAAACATATGTAGTGGATGCAGCGATCAAAACAATGGTGATGACATGAGTAAACAAGTGAATCATAAAACAAAGACTTTTCATGAATAGTACTTCAAGACAAGCATTAATAAGTCTTGCATAAGAGTTGACTCATAAAGCAATAAATCAAAGTAAAGGTATTGAAGCAACACAAAGGAAGATTAAGTTTCAGCGGTTGCTTTCAACTTGTAACATGTATATCTCATGGATAATAGTCAACATAGAGTAATATAACAAGTACAATATGCAAGTATGTAGGAATCAATGCACAGTTCACACAAGTGTTTGCTTCTTGAGGTGGAGAGAGATAGGTGAACTGACTCAACATAAAAGTAAAAAGAGTGGTCCTTCAAAGAGGAAAGCATCGATTGCTATATTTGTGCTAGAGCTTTTATTTTGAAAACATGAAACAATTTTGTCAACGGTAGTAATAAAGCATATGAGTTATGTACATTATATCTTACAAGTTGCAAGTCTCATGCATAGTATACTAATAGTGCCCGCACCTTGTCCCAATTAACTTGGACTACCGGATCTTTGCAATGCACATGTTTTGACCAAGTGTCACAATGGGGTACCTCCATGCCGCTCTGTACAAAGGTCTAAGGAGAAAGCTCGCATTTTGGATTTCTCGCTTTTGATTATTCTCAACTTAGACATCCATACCGGGACAACATGGACAACAGATAATGGACTCCTCTTTAATGCATAAGCATGTGGCAACAATTATTATTCTCATATGAGATTGAGGATATATGTCCAACACTGAAACTTCCACCATGAATCATGGCTTTAGTTAGCGGCCCAAAGTTCTTCTCTAACAATATGCATGCTCCAACCATGAAGGTGGTAGATCTCTCTTGCTTCGGACAAGACGGACATGCATAGCAACTCACATGATATTCAACAAAGAATAGTTGATGGCGTCCCCGAAGCATGGTTATCGCACAACAAGCAACTTAATAAGAGATAAAGTGCATAAGTACATATTCAATACCACAATAGTTTTTAAGCTATTTGTCCCATGAGCTATATATTGCAAAGGTGAATGATGGAATTTTAAAGGTAGCACTCAAGCAATTTACTTTGGAATGGCGGATAAATACCATGTAGTAGGTAGGTATGGTGGACACAAATGGCATAGTGGTTGGCTCAAGTATTTTGGATGCATGAGAAGTATTCCCTCTCGATACAAGGTTTAGGCTAGCAAGGTTATTTGAAACAAACACAAGGATGAACGGTACAGCAAAACTCACATAAAAGACATATGGTAAACATTATAAGACTCCATACCGTCTTCCTTGTTGTTCAAAACTCAATACTAGATGTTATCTAGACTCTAGAGAAACCAAATATGCAAACCAAATTAGCAAGCTCTAAGTATTTCTTCATTAATGGGTGCAAAGTATATGATGCAAGAGCTTAAACATGAGCACAACAATTGCCAAGTATCAAATTATCCAAGACATTTTAGAGTTACTACATGTATCATTTTCCAATTCCAACCATATAACAATTTAACGAAGAAGAAACTTCGCCATGAATACTATGAGTAGAGCCTAAGGACATATTTGTCCATATGCTACAGCGGAGCGTGTCTCTCTCCCATAAAGTGAATGCTAGGATCCATTTTATTCAAACAAAACAAAAAACAAAAACAAACCGACGCTCCAAGTAAAGTACATAAGATGTGACGGAATAAAAATATAGTTTCGGGGGAGGAACTCGATAATGTTGTCGATGAAGAAGGGGATGCCTGGGCATCCCCAAGCTTAGACGCTTGAGTCTTCTTAGAATATGCAGGGGTGAACCACCGGGGCATCCCCAAGCTTAGAGCTTTCACTCTCCTTGATCATATTGCATCATACTCCTCTCTTGATCCTTGAAAACTTCCTCCACACCAAACTCGAAACAACTCATTAGAGGGTTAGTGCATAATAAAAATTCACATGTTCAGAGGTGACACAATCATTCTTAACACTTCTGGACATTGCATAAAGCTACTGGACATTAGTGGATCAAAGAAATTCATCTAACATAGCAAAAGAGGCAATGCGAAATAAAAGACAGAATCTGTCAAAACAGAACAGTCCGTAAAGATGGATTTTATTAGGCCACCAGACTTGCTCAAATGAAAATGCTCAAATTGAATGAAAGTTGCGTACATATCTGAGGATCATGCTCGTAAATTGGCTTAATTTTCTGAGCTACCTACAGGGAGATAGTCCCAGATTCGTGACAGCAAAGAAATCTGGAACTGCGCAGTAATCCAAATCTAGTACTTACTTTTCTATCAAAGACTTTACTTGGCACAACAAAACATAAAACTAAGATAAGGAGAGGTTGCTACAGTAGTAAACAACTTCCAAGACACAAATATAAAACAAAAATACTGTAGTAAAAACATGGGTTGTCTCCCATAAGCGCTTTTCTTTAACGCCTTTCAGCTAGGCGCAGAAAGTGTGACTCAAGTGTTATCAAAAGATGGAGCATTGATATCATAAGCTCCCCCATTTTCAGTGGTACCAGGGGCTTTGTCAATTTTAGGCCTATAATAATATTTCTTTGGTTTAGGCACTTTAGAGGCATACATAAACTTTTGCTCCTTTCCCACATAAGCTTTCTCTCTAAACTGTAAAGATGAAAAGGTTGAACCCAAGGTTCCCATAGCTTTTTCAAGTTCGCCAATCCTATTAATTTGATTATCATGGTCAACACAAGTTCCTAGGACACTAATTCTTTTATCAATTCCTCCTAAGGATTTATCAAGTTTATCAGTTTTAACAAGTAACATCTCCAACTTAGTTTCAACACTAAAATTTTTCTCTATGGTTTCCAATTTTTTCATAACATCCTCAAGGGAGGTTTCAATTTTAATTTCATTAACAGGTGGTGTTCCAAATAAACTCTCAATAATGCAACTAGCTTCTAAATCGGGAGCACCTAGGAAGTTACCTCCCGCGAGACAATCAAGAACATATCTATTCCAGCTAGAGATACCAACATAAAAATTCCTGAGTAGGATAGTGGTGGAGTGTTTCTTAGTGCACCTATTATGGGCATCACTAATTCTATACCAAGCATCTTTTAAACATTCTCCTCCTTGTTGCTTAAATGAACGAACTTCAACTTCAGGATTACTCATTTTAGCAGTAGTAAATAAAACAAACTAGATAAAGTAAATGCAAGTAAACTAATTTTTTTTGTGTTTTTGATATAGAGTGCAAGACAGTAATTAAAGTAAAACTAGCAACTAATTTTTTTGTGTTTTGATATAAGTGCAGCAAACAAAGTAGTAAATAAAATAAAGCAAGACAAAAACAAAGTAAAGAGATTGAGAAGTGGAGACTCCCCTTGCAGCGTGTCTTGATCTCCCCGCAACGGCGCCGAGAAAAGAGCTTGATGGCGTGTATTTCACACGTTCGTTGGGCAACCCCAAGAGGAAGGTATGATGCGCACAGCAGCAAGTTTTCCCTCGGAAAGAAACCAAGGTTTATCGAACCGGGAGGAGCCAAGAAGCACGTTGAAGGTTGATGGCGGCGGGATGTAGTGCGGCGCAACACCAGGGATTCCGGCGCCAACGTGGAACCCGCACAACACAACCAAAGTACTTTGCCCCAACGAAACAGTGAGGTTGTCAATCTCACCGGCTTGCTGTAACAAAGGATTAACCGTATTGTGTGGAAGATGATTGTTTGCAGAGAAAATAGTAAAACAAGTATTGCAGCAGATTTGTATTTCAGTATTAAAGAATGGACCGGGGTCCACAGTTCACTAGAGGTGTCTCTCCCATAAGATAAAAGCATGTTGGGTGAACAAATTACGAGTCGGGCAATTGACAAATAGAGAGAGCATAACAATGCACATACATGACATGATAAGTATAGTGAGATTTAATTGGACATTACGACAAAGTACATAGACCGCCATCCAACCGCATCTATGCCTAAAAAGTCCACCTTCGGGTTATCATCCGAACCCCTCCGGTATTAAGTTGCTAACAACGGACAATTGCATTAAGTATGGTGCGTAATGTAATCAACAACTACATCCTCGGACATAGCGCCAATGTTTTATCCCTAGTGGCAACAGCACAACACAACCTTAGAACTTTCATCACATCGTCCCGGTGCCAATGCAGGCATGAACCCACTATCGAGCATAAATACTCCCTCTTGGAGTTAAAAGCAAAAACTTGGCCGAGCCTCTACTAGTAACGGAGAGCATGCAAGATCATAAACAACACATATGTAATAACTTGATAATTAACATGACATGGTATTCTCTATCCATCGGATCCCGACAAACACAACATATAGAATTACGGATAGATGATCTTGATCATGTTAGGCAGCTCACAAGATCCAACAATGAAGCACAATGAGGAGAAGACAACCATCTAGCTACTGCTATGGACCCATAGTCCAGGGGTGAACTACTCACTCATCACTCCGGAGGCGACCATGGCGGTGTAGAGTCCTCCGGGAGATGAATCCCCTCTCCGGCGAGGGTGCCGGAGGAGATCTCCGGAATCCCCGAGATGGGATCGGCGGCGGCGGCGTCTCGGTAAGGTTTTCCGTATCGTGGTTTTTCGCATCGGGGGTTTCGCGACGGAGGCTTTAAGTAGGCGGAAGGGCGAGTCGGGGGCCGACGAGGGGCCCACACCATAGGGCGGCGCGGGCCCCCCTTGGCCGCGCCGCCATGTGGTGTCGCCACCTCGTGGCCCCACTTCGTATGCTCTTCGCTCTTCTGGAAGCTCCGTGGAAAAATAGGCCCCTGGGTCTTCGTTTCGTCCAATTCCGAGAATATTTTGTTACTAGGATTTCTGAAACCAAAAACAGCAGAAAACAGGAACTGGCACTTCGGCATCTTGTTAATAGGTTAGTTCCAAAAAATGCACGAATATGACATAAAGTGTGCATAAAACATGTAGGTATCATCAATAATATGGCATAGAACATAAGAAATTATCGATACGTCGGAGACGTATCAAGGGACGCTGACCTGTGGCGCCGCAAGGTGCTTTCCTTTGCTTGTCGTCGACCCCGAGTAGGTGTTGATCCTAATTAGGGTCTTCGGCCATAGCAGTACCCAACCCTTTAGTGAGGCCAGATTCAACGGGCTATCGTCATCGGCACCATGCGGTTGATTAGGAGGAAACAAATCCTCATAGCCCGGTAACGCTCGATCCACTTCAACCCGGTAAACGTCATCGTCCATATCTCGTGTGTCCCACTTCTTACCCAGAGGGCGAAGGATGGACCCCCTCGCGACGTCTTTGAGTTCGTCGTTCACTTTCATCAGGAAGGTGCATGGCGTTGAGAGCGCCTGCGTGAACATGTGTACGGCGTTAGAGAGAGGGCAAGGATGACGAAACTAATATATTAACTTGATGTACACTAGCTTAATTACCGTGAGGGCATTGAACTCAGGTAATGTCGACGGGCCGACACATGCGGCGGCGGGCGTGCAAGTGACGAAGGGGCTGCTACCCGGCATGACCGGTGAATCCCTAGCACCTGTGACATTGCCGGCGGCCGGAGGAGTCTCCATTATAACATCGGCATTGCCGGCGGCCGGCGGCGCCATCGAGTTGCTGCCGCCAAAGCTAACTACTTGCATTTGTGGGGGGGGGGGCTTGTTTGCCACCCTCATACCACGCGACGACGGCATTGAAATCAACTTGGAGTGAAGCGGCGACTTCAGCTGTGATATCAGGTACGAGTGAAGCTTTTAGTTGTGGTACCAGTTGCGGTACCAAACCATCTTGGACTTGGGCTAGGATTGAGTCCCTCATTTCCTCCGCCTCCCGCTGCTTCCTCTCATTGCGCGCATTTTTATCAGCCGTAGACGACAAGCTGTAGTGACCATACTTGTGGCCTATACCGGCGCCAGCCACACGGCCTCTATGTGTCCTTATCGTAGGTGAATGCTCATTAACGATGTTTAGCGCCCGTATGAGAGGCTTGTCCCAGGCTACCCTGCCCGTCGACGCCTGGGACAAGGATCCTTCGTCACATTGAGAAAGTCTTTGTCTTTCTTCTTCCTGCGGAAGAAACGTGAACCATTTATAAATGTTGCTACTATTATATTAACGATAGTTGATCTAATTAGACCGGTAAATTGCTTACCAGTTTTTTCTCCAACGTCAGGACCTTCTCGTCGTTCGTGAACCAAATTATGTCGGTTACCACCTTGGGGTCCATGACAAGTTCCCCGGTTAGTTTCTTCTCATGGTACCGGGACCTGATAAATTTTCTTTCAAGTGGGTCCTTGCACTTGAGCCAGGGGTTCTCAATGCCGGCATTTATATACGCCTCGTCCTCCTTCACCCAATAGGGCTCCTTTCCCTCGTACCCACGGCTCCCAAGGTTGTGGTTGCCGATGTTAAGCTCCCGCATTTCCTTCCCCCACAACTTGAGATTCTTGGTCGCTTGTAGCTCTTCATTGGCTAGAAAAGCATCAAAGTCCGCTTGCGTAATGATACGCGTACATCACACGTCCGTTGGGAACCCCAAGAGGAAGGTGTGATGAGTACGGCGGTAAGTTTTCCCTCAGAAAGAAACCAAGGTTTATCGAACCAGGAGGAGCCAAGAAGCACGTTGAAGGTTGATGGCGGCGGGATGTAGTGCGGCGCAACACCAGGGAATCCGGCGCCAACGTGGAACCCGCACAACACAACCAAAGTACTTTGCCCCAACGAAACAAGTGAGGTTGTCAATCTCACCGGCTTGCTGTAACAAAGGATTAGATGTATAGTGTGGATGATGATTGTTTGCGTAGAAAACGATAGAACAAGTATTGCGAGTAGATTGTATTCGATGTAAAAGAATGGACCGGGTCCACAGTTCACTAGAGGTGTCTCTCCCATAAGATAAATAGCATGTTGGGTGAACAAATTATAGTCGGGCAATTGACAAATAAAGAGAGCATAACAATGCACATACATGATCATGATGAATATTGTGAGATTTAATTGGGCATTACGACAAAGTACATAGACCGCTATCCAGAGCATGCATCTATGCCTAAAAAGTCCACCTTCAGTGTTATCATCCGAACCCCTTCCAGTATTAAGTTGCAAAACAACGGACAATTGCATTAAGTATGGTGCGTAATGTAATCAATAACTACATCCTTGGACATAGCATCAATGTTTTATCCCTAGTGGCAACAAGCACATCCACAACCTTAGAACTTTCGTCACATCGTCCCGATTTAATGGAGGCATGAACCCACTATCGAGCATAAATACTCCCTCTTGGAGTTAAGAGTAAAAACTTGGCCAGAGCCTCTACTAATAACGGAGAGCATGCAAGATCATAAACAACACATAGGTAATAGATTGATAATCAACATAACATAGTATTCTCTATCCATCGGATCCCGACAAACACAACATATAGAATTACAGATAGATGATCTTGATCATGTTAGGCAGCTCACAAGATCCGACAATGAAGCACATGAGGAGAAGACAACCATCTAGCTACTGCTATGGACCCATAGTCCAGGGGTGAACTACTCACTCATCACTCCGGAGGCGACCATGGCGGTGAAGAGTCCTCCGGGAGATGATTCCCTCTCCGGCAGGGTGCCGGAGGTGATCTCCGAGAATCCCCCGAGATGGGATTGGCGGCGGCGTCTCAGTAAGGTTTTCCGTATCGTGGCTCTCGGTACTGGGGGTTTCGCGACGAAGGCTTTAAGTAGGCGGAAGGGCAACGCGGGGGGGCCACACGAGGGCCCCACACGCCAGGCCGGCGCGGCCAGGGGCCAGGCCGTGCCGCCCTGTTGTATCGGCGCCTCGTGGCCCCACTTCCTTTCCCCTTCGGTCTTCTGGAAGCTTCGTGCAAAAATAGGACCCTGGGCGTTGATTTCGTCCAATTCCGAGAATATTTCCATTGTAGGATTTCGAAACCAAAAACAGCAGTAAAACAAGAATCGGCTCTTCGGCATCTCGTTAATAGGTTAGTGCCGGAAAATGCATAAATACGACATATAATGTGTATAAAACATGTAGATATCATCAATAATGTGGCATGGAACATAAGAAATTATCGATACGTCGGAGACGTATCAGCATCCCCAAGCTTAGTTCTCGCTCGTCCCGAGCAGTGAACGATAACAAAGATAATTTCCGGAGTGACATGCCATCATAACCTTGATCATACTATTGTAAACATATGTAATGAATGCAGCGATCAAAACAATGGTAATGACATGAGTAAACAAATGAATCATAAAGCAAAGACTTTTCATGAATAGTACTTAAAGACAAGCATCAATAAGTCTTGCATAAGAGTTAACTCATAAAGCAATAAATCAAAGTAAAGGTATTGAAGCAACACAAAGGAAGATTAAGTTTCAGCGGTTGCTTTCAACTTGTAACATGTGTATCTCATGGATATTGTCAACATAGAGTAATATAACAAGTGCAATATGCAAGTATGTAGGAATCAATGCACAGTTCACACAAGTGTTTGCTTCTTGAGGTGGAGAGAAATAGGTGAACTGACTCAACATAAAAAGTAAAAAGAAAGGTCCTTCGCAGAGGAAAGCATCGATTGCTATATTTGTGCTAGAGCTTTTATTTTGAAAACAAGAAACAATTTTGTCAACGGTAGTAATAAAGCATATGTATCATGTAAATTATATCTTACAAGTTGCAAGCCTCATGCATAGTATACTAATAGTGCCCGCACCTTGTCCTAATTAGCTTGGACTATCGGGATCATCGCAATACACATGTTTTAACCAAGTGTCACAAAGGGGTACTTCCATGCCGCCTGTACAAAGGTCTAAGGAGAAAGCTCGCATTTTGGATTTCTCGCTTTTGATTATTCTCAACTTAGACATCCATACCGGGACAACATGGACAACGGATAATGGACTCCTCTTTAATGCATAAGCATGTAGCAACAATTAGTGTTCTCATATGAGATTGAGGATATATGTCCAAAACTGAAACTTCCACCATGATTCATGGCTTTAGTTAGCGGCCCAATGTTCTTCTCTAACAATATGCATGCTTTAACCATTAAAGTGGTAGATCTCCCTTACTTCGTACAAGACGGACATGCATAGCAACTCACATGATATTCAACAAAGAGTAGTTGATGGCGTCCCTGAAGCATGGTTATCGCACAACAAGCAACTTAATAAGAGATAAAGTGCATAAGTACATATTCAATACCACAATAGTTTTTAAGCTATTTGTCCCATGAGCTATATATTGCAAAGGTAGAGAATGGAAATTTTAAAGGTAGCACTCAAGCAATTTACTTTGGAATGGCGGAGAAATACCATGTAGTAGGTAGGTATGGTGGACACAAATGGCATAGTGGTTGGCTCAAGGATTTTGGATGCATGAGAAGTATTCCCTCTCGATACAAGGTTTAGGCTAGCAAAGTTATTTGAAACAAGGGATTTCTATTTTCGTGCCCTCGGGTCCTTAGTTGTACTCAGTTTTCCCCAGCTCCTTAGTTTTTCCTCAGTTTTCCCCAACTTCTTGTCTATAACCCGCGAGAAGAGCTCTGGACGGAAGGAATCCCGTTTAGTTGACGTTGGTTGGTGCCGGCAAGTGGGGCCGCTGTTGGTGCCCCGCAGAGGGACACGTCTCCACTTATCCAGCATCATCGTGGGACCCACAACTTGTCCACGTGAGAGCGCCGGACCCACAGCTTACCCGTGTGACCGTTGCAAAATGGGAGCCCGAGCTAGCCCCGCGCCCATGCCCGTGCCATTGCTTCCCCTTTCTTTCTCCGCGCCCCATTGTTCTTCTTCTCCGCCGGCGGCAGCCCTTCTCCGGCACGCGGGTGATGTCTAGTTTCTCTTCGACCTCCCGTTCTTCATGGCCGCAAGTATGGACCCGTGCCTTTGACAAGATGCCCCGACCGCCCACGCCAGAGCCTCCGAAGCGGTCGATCCGTAAGACGGACGAGAACGGCAACCGTGGACGTGAGTTCGTTGCATGCGAGAGCTTGCCATATAGAGAGGGGGATAAGGTTAGATCTCGCTCCAATTTCTCTCGTTTTCTCTCGATTTTCTTGTTATTCCCTCGAATTTGGGATTTAGGGTTCACGTTGTTGTTTTCAGATCATGAAGAAATGCAGGCATTTCGAGTGGATCGATGTGTACGTTCAGAGGCTTCAATTGCAGGAATCAATTGGTGCTATTGGGGAGCGCAATTTGGGAGCGGGGGACTTGCTGTAGAGAATGCGGCGGAGAGAGGAGCCGTTCCAATTAGGGACCTTCCGATTATGCCTAATGCTCCCAATGCAGAACTGGTGGAAGTGAAGGGAGAACTGAAGAAAATGAACAAGCAGTTAAGGCAGCTGATCGAGTTGAAGAAGCAAGCTAATCTGATGGCTGGTTGTTTTTTTGTTGTATAATTACGATCGGATTCTTATCATTGCTCACCAGGCGCTAGAAGTTGTTACAAGGGATACCTAGTTACAAATCCATTATTCAGTTGGGATGTACTTGTAGTTGTTTTCAAAGTTAGTGTGTGCATTCACCGAAATTACCAAACTATATTCCCTAAAAGAAAAGGACAGCTAAAGATAGTTGATAATTGTTAGAGGGGTGACAAATAATGCAATCGCCGAAATTCGCAAAAATGTATGCCTCATGTTTATAACAAATTTATACCACTTTTAGGCCGTTTCAAAATACCAATACTATATCCCAAACTATATTCCCTAAAAGAAAAGGACAGCTCAAGATAGTTGATAATTGTTAGAGGGGTGACAAATAATGCAATCCCCGAAATCCGCAAATATGTATGCCTCATGTTTATACCAAAATTATACCACTTTTAGGCCTTTCCAAAATACCAATACCATATCCCAAACTATATTCCCTAAAAGAAAAGGACAGCTAAAGATAGTTGATAATTGTTAGAGGGGTGACAAATAATGCAATCACCGAAATCCGCAAATATGTATGCCTCATGTTTATAACAAAATTATACCACTTTTAGGCCGTTTCAAAATGGGATCCCTTTCAAAATAGGGTCCCTTCAAAATACCAATACAATATCCCAAACTATATTCCCTAAAAGAAAAGGACAGCTAAAGATAGTTGATAATTGTTAGAGGGGTGACAAATAATGCAATCGCCGAAATCTGCAAAAATGTATGCCTCATGTTTATAACAAAATTATACCACTTTTAGGCCGTTTCAAAATGCCAATACTATATCCCAAACTATATTCCCTAAAAGAAAAGGACAGCTCAAGATAGTTGATAATTGTTAGAGGGCCGACAAATAATGCAATCACCGAAATCCGCAAATATGTATGCCTCATGTTTATACCAATACTATATATTAAGTGGCAAACTCGTCATTGCATTCTCCACCGACGAGAGAGAGAGAGAGATGGGTGGCCACGAAGAGAGAGAGAGAGACAGAGGTTGCCACGAAGAGACGGATAGGGGTATACCGCCCGTTAGATCGCTGGATCAACGGTTCGTGGAGTCGATCCGTGTGACAACGGCTCAACCAATCAGGATAAGTTTGGGCTTCTCGGAGCATTTGTGACAAGTACTTGAGGGCAAAACTGAGTAGTACTAAGAATCCAAGGGCACATAAATAGTAAATAGACTAAGGGATTCAAACAAAAGAATTACAAAATGAAAAATGTGTGTTTTGTACAATATAATTCATATTGGGCTACATCAAATTATTTGCAATTCAAATATACATGAGTGTGACAATTATGGCATCATTTAGACAAACTATGTTTTGGGAAAGATGTTTTGCAAAGGGGTTTGGGTGGAAAACCATGCATCTTCATAGCTACACTAGTGATTCCGAGAAGTGGCAATTTGTGGTAAAACTTGATTTATATATGTTTGTTAAGGTTTTCTAGGTGGCAGGTTGCGTAGGAAGACTCCATGAGTAGTTGCCACTATGTTTTTATTTTTTTGGATTTTTTTGCGCATGAAATGACTCAATTAGCTATGTTAATCTCATTTGTTGACTCTCTCGTTGACCAGCTACTTGAGGGTAAAACCGAGTATATTGCACTTGCTCGGTCTAAGTCCTCGAGGGGAAAACTGAGTACGTATAAAATTTCTGTATAAGGCCCGAGGTTATAACCGAGTACACCAAACGTCCCGGGGTTAGACTCGGGTAGCGGTGCACGCCGCAGCCGTGCATAGCGGACGCGTGTTGCCGTGCATAGCGGACGCGTGTTGCGGTACACGCCACCTTCGTCTTTATAGAGCCCCTCTTTCTCTCCCTCGACGCACGTTCTCACCGGCTCACCGCAACCGCCTCTCCTGTCCCATCATCTTCTCCACAACCGAAGAAAAAACCCCGAAGAAAACCGCCGGCGATGGAGAAGAATGAGATGCCCATTGTCGGCACATCGGCCGCCGCCCCGTCCGGGCCCCTCGTCGCTGCTTCCATCGTAGCAGCCGGCGCATCGGCCGCCGCCCCGTCCCGGCCCCTGTCGCTGCTTCCAACGTAGCAGCCGGCGCATCGGCCGCCGCCCCCGTCCAGGCCCCTGTCGCTGCTTCCAACGTAGCAGCCGGCGCATCGGCCGCCGCCCCCGTCCAGGCCCCCGTCGCTGCTTCCAACGTAGCAGCCGGCGCATCGGCCGCCGCCACCGTCCGGTCCCCCGTCGATTGGGACCCGTACGAACCAGAGTGCAGTACGACGCGCCGGAGAACCCCTACGACACCACCATCGTCGACAACGAGCCGGAGGTAACCCTTTGTTCCCTAGTTCTTATCTCATTTCAATCATTTTGTGTTAGATCTACCGTTATTACGGTTCGTCTGTTCCTAGTTCAATCCTTTTTTGTTAGATCTTGCGTTATTACTGTTCGTCTGTTCCTAGTTCGATCCTTTTGTGTTAGATCTTGCGTTATTAGTGTTTGTGATTTGCTTTTGTTTAAGATTTGTGCCGATGATGATGAATATTTGGGCATAAATTGATTCAGTGTTTGGTCAGTAAACAATTGGTGTGTACAAATTTGTTGTGCATGATCTTTGGTTTGTCGACTCAAATCCTGGATATAAGTGTGTCCAATGTAACCGAGGCTACCTCTTTTTTCGAGCCCATATTATCATGCATGATTTTTTGTTCACTCTCTGTTCCATCATCGTTGCAATTGACTCCGTGTTTTTTGCACGATCTTTGGTGCTACGTGACAGAGTGCAGAGCAGCGACGTCGACAGCGACGACGAGTCCTTCCACACCAAGACTCGTCACGTCCTCGGGAGGCTGCAGTCCGGCCATTACGATGGCCCTTTTGCTCGAGGCATTTACAAGTGCCCCTTCGCAACAGGAAGCTCCGCGCCACCGACTTCAACTCCCCGGTGAACCATGCTGAATCCATTGGCGGATGTGGCGCTAGAGTTGGAAGGACCGTGAACGTGCATGCGTACATGGCCAAACACAAAGCACTTGGGATTCACTCGCGCAACCTCCAAGCGAGTCACACGCGCTACCCGGAGGCGTTGAACGTGCCTACCGCACTCTCCGTATGTGACTCGCTCTATCTCGTAGAGCAGCTTAATTTCATGTAAATTGTAGCTTATGTTGGATCTATCGGTACTACTTTTGGATCTGTCCTGAATATATCTATGCTATGTTGGTTGCTGTATGCAGCTTATCCTATATTTTTTTCTCTGGATTTGTGCCCTAGATTTCCTACCTGATTGGGTAAAAACGAAGGCATAAAGAAATGAATGGCGTTAAAAAACGAAGGAGAAGCTGCTCTAGATTTGCTACCAATTTGGGCTATCAAATATGAATGAGATCGAGCGATAGAG
The DNA here is from genome assembly GCF_022539505.1 of Lolium rigidum. Lineage (NCBI taxonomy): Eukaryota > Viridiplantae > Streptophyta > Magnoliopsida > Poales > Poaceae > Lolium > Lolium rigidum. The sequence goes on along the minus strand of NC_061510.1, from coordinate 136,821,972 downwards.
AGGAAAAAGGTACATTGAAAACTGCTAATCTGGGCGGAAGAGACAGAAACCACTCGTGCCCCCGTCCCGGACCCACACGGCTCCACACGCTACGGCCCCACACGCTACGGCCACACAAACACGGCCTCGTCCTGTCCCACGCGGTCCCACACGACGCGACCCCACAAACGACACGACCCCACTCGTCGGCACGGAACGGTCAACTTAACGGATTCCTTCCGTCCGAGCTCCTTCACGCAGGTTCAGGACAAGGAGCTTGGGGAAAACTGGCGAGGAAAAAGCCTAATTGATGAGCTATAGGGGAAAGATCTGGAGTACAACTGGAAGGGACACCGTATGAGGGCACTGAAAATAGAAATCCCTTCGAAACAAACACAAGGATAAACCCAAGGTGACTGAGCAAAACTCACATAAAAGACATATTGTAAACATTATAAGACCCTACACCGTCTTCCTTGTTGTTCAAACTCAATAATAGAAATTATCTAGACTTTAGAGAGACCAAATATGCAAACCAAATTTTAGCAAGCTCTATGTGTTTCTTCATTAATAGGTGCAAAGTATATGATGCAAGAGCTTAAACATGAGCACAACAATTGCCAAGTATCAAATTATTCAAGACATTTTAGAATTACTACATGTAGCATTTCCCAATTCCAACCATATAACAATTTAACGAAGAAGATTCAACCTTCGCCATGAATACTATGAGTAAAGCCTAAGGACATATTTGTCCATATGCAATAGCGGAGCGTGTCTCTCTCCCACACAATGAATGCTAGGATCCATTTTATTCAAACAAAACAAAAACAAAAACAAACCGACGCTCCAAGCAAAGTACATAAGATGTGATGGAATAAAAATATAGTTTCAGGGGAGGAACCTGATAATGTTGTTGATGAAGAAGGGGATGCCTTGGGCATCCCCAAGCTTAGACGCTTGAGTCTTCTTAAAATATGCAGGGGTGAACCACCGGGCATCCTCAAGCTTAGAGCTTTCACTCTCCTTGATCATATTGTATCATCATCCTCTCTTGATCCTTGAAAACTTCCTCCACACCAAACTCGAAACAACTCATTAGAGGGTTAGTGTACAATAAAAATTAACATGTTCAGAGGTGACACAATCATTCTTAACACTTCTGGACATTGCATAAAGCTACTGGACATTAATGGAACAAAGAAATTCATCCATCATAGCAAAAGAGGCAATGCGAAATAAAAGGCAGAATCTGTCAAAACAGAACAGATCCGTAAAGATGGATTTTATTGAGGCACCAGACTTGCTCAAATGAAAATTCCCAAATTGAATGAAAGTTGCGTACATATCCGAGGATCACGCACGTAAATTGGCATATTTTTCTGAGCTACCTACGGAGAGGCAGGTCGAAATTCGTGACAGCAAAAAAATCTGCAATCTAGCAGAGCAATCCAAATCTAGTATGAACCTTACTATCAAAGACTTTACTTGGCACAACAATACAAAACTAAGATAAGGAGAGGTTGCTACAGTAGTAAACAACTTCCAAGACTCAAATATAAAACAAAAATACTGTAGTAAAAACATGGGTTGTCTCCCATAAGCGCTTTTCTTTAACGCCTTTCAGCTAGGCGCAGAAAGTGTTTATCAAGTGTTATCAAGAGACGAAGTATCAAAATCATAACTTGTTCTAATAACAGAATCAAAAGGTAACTTCATTCTCTTTCTAGGGAAGTGTTCCATACATTTCTTGAGAGGAAATTGATATTTAATATTACCTTCCTTCATATCAATGATAGCTCCAACAGTTCGAAGAAAAGGTCTTCCCAATATAATGGGACAAGATGCATTGCATTCAATATCCAAGACAACAAAATCAACGGGGACAAGGTTATTGTTAACGGTAATGTGAACATTATCAACTCTCCCTAAAGGTTTCTTTATAGCATTATCAACAAGATTAACATCCAAATAACAGTTTTTCAATGGTGGCAAGTCAAGCATATTATAAATTTTCTTAGGCATAACGGAAATACTTGCACCAAGATCACATAAAGCATTACAATCAAAGTTATTGACCTTCATCTTAATGATGGGCTCCCAACCATCCTCTAGCTTTCTAGGAATAGAAGTTTCAAGTTTTAGTTTCTCTTCTCTAGCTTTTATGAGAGCATTTGTAATATGTTTTGTGAAAGCCAAGTTTATAGCACTAGCATTAAGACTCTTAGCAAGTTTTTGTAAGAACTTTATAACTTCAGAGATGTGGCAATCATCAAAATCCAAACCATTATAATCTAAAGCAATGGGATCATCATCCCCAATGTTGGAAAAAATTTCAGCAGTTTTATCACAGGCAGTTTCAGCAGTTTCAGCAGTTTTAGCAGTTTCAGGAAGTTTTGCACGCTTTGCACTAGGAGTAGTAACATTGCCAACACCAATTATTTTATCATTGATAGTAGGAGGTGCAGCAACATGTGAATCATTAACATTACTAGTGGTGGTAATAGTCCAAACTTTAGCTACATTATTCTCTTTAGCTAGTTTTTCATTTTCTTCTCTTTCCCACCTAGCATGCAATTCAGCCATCAATCTTATATTCTCATTAATTCTAACTTGGATGGAATTTGCTGTAGTAACAATTTTATTTTCAATATCCTCGAGGTTTAGCTATCCATTTTATTGATTAAAGAGAAGATTGTGACGCTTAGATATGTATGAGATTCGGTTTTCAGCATTTGCAAGTTTAGTTTGCAACTCGTAAATCTCCATATTCAGATTTTCAAGTTGATTTCCTATATTCTTCAACAAGGTAGATTGTTCATTCATAGTTTTAGTAAACAATTTGTTTTGCTCATATTGTGATTGCATAAAGCTCTTGGTGGATCTTTCAATTTCTAACATCTTTTCCTCATTAGGTGAAACATATCTACCATAAGAAGTTACCATTAGCAGGATATGGCCTAGAATTTTGAGCAACCAATGAAGCTAACGGAACATTATTAGGATCAACATTAGTCCTACCATTCACAAGCATAGACATAATAGCATCAATCTTATCACTCAAGGAAGAGGTTTCTTCGATAGAATTTACCTTCTTACCTTGTGGAGCTCTTTCCGTGTGCCATTCAGAGTAATTAATCATCGTATTATCAAGGAGCTTTGTTGCTTCACCAAGAGTGATGGACATAAAGGTACCTCCAGCAGCTGAATCCAATAGGTTCCGCGAAAAAAGTTCAGTCCTGCATAAAAGGTTTGGATGATCATCCAAGTAGTCGATCCATGGGTTGGGCAATTTTTAACCAAAGATTTCATTCTTTCCCAAGCTTGTGCAACATGCTCATTATCTAATTGTTTAAAATTCATTATGCTACTCCTCAAAGATATAATTTTAGCAGGGGGATAATATCTACCAATAAAAGCATCCTTGCATTTAGTCCATGAATCAATACTATTCTTAGGCGGAGATAGCAACCAATCTTTAGCTCTTCCTCTTAATGAGAAAGGAAACAATTTTAATTTTATAATGTCACCATCTACATCTTTATACTTTTGCATTTCACACAATTCAACAAAGTTATTGAGATGGGCAGCAGCATCATCGGAACTAACACCGGAAAATTGCTCTCGCATAACAAGATTCAAGTAAAGCGAGTTTAATTTCAAAGAATTCTGCTGTAGTAGCAGGTGGAGCAATAGGTGTGCATAAGAAATCATTATTATTTGTGGTTGTGAAGTCACACAACTTAGTATTTTCAGGGGTGGCCATTTTAGCTGTAGTAAATAAAGCAAACTAGATAAAGTAAATGCAAGTAACTAATTTTTTTGTGTTTTTGATATACAGTGCAAGACAGTAAATAAAGTAAAGCTAGCAACTAATTTTTTTGTGTTTTGATATAATGCAGCAAACAAAGTAGTAAATAAAATAAAGCAAGACAAAAACAAAGTAAAGAGATTGGGTTGTGGAGACTCCCCTTGCAGCGTGTCTTGATCTCCCCGGCAACGGCGCCAGAAAAAGAGCTTGATGCGCGTACAATCACGCGTCCGTTGGGAACCCCAAGAGGAAGGTGTGATGCGTACGGCGGCAAGTTTTCCCTCGGAAAGAAACCAAGGTTTATCGAACCAGGAGGAGCCAAGAAGCACGTTGAAGGTTGATGGCGGCGGGATGTAGTGTGGCGCAACACCGGGGATTCGGCGCCAACGTGGAACCTGCACAACACAACCAAAGTACTTTGCCCCAACGAAACGAGTGAGGTTGTCAATCTCACCGGCTTGCTGTAACAAAGGATTAGATATATAGTGTGGATGATGATTGTTTGCGAGAAAACGAGTAGAACAAGTATTGCGAGTAGATTTGTATTTCGATGTAAAAGAATGGACCGGGGTCCACAGTTCACTAGAGGTGTCTCTCCCATAAGATAAATAGCATGTTGGGTGAACAAATTACAGTCGGGCAATTGACAAATAAAGAGAGCATAACAATGCACATACATGATATGATGAATATTGTGAGATTTAATTGGGCATTACGACAAAGTACATAGACCGCTATCCAGCATGCATCTATGCCTAAAAAGTCCACCTTCGAGGTTATCATCCGAACCCCTTCCGAGTATTAAGTTGCAAAACAACGGACAATTGCATTAAGTATGGTGCGTAATGTAATCAATAACTACATCCTCGGACATAGCATCAATGTTTTATCCCTAGTGGCAACAGACATCCACAACCTTAGAACTTTATGTCATCGTCCCGGATTTAATGGAGGCATGAACCCACTATCGAGCATAAATACTCCCTCTTGGAGTTAAGAGTAAAAACTTGGCCAGAGCCTCTACTAATAACGGAGAGCATGCAAGATCATAAACAACACATAGGTAATAGATTGATAATCAACATAACATAGTATTCTCTATCCATCGGATCCCGACAAACACAACATATAGAATTACGAGATAGATGATCTTGATCATGTTAGGCAGCTCACAAGATCCGACAATGAAGCACATGAGGAGAAGACAACCATCTAGCTACTGCTATGGACCCATAGTCCAGGGGTGAAATACTCACTCATCACTCCGGAGGCGACCATGGCGGTGAAGAGTCCTCCGGGAGATGATTCCCCTCTCCGGCAGGGTGCCGGAGGTAGATCTCCGAGAATCCCCCGAGATGGGATTGGCGGCGGCGGCGTCTCAGTAAGGTTTTCCGTATCGTGGCTCTCGGTACTGGGGGTTTCGCGACGAAGGCTTTAAGTAGGCGGACGGGCAACGCGGGGGGCCACACGAGGGCCCCACACGCCAGGGCCGCGCAGCCAGGGGCCAGGCCGCGCCGCCCTATTGTGTCGGCGCCTCGTGGCCCCACTTCCTTTCCCCTCGGTCTTACGGAAGCTTCGTGCAAAAATAGGACCCTGGGCGTTGATTTCGTCCAATTCCGAGAATATTTCCTTTGTAGGATTTACGAAACCAAAAACAGCGAGAAAACAGCAAGCGGCTCTTCGGCATCTCGTTAATAGGTTAGTGCCGGAAAATGCATAAATACGACATATAATGTGTATAAAACATGTAGATATCATCAATAATGTGTGATACGTCTCCGACGTATCGATAATTTCTTATGTTCTATGCCATATTATTGATGATACCTACATGTTTTATGCACACTTTATGTCATATTCGTGCATTTTCTGGAACTAACCTATTAACAAGATGCCGAAGTGCCGATTCTTGTTCTACTGTTTTTGGTTTCGAAAATCCTAGTAACGAAATATTCTCGGAATTGGACGAAATCAAGACCCAGGGGCCTATTTCTCCACGAACCTTCCAGAAGACCGAAGAGCATACGAAGTGGGGCCACGAGGTGGCCAGACCACATGGCGGCGCGGCCAAAGGGGGGCCCGCGCCGCCCTGTGGTGTGGGCCCCTCGTCAGCCCCCCGACTCTGCCCTTCCGCCTACTTAAAGCCTCCGTCGCGAAACCCCTGATGAGAAAAAACCACGATACGGAAAACCTTGCGAGACGCCGCCGCCGCCGATCCCATCTCGGGGATTCGGAGATCTCCTCCGGCACCTGCCGAGAGGGGATTCATCTCCCGGAGGACTCTACACCGCCATGGTCGCCTCCCGGAGTGATGAGTGAGTAGTTCACCCCTGGACTATGGGTCCATAGCAGTAGCTAGATGGTTGTCTTCTCCTCATTGTGCTTCATTGTTGGATCTTGTGAGCTGCCTAACATGATCAAGATCATCTATCCGTAATACTCTATGTTGTGTTTGTCGGGATCCGATGGATAGAGAATACCATGTTATGTTAATTATCAAGTTATTGCATATGTGTTGTTTATGATCTTGCATGCTCTCCGTTATTAGTAGAGGCTCGGCCAAGTTGATGCTAGTAACTCCAAGAGGGAGTATTTATGCTCGATAGTGGGTTCATGCCCGCATTGACACTGGGACGAGTGACGAAAGTTCTAAGGTTGTGTTGTGCTGTTGCCACTAGGGATAAAACATTGATGCTATGTCCGAGGATGTAGTTATTGATTACATTACGCACCATACTTAATGCAATTGTCTGTTGCTTTGCAACTTAATACTTGGAAGGGGTTCGGACGATAACTCTGAAGGTGGACTTTTTAGGCATAGATGCAGTTGGATGGCGGTCTATGTACTTTGTCGTAATGCCCAATAAAATCTCACTGTACTTATCATGACATGTATGTGCATTGTTATGCTCTCTCTATTTGTCAATTGCCCGACTGTAATTTGTTCACCCAACATGCTTTTATCTTATGGGAGAGACACCTCTAGTGAACTGTGGATCCCGGTCCATTCTTTAATACTGAAATACAAATCTGCTGCAATACTTGTTTTTACTGTTTTCTCTGCAAACAATCATCTTCCACACAATACGGTTAATCCTTTGTTACAGCAAGCCGGTGAGATTGACAACCTCACTTGTTTCGTTGGGGCAAAGTACTTTGGTTGTGTTGTGCAGGTTCCACGTTGGCGCCGGAATCCCTGGTGTTGCGCCGCACTACATCCCGCCGCCATCAACCTTCAACGTGCTTCTTGGCTCCTCCTGGTTCGATAAACCTTGGTTTCTTTCCGAGGGAAAACTTGCTGCTGTGCGCATCATACCTTCCTCTTGGGGTTGCCCAACGAACGTGTGAAATACACGCCATCAAGCATATTTTCCGGCGCCGTTGCTGGGAGATCAAGACACGCTGCAAGGGGAGTCTCCACTTCTCAATCTCTTTACTTTGTTTTTGTCTTGCTTTATTTTATTTACTACTTTGTTTGCTGCATTATATCAAAACACAAAAAAATTAGTTGCTAGCTTTACTTTATTTACTGTCTTGTTTGCGATATCAAAAACACAAAAAAATTAGTTTACTTGCATTTACTTTATCTAGTTTGCTTTATTTACTACTGCTAAAATGGCCAACCCCGAAAATACTAAGTTGTGTGACTTCACTAGCACAAATAATAATGATTTCTTATGCACACCTATTGCTCCACCTGCTACTACAGCGGAATTCTTTGAAATTAAACCTGCTTTACTGAATCTTGTCATGAGAGAGCAATTTTCTAGTGTTAGTTCTGATGATGCTGCTGCCCATCTTAATAATTTTGTTGAACTATGTGAAATGCAAAAGTATAAGGATGTAGATGGTGATATTATTAAATTAAAATTGTTTCCTTTCTCATTAAGAGGAAGAGCTAAAGATTGGTTGCTATCTCTGCCTAAGAATAGTATTGATTCCTGGACTAAATGTAAAGATGCTTTCATTGGAAGATATTATCCTCCTGCTAAAATTATATCTTTGAGAAGTAGCATTATGAATTTTAAACAATTGGATAATGAACATGTTGCTCAAGCTTGGGAAAGAATGAAATCTTTGGTTAAAAATTGCCCAACCCATGGATCGACTACTTGGATGATCATCCAAACCTTCTATGCGGGACTAAATTTTTCTTCGCGGAATTTATTGGATTCAGCTGCTGGAGGTACCTTTATGTCCATCACTCTTGGTGAATCAACAAAGCTTCTTGATAATATGATGGTTAATTACTCTGAATGGCACACGGAAAGAGCTCCACAAGGTAAGAAGGTAAATTCGTTGAAGAATCCTCTTCCTTGAATGATAAGTTTGATGCTATTATGTCTATGCTTGCGAATGATAGGACTAATGTTGATCCTAATAATGTTCCATTAGCTTCATTAGTTGCTCAAGAAGAACATGTTGATGTAAACTTCATTAAAAATAATAATTTCAACAACAATGCTTATCGGAACAATTCTAGTAATAACTATAGGCCATATACTTATAATAATGGTAACGGTTATGCTAATTCTTATGGGAATTCTTACAACAATAATAGGAATACACCCCCTGACTTGAAGCTATGCTTAAAGAATTTATTAGTACACAAACCGCCTTTAACAAATCTGTTGAGGAAAAGCTCAATAAAATTGATATTCTTGTTTCTAGAGTTGATAGTCTTGCCTCCGATGTTGATCTTTTGAAATCGAAAGTTATGCCTAATAGGGATATTGAAAATAAAATTGTTACTACAGCAAATGCCATCCAAGTTAGAATTAATGAGAATATAAGATTAATGGCTGAACTGCGTGCTAGGTGGGATAGAGAAGAAAATGAAAAACTAGCTAAAGAGAAAAATGTAGCTAAAGTTTGGACTATTACCACCACTAGCAATGCTAATGATTCACATGTTGCTGCACCTCCTACTATTAATGGTAAAATAATTGGTGTTGGCAATGCTTCTACTCCTAGTGCAAAGCGCGCAAAATTACTGAAACTGCTAAAACTGCTAAAGCTGCTCGTGATAAAACTGCTGAAATTTTTTCCAACCTTGGGGATGATAATCCCATTGCTTTAAATTGTAATGATTTAGATTTTGATGATTGCCACATCTCTGAAGTTATAAAGTTCTTACAAAAACTTGCTAAGAGTCCCAATGCTAGCGCCGTAAACTTGGCTTTCACAAAACATATTACAAACGCTCTCATAAAAGCTAGAGAAGAGAAACTAAAACTTGAAACTTCTATTCCTAGAAAGCTAGAGGATGGTTGGGAGCCCATCATTAAAATGAGAGTCAAAGATTTTGATTGTAATGCTTTATGTGATCTTGGTGCAAGTATTTCTGTTATGCCTAAAAAAGTCTATGATATGCTTGACTTGCCACCATTGAAAAACTGTTATCTGGATGTTAATCTCGCTGATAATGCTAAAAGAAACCTTTGGGGAAAGTTGATAATGTTCATATTATGGTTAACAATAACCTTGTCCCGTTGATTTTGTTGTCTTGGATATTGAATGCAATGCATCTTGCCCCATTATATTGGGAAGACCTTTTCTTCGAACCGTTGGTGCTACTATTGATATGAAGGAAGGTAATATTAAATATCAATTTCCTCTCAAGAAAGGTATGGAACACTTCCCTAGAAAGAGAATGAAGATACCATATGATTCTATTATTAGAACAAATTATGATGTTGATGCTTCATCTCTTGATGTTACTTGAGTTACACTTTCTGCGCCTAGCTGAAAGGCGTTAAAGAAAAGCGCTTATGGGAGACAACCCATGTTTTTACTACAGTATTTTTGTTTTATATTTGAGTCTTGGAAGTTGTTTACTACTGTAGCAACCTCTCCTTATCTTAGTTTTGAGTTTTGTTGTGCCAAGTAAAGTCTTTGATAGTAAAGTAAGTACTAGATTTGGATTACTGCGCAGTTCCAGATTTCTTTGCTGTCACGAATCTGGGTCTACCTCCCTGTAGGTAGCTCAGAAAATTAAGCCAATTTACGTGCATGATCCTCAGATATGTACGCAACTTTCATTCAATTTGAGCATTTTCATTTGAGCAAGTCTGGTGGCATAATAAAATCCATCTTTACGGACTGTTCTGTTTTGACAGATTCTGCCTTTTATTTTCGCATTGCCTCTTTTGCTATGTTGGATGAATTTCTTTGATCCATTAATGTCCAGTAGCTTTATGCAATGTCCAGAAGTGTTAAGAATGATTGTGTCACCTCTGAACATGTGAATTTTTATTGTGCACTAACCCTCTAATGAGTTGTTTCGAGTTTGGTGTGGAGGAAGTTTTCAAGGATCAAGAGAGGAGTATGATGCAATATGATCAAGGAGAGTGAAAGCTCTAAGCTTGGGGATGCCCCGGTGGTTCACCCCTGCATATTATAAGAAGACTCAAGCATCTAAGCTTGGGGATGCCCAAGGCATCCCCTTCTTCATCGACAACATTATCAGGTTCCTCCCCCGAAACT